>NC_141398.1:6286548-6866548 GCF_034619465.1 Leptosomus discolor
CGGGGTGCGTACTCAAACCCCCAGGGCCACAAGCTTAACACAGTGCAAATCCATAGCGCACGGAATAGAAATTTGTATGGGTCTGACACGTAAAGCTTTGCTGACTCCTATATTGACAGGTTTGAGTAGTTACAGGACTAGCAGAAGAGCAGATAAATGTCATTTAACTGACCTCGTTAGAGTCACATTCCCAATGGTTCCCATTGCTATGGATGCACTGGTCAGATGCACGATTATATTTCGATTTCTAGCTGTCGGACAGCTATGCCCAGCTGTTTTAGTTAGCTATATTCTGGCACAACTCTACTTGTCTGAGTAAAAGTAAACCTGAGAAACAATTTTGGTATCTATTGAGCTACTGACTACTGAGGTTAGACATCCCCTATGATGAGAGGGACTAACAAACAGCTGTCTTCTGCATAATAAAATATCAAACTTTTTCAAGTGATATGAGAGCTTTCAGCAGCGCTCTGCACTGACCATCATCAGAAAGAGAATCAAGTGTTCATAAACATATGATGAAACTTTCTCAAACAGAGGTACAAAGCCTTGTTCCTACCCTCTGCAAAGTCTTGCTCAGGAACTAACTACGCATTAGACTATCAGCTTGAAAGGAGCTAAGAAATGAGTAGCACCAAAATATTATTTTAATTTGATTTTCATTCATTTATTTGAAGTCATCAAGCCATACAAACAATTCAGTGAAGAACATATGGATAACTGCTCTGAGCTACAAGAAAGGTCAGCCAGGTTAACACCCTCTGCCAGGGTTTATGGGCAGGGCATGCTTCTCCTGAGGCACCCTCTCCGTTTTCAAGTATCTGCAACTTAGGTACTTTCAAAGCCAACAATCGTATTTTTGCATTTAATCGCTTTAACTGGATTTTTTTTTGCATGAGCTTGTACAACTGCTCACTGCCACTTTGACAACCACAACATCTGGTGACAACGCAATTATCCATTGGAAGAAAAACCACTACCTTTCCTTTGTTCTAAACTTCTTCACACCATGAGAAGTAGGAATGAAACGTCTTGCCAGGGGATATTATGAATGTTAAAAGTTCACAAATACTTGAAAAGAAATGGGACTAGTTCATAGATCAAACAACAATTCAAAACTTCTTAATGGAGAGATGGTGATTTTCTTAGGAAACCCCTGAATCACAGATCATTGGTGGCTAGAACAGTGTTCTGGGGAAGCAAGATTAAAAGCTCGCCCTAACCCGCTGATCAGCTGTTCCAGGACAATGATGAGTACTACTTGCTCCAAATCTGGTCTGAACCACTGTAGCCATTCCCATGTTCTGCATCTAAAAAACAAAACCAAAAGCAACCCCTTCCAACAACTACACCAAACTTAGAACTGAAGCTAACTCATCCCAAACTGTGGGCTCTTCTGTGTATGATTTCTCCATCATCTTCTAGTTTAAACTACTAGCAATCAGATTTCATTTTGGTTTAGGAGTGGGCACAGCAGAGGAAGACTTAATCTATTCAGGGAAACCTTTCCCAATAAATTAACCCTCTCACCTTGACACCTCTTGACACACTTTGAGACTTTACCTAGCAACTTCTTTATCTGACCTTGCCTACTGTACAGGGAATAGTTAGAGTGCTACCACCAAGGTACTGGTGCTTGGCATCCTATTTAACAGTTCATATTCTGCCTCAGGTGCCACCTGTCTCATCAAGTCACTGCTTCCACAGCAAAGGTCACCACTTTCCATCACCTCATTTCCTAAGAATTGTTTAAACACCTGATGAAGGCTCAGCTTCTTGCTCAACGTCATTTCCTTTTTCTTCGTTTACCATTTGGGAATGGAGTCCACCCAGCAAGACAAACAAAAATTTCCTGTATCTCCTTATAAGAGAAGTATATACACTTTCTCCATTTTTTTTCCCATTTATCCTTTCTTTTTTCATTTATATGACTTATATTTTCTGTCTCGTTACTATTTCTTCGAGTATATAACATTTACACTGGATGATCGCAATTTAAGAACTCCAATATGAAATGGAGTTGGAGTGTAGCAAATAGATAAATCCTATGTAATCAAAACTGACTCTGCCCAAGTTTCCACTAAGATTAAATATGCAGTAATAGCAGAGATCAAATCGACTTCGTCTTTTCACAGTAAACTTGCATTCAGCTCGGAAGCTGAAGCCTTTCCTCAAAGAAAGTTGATGCCTTTCCTTGATCTGTCACTGTTACATATTCAGAAGTTCAGAAGACCATCAAGAGACATTTTGTATAGTTGTCATCTTGAATTAGAAATTTTTCCAAGTATCCTTAAAGCTGCATGCAGACATTCACCGTTTTACAGCATAAATATGTAAAAAGCAAAACTAGATCTTAGTACTGTATTGTTTTCTCTGACATCTCAGTGCTCAAACACTTACCAGATATTTTGGTACATTCAATATTAACAGAGAGATCAATGCCTTGCTCCCTTTCGTTTCTTCCTCCCTACATCATCTACACTACTCCATTGCGATTATATTTTATGGAAATAAGAGGAACTAAGGGAAAGCATAAAAGTCCAGAGAAATAGTGTAGGAAAAAATATATTCAAAGGTGTTTAGAAAACAAATAACACGTCCTGTTGTTGAGAATAAGCTGGCTCAGTTTTCTCCAGCTTCTCCATTTTTTACCAAAGAAGTTCAACATTACAATGATTTCTAACAAAACAAAGAATTAATTTTAATTATTCAACAAATGAGGAAAATATCTCTGTTCTTTATTTGCACCAAAAGGCTTTTTAAAATTCCTCTAGGAAACCACTTGTGCTTTTGCATTTAAGTAACCTCAAAAGGTGCTAATTGTTTCAGACACTTGAGCCCCAAGATCATTATCACTTAAATTTATTGTTGCAAACTACTCCCTATTTTTTTGCCTCTCACTGAAAGGAAGACATGCTGTCGTAGATTTACAAGGCATTTGCCAGTTGCAGCTCAAGTACAAAATGAAGAGCTAAGGGAGACAATTTTGGCAAGCTCAACACAGAGTCACTAATGTCAATTGTCCAATTTTCTACTTGCCTTGTCTTTCTTTTTCTTCCTTTCATTCATTACCATTTATTATTACACTACCATAAATAGTCTGTGTTTTCATAGGCACACTGTGTTGGACCATTTCAGTTAGATTTCTATCATTCCATTCCCTGTGCTTTTTATAATACACGGAAGAAGTCACTGAAGTGAAAAGGTGTGTCATTTAAATATGGTATTTGGGTTCTTTTCCAGACCTAGAGTATGAGCACTACAAATGCTATGACTTTCAGCATGATCAAAAATAATAAATCAGAAGTACTTCATTCTCTGTTCAGTAAAATAAATTTTCCGAAACTGCCTTTAAAAAGTTGAGTTTTACCAATGTTGTCCTTTTCTTATGCCTACTATCAGCTATGTACTTGGTTTTAATAGGAGGATTGGGTTTTTTCCCCAGGTCATTTAGGGAGAAGGAAAAAAAAAAAAAAAAAAAAAAAAATCACCTAATGCAGGGAAGGGTCCCTATCTCTGAACTGTTGACTTGCTTCTTTTCAGTAAACTGAAAATTGTCATGTACTGGAAATGTGAAACTCCTTTTAACTGCAGCTGTGCTCTTTGCAGCACGTAAAAGGAGGGATTGAAATAAGAGAATATAGAAGGAGAAAATCCAAATTTATAAATAACAATCAGGAAGCTCTTGTAGTTGGAAGAGAATGGAAGTGTACCAGCACAAAACATTTGAAGGAACAGCAATATACTTCATAGTATGCCTGGCATCCCGCTCTTGAGTAACAAGCTGCAATTGAAATCGAGACAGCAGGGCAATGATATTTTGAAAAATCACTTGGTCCCTCAGCAATCAGCAAGAATCAGTTGTGGGGGGAAGGCTGCTATATGAATTCTTTCTTTCCCATGGCCTACTCACTCCTGAAAGACTCTAGTTTTTTTAAGGGTAAAAAAAAAAAAAAAAGAAATATTTCTTGATACTTTTCTGACATGAAATAAGACATTATTCTGAGTGTGAGAAGATAGGGGGAAAGAGCTCTTCAGTATCTTTCTGGTCAAGAGCATCATGTTGAAATAAAGTCTCCTGTACGTGCTTCGGTCGCACGGCAACAGGGCTCGTCCCTCAGCGCGCACAACCACAGAAGCTTCTAAATAAGCATTCACTGGGGATGAGAAGAGGCACAGATGACTCCGAGGCCCTTCAGAATTGTTCTTATTGCTTCTGAAAGTCGCTTACCCGGAAAACATGAGAAGATCTCTTAAGCCATCACAAGGATAGCTGTGGCGCTCTTGAGAATGTATTTGGATGTTAATAAAAGGTCAGAAAGCATCTGGTATTTTTGGAAAATAAGATTGAACTCTTTTCCTTTAGTGGGTGATGCTCTTCATTAAGAGTGTTAAGTGGTACAAGTAGCTTCCAGCATGTATTTTTCTGAAGCAATATTGTTTGAAATTCCTTTTTTTTTTCCCCTTTTAATTTTAATTCTCCAACAAGGATTTTGGAAATACGGACACAGGGCAGAAGAACAATACAACTGGCAAAGTAAGAGTTTAAAGAGGGCTTAATGAATTAAGGATAGCAAAAATGAATTTATTGACCCAAAGGTCAAGAAAATCTGGTGTAAGAGTCTTCATCACATGTCTATGATTTTTTTAATTAAAATCTTTCTGTGATGTAAACCAGTTGAACTTTGTCTATAGTGAATAAAAAACTTTGCTAAGCTAATTTATTTAAGGAGAAATAACGTATGATCATTTGGATAAGCTACCATTTAAGTTAGCCCATAAAAGCCAAATGAAATTCACTGTATGTTTTAAATTGGCTTAAATTAACTTAGCGCCAGACTACAATAATGCACCATTTTACAGAAGTCTCAGACTGGAAATGGGCAAAGTGCACATCAGCACAGGTAAACCTCAGATATTTTTTTTCCCTTAATAACTGGCAAAAGAGACAGTATGGAGAGAATACAATTTTATTTTATCCACTATCCAGATGGCGTAACATTCAGGGTGTAAGCAGGCACAGTGCTTCACAGTCAGCAGGCACTAAAAACCCTCAAAATCCAAGGATCAGTTAGGACCTTGCTCTTCCCCCCCCCCAAAGACCAGTGTATCTTTTTCCTCCCGCAGGTTGAAAACCAAATTTTGAATGGTGATTTGCGTTTGCCTTAGTTATGCCTGACAGGGGATTTCTCCAGTGGGTGAAATACGCCTGCAACGCCTACAGCACTGAAACTTTCTCCTGCCCCCATTGCCCACCGTATTTCACGCAGAGAAATTTGTCACAATAAACTCTGTTATTCACATGGTCCAAACAACTTACCATTTCTGGAAATGTTTTGGAAAACATGGACTTCTAAAATAATTTTTCTTTTAAAGTGCAGAAAAGTGATCTGCAGCACCTGAGAGACTGAATGTGCTCCTGGCTCAAACCCGCTGTGACAAGCGGTGTCACTGTGTGTCACATCGTGTCGCAATGCTGAGCTACACAAGCCCTTCCCGAGCGCAGAACGGTGCAGCGTCAGAGAGCGGCGGAGGGACTGCGGAAGGGAACCAGCAGACTAAGACAAACCTGAGGTGTCATGAGCTTGGCTGCAACAAGGAGCAGACTCAAAGCTGAGCCTCAGAGGCAAAGGAAAGAAAAGCAGCAGCCCTGGAAGTACAGGGAGATATTGGAATGGAAAGACGTTGAAAAAGGATTCAAGCTTCATGAACTCCATGGGCAGTGTTACTGCAGGTACTTCTCCAAGCCTTTTGTTTAATAACTTGCCCAACTTCATTGGAGTTTTCCTTCATCCATTTGGGTTTTATATTCCAGGAAATCAATGAGTAGAGATTAGCAGCCACTTCAAAAAAATGCAATGGTGGATCCATCCAACTTGTGTTCGGGGTCCTGTCACATTTGCACACGCACACTAAATTTCTCTGGCTTTAAAGCTATGCAAGCAAGATATTGCCTCCATGCTGCAGATTGCAACCTGGTTCACAAAGAGCTGTTCCTTTGCAAGATCAAGACAGGCTAGAAGACTGCCAAATAAATCCTCACATTCAACAGCATGGTATGGGATTTCTGCAAGCGGAATGACCAATACTCTTGGCCCTTAGAGGACCTACAGAGAATCTTAATTAAGCTTGCCAAGAGCAGGGTATTACTCACCTTGATGTATGAACCCTTCGGGGTTTCCTCCTTATGCTCCAGAAAAAAAAAACTAGGAGATGTGGAATGAAAGTGAAATAGAGCTGGGCTGTATGTAGGTGAAATGCCCACAGAGCACATAGATCAAACCTGCAGCCAGCCCCAGATCAACCTCCCAGATGTTTAAAAGCAACTACATTTGGTACAAGTCTGGAAACTGTAAACAATCCATATTAGAAGCTAAGACCTGTTAGCTTGTCCACCTCAGCCTAATTAAGTCACCCTAATTCTCTTCCTTAGCTACCTACTTTGTTAAGATAGATGCTTGTGTCACGCTCACAACAAACTCATCTGTTCTTCAACTCCTTGCCTGCTTGCCACTCAGAGTGAGCTATAAGAGTTGTAACCCAAAAAATAGACTGTTTTGTCTCTGTACGTGTTATTCTCCTTCATAATAAAATCCCAACACGAATTCCCTCAGACATGTTTCACTGAACTAGTAATTCCTGCTGGTTGTGTATAACCAAACTCTACAGAAATCTCACTGATGCACTACAAAGAAGTTCCAAACCACCAAATCCTCTGTCATTTGCCCAATTACTGTCATTTGGCACCTCACTGATTGCTGCTATTGGTTCGGCACATAATGCTCTGCTAGGCACTGCTACCCTGTAGGCAAAGCTCATATGCGTGAATTCACGGCTGTGTAAATTGACTTTTTTGACTTGATTAAACTCTACTAAAAATGGCTCAACTAAACTCTAAATGACTAAACTCTACTGAATCATCATCGCAGAAAACTCTCAGACTAGTTTAGTACCTGGATAGACAAACGGAACAGTTTTTCCGTCTGTCTGCGAAGACCTCTCTGCCTTAAAAAATCTCCATGGTTTTGCCAGACTCAGTTCTAACTTGCCCAGAGATTGAACAACAAAAAACAACCAGCAAATGAACAAAAATATCATGTAAATATCAAGCTCCCCGAGACGTCCTGCTTTCTGTTACACTACACATTCCAGCAGAGCTAAATTGCTTTAAGATTACACGGGGAAGTGAGCAGATTCTTGACATCCCTTTTCCAAATAAGTACTGACTGTCACACAGAACCTTAACAGGTTGAAATGGTATAAATGCCAATAGGATGATTTTAATCATTTTGTCAAGCGTATCTGACACTACATTGACAAGCGTGGGAGGGGCAGGGGGGGATAAGTACTGGTTACTCTGGCATCATAAAGGTAAAAGAAATGGTGTGAACGAGTTATAATTTTCTTGGTGTTATTTTAGGCAACAAACTGAAGGAAAACATGCAAGTCCTGACCAGGTGAAATATTAAATTGACAATGAAAACCATTCTCAAAATGAACCAGTGCTGTAAATACCTTGATAGATTTCAAACGTCTTAAATACACCAGAGTGCCTCAATGGGAGGAAAGAGGTTACTGTCATTAAGTCTTCTGGTACAAATTAGTACAGTAAGAGAAACCTAAAAGAGTCTTCTGTTGGTTACCGGAAACTGCATAAAAATTGGCATCTGTGAAAAGTGATGGTGCAGGAGAGAGGCACAAGATCTATTTCAGAACCCGTGTAAGAATGCCTACTAGCAAGCCTGTATTAGGATTTCAAGGCTTAGAGAAAATACAAGAGCAGACACACTCGAGTGCTGTAGGCCAGATGGCACAGCAGTGCCAGGAAAAATGCTTTCTACTTAGGCTGTGGTCAGAAACCATCACCCGGCTGCCACCCTTCCACAGCCCCGTGAGAAGAGTTTATGCGAGTGGCTCCCGCTTCAGGTAAAGCAAGTTGACAAATTGCAGCCAATATATACAGTTGTCTCAATACAAGGCTGCTGACCTCACACTGAAGTGGACAAGAAGAGTTCACACCATCTTTTCCACTTCGGCACATCAGGCCGTGTATGTACGTGCGTGTGTCGGCACATGCGTGCAGGGACAGAGGGAGAAGGACAACCTCCTCTGGTTGCCACAGATCTTCCTGCAGCACTTATTTGACTGCTATGATTTAAGGGTGAATGACCACAACATAGTCAAAAAAGGAGATGCTCTTTTCAAACACCCCACATCTTGGTTTCAAGAATATGACGGTTTACCAGCAGGCTTCTACATACTAATTGCAAAAAAGAAACCCACAAGCAAACAAAAAACCACCCCACCCCACTGATCTCTCCAGCAAATGGAGCTGGAAGCACAAGTCAACTTGCTGAGCTAAGAAGCACATGGTGATAAACAACATCTCAGGTGCCAGTTCAGGAGACCACAGAACCGCCGCTTCCTCAGGAGCAGTGGAGACTGTATTCCCTAGCAACAGTAAAACCAGTGGAACAAACAGGGATAGATGCTCCCACCACCTTCTGTTTACGCTGCTAGATGCAAACTGATGGGAGACTGAGTGAGCACCGGCTTCCAGTGTGCTTGAAGTGTAGTTTAAGCTACATGAGTTGGATGATAGGAGACTGACACCCACACCAAAGAAGACGAGAGACAGGCAAAGATACGTATCAATCATAAAATGCACAATATTAACATGGATTTGGGTGGCATATGGTGTGTTAGCATGCAAACATGTGCCTGAGTTGGGGAAAAGAAGTGTCGTATGTCTCCCCTAACCACAAAAGCTTATTCACTTCTTTAAGCTCAGCTTACCGGAATTTTTCAACAGATATCAGTTAGAAGCAGATATGACAAAACAACTACACCTCCAGATTTCAGAACTCCTCATGCTTTAAATTCACTATGATATCAAATCTCTATTGAGGGAAGGAAGAGAGCAAACTTGTCCACTTTCTTCACCGTGCTGCAATCACTTCTGTGAATTTACTTTATATTCGTAAACTATGAACAGTGTGTGTTCAACCATAAGCATCAGAAACAAATAAGAACATAACTGATTAAATGAGATCACAATAGAAAACATTTAGAAAATTTGACTACAAGAGTTATTTGCAGTGTTACTCAGAAATTATTTCTCAAGTTTGTATTTTAACATTCAAAACAACATGCAAAAGGCTTTTCAGTACTCAAGACTTGGTTGCAGAGACTATTGATAATCAGCTTCCAAGTCCTGTGTACTTCTGTTCTATACCACAACATACAGAAATCAGATTAGTTCACAGTTAACAGAGTACTAGTTCTTCTTCTGACTAGCTCCTGACATTTTAAGAGACTCTTTAGGATCTTGGTTTAGTGGTTTTTCAACTTGTTTGTGCATTAACTCCTTCAGGTGTATTATGAGACACTTTATCCCAGTCACCCCCATATTCCTCACTGATAGTACAAATACTGCCAGTGAAATTGCACGGACACCTTGAAACGTCACTTAACAGTTTAGTTTGGCCTTTTCAAAAAACATTTAGCAGCATTAGTTCCTGTACTTTCTCATCTGCAGTACGTATTGGGTAATTTCTTAATTACAAATTCTTAGGATCCAGCAAACGGGATGCTAGGATTCTAAAGGCCATTTAATCAAAAGCATGTAAAACAATATGACTATCTTCTGAAAGGCCTGTGTAAATTAATCTGATATAAAATAGTAGTTCAGCATAGAGACAAATTTTCTTTTTTTTTTCCCTCCAAAAAATCACATTTTTATAAGATATCTGCATTAAAAGTGACACACAGATTGTGACGGATTATGCAAAAGAATGCAAACGTCACTGTTTTCTATTTAGAAATAATAGCAAAGAAGTTATAGTGGCACAGCTTTAATCTGTTATAAATAATTTAATTGCCTGCCATTTGCAAATAAGCCCCATTTTAAAACCTCACAGAGTTTCTGCAAGCATTCCTATTAACATTACTCACTCCGGGAAAATATTTATGATTGAGTGATGTTGTCAAAAAGATGTTTCTTCTGCTTAATGAAAAATATTTATTTTGTGGGGGACGATTTTCTTTCCTTTTCATATAAACCACAAAACCACACATCAAGGACCTGAGTAAAAGATACCTTTTTTTCCACCTGAACATCTAGACAGAATAACACATCTAATTTAACACAAATAATTTCAGGACATCTTTAGCAGAAAAGCAGAAGCGTACCTTGTCCAGACCGTCTTGGGCCTGGCAGTTAATTCTGAGTGGCAGGACTGAACTACTTCAAGCTGAGAAGAGCCACAAACACAAGGCTCTAAATATCAGCTAATGCTCTAAACACAAAGGTCAGAGCCAGCTAACCCTCCCTTTATGCCAAGTCCAACCCCTGCCAGCAACAGCTTGTCAGACTAACCCTTTTCAGACTCAAATCTAAATGCAGTAACTCCTTGATGTCGTTGATCCCTGAAGAAAGAGTTTGGTGCTGTACAATCATAAAACCTTCTTTTGATGCCATTGATTAAATCTCTAAGAAGCTAGTAAAGCAGGGAATATTAGCTTGGAATTCAGCAAGTTACAGGAAAGATGCAGGAACTGAGAAAGTACAAAAAGGCAAAAGCTGAGTGAGCTAAAGGGAAACGTCAAGGCAACCCCACAAACTGTGGGGCCAAGTGGAAAAGGACAGAGGCCAAGACTTCACCTTGCCAGTCTCTGAAAAACACAGCCTTCTCCTTCAGGGAAGCTGTTGGAAGAGCAAACTGAAGTGCTTTGCTCATAACCCAATTACCTAAGCTCAGCCAAGTCAAATCGTTACGTTTGCACGCTGGAGGGCTGGGCTGCCCTTCAACGGGGCCTTGACAAGCCAAAGGTATGGGTTGGCAGCACCCTCATGAATTTCATCAAGGCAAATCCAGTCTTGTACGGAGGAGAAAACAGCCCTATGCAACAGCTGAGGCTGGGGACTGGCAGGCTAAGTAACACTCTTTGAGAAAGGAAAGTGGGAATCTGGTGACCAAGCAGTTGAACACGAGCCAGCAGTGTGCCTGTGCAGTGGTGAGTGCTAACTGCAGACCGGTCTGCGTTAGCAAAAGCACAGCCAGTGGTTTGATGGGAGCGACTCTTCCCTTCTAGTCATCGTTGTTAAAGCTGCATTTCAAGATGCGTGCTTGTTTTTGAGCCTCCAGATACAATAGAAATACTGATAAAAGGGAGAGAAACCAAGGAGTAACATCCAAGTGGTGATGGAGCACCTGATGAGTGAGGAACAGCTGAGGAAGCTGGGCTCCTTCAGCCTCAGGAAGAGAGGCCTACCAGGGTCTCTAATTGCAGCCTTCTAGTCGCTAACAGGGGGAATATGGATGGAGACAGACTCTTCTCATAGATGCCCAACAAAAGAACAAGGGGTCAAGTCTCAAGTTGCAGCAAGACAAATTGTAATTAAATTTAAAGGGCAAACTGAGTGATCAAGCACTGGAACAGGTTAACTAGAGAGCCTGGGAAATCTCCATCCTTGGAGATTTTCAACTCTGAACAGCACAAGGTCCTGAGCAACTGGATATATCTTCAGGATCATCCCTACTTTAAGCAGGACATCGGACCAGATGTCCCCCAGAGATCCGTTTCAATCACAATTAATTTGCGATGTTCAACAGCGAGTAGCCACAAGAGCTGAAGCAAAGCAAGAAAGGCAAAAATGAGCCTCACAACACCATGTCCTGTCACAGCAGCCTCCAATGAGGCACTAATTCTAGCTGACCCAGCAGTAATTCCAGCATTAATGCAACAAGATCTGCAAAATTTTGAGCAGCACCCACGAGACCTGGAAAAAAAAAAAAATAGGACAATTCACCTCATTTTTTGGGATGAGGCTGTCCAGTTAAAGACCGCAAGGTTTCTAGGCTAAGGATTGTATCACACCTTTCCACCACCAATAAGGATCAATTTGCATTGGGAAAGCTGAAGATTACTTTAGCCACCATTTGCTTAAGACAGCAATAAAAACATACAAAATGCATAAGAACGGCATTATTAATTTTCACAGAATAACAGCGTGATCTCTAGCTCTCGTGAGACTTGAAATCTTGGTTTTTGCTTTGTTTTTTTAAATTACATTTCCACCATTATTCGGTCTCAGCATAAAGAACATTATTTACAAATTGCTATGGATATTTGGACAATTGGTATCATCTGCTGTTTTCTTTGTACTAACATCAGACTGTTTTGCTGCAATTTTTTAAACTAGATTAATTTCAATTTGTCTAGTTAAAAACTTTTTTTTTAAAACATCATTTAGTCAAGCAATATCTGTGTCCTTTCATTTTTTACACACTCATCTCACGTTCACCCAGTAATTTCAAACAGGTCAGGAAAAATACAAGGTGACAATATTTAATCCACAAACACGGGATGTGTGACCTTTTGGTGAGGTCCCAGAATAATTCTTTGCAAGTCAGAGTTTGCAAAAGCAATGACAGTAATTTTCCTCCTAATGTTTTAAATGAAATATTGAAATACTATAATCATTTAAGGTATTTATAGCTTAATGTAATTACAACTTCCCCTAGAAAACACCAGATTGTCTAGGCTATATTCCTGGAAAGAAGGCATCTGCTAATCTCGGTAAACAGAGCGGAAAAGTGGGATCTGATTTAGAATAAACATTCTTAATATCCATTCATTACAGTCCTCAGGACTATTCCTTGACCTGGGAGCAGTCCCAGAAGTTGCCAACATAGGCTACGCCCTATGGAACCAAACCCTTGCCCCCACACCACTTCGTTCCCCAGCCGGAGGGTGCCCAGCGTTTCACACAGGAGTTACCACTGGTCAGAAGACACAGAGAAGCCTGCAGCTACAAGAGAACAACACTTAAATGTAATTCATGTGTTTCAGCATCAGGATCTTGTCCTTCAGGCAAGTACTGTATAGACTTAGGAGGTGCAAAACAGTGGGAAAGATTTAGTCTGAGGTAGCAAAACAAGTGGGAACAGAAAATCAGAAAAGGTGACGTGAAACAATCCTGGCAAACAAAAATGGCACTGAGTGAATCTGCATTAAAATACTCTTCTCCAAATTGTGATCGTGAGCCCTTGTCCTTTAAGGATGCATCTCATTTGAATTATTTCCTTTAACAAATAAAGTAAAAAACTCTTTTGATTTCCTACCATACGATTAAAATAGGTGGGAAATAAGAGATGACAGTAGTGTGTGCAGGAACACTATCACGTAGAGTTCCCATCTTTTCCCCAAGTACTCCACAACCCCAGCACCGCTTCTGCCCTGAGACATCCCAATTATTTTTATTCCAATCCTTCTCCTTCATATTCTGTGGAAAATCTTTCCCCATTCGTGCCTTCTGCATACCCTTACCCCAGGGCTAGGCTTACTTACAGAGCCCGATTAAAAACAAGCATAACCATGATCTTTTCTGCTGAAGAGTGACAGATCAGTGTCTGCTTATACATCTTCTATATGCTTCCCTGTGTATCCTACAATCTCCTGTGTATCCCAGCTCCACTAATACTTGATACTGAGCTCAGGCCCATGTCTAACTCACCACTCTTGGTACTTTATCAATATTTCTGTCCTGCATTCCCACTGACTACTGGATCCTTCTTCAAAGGGCACGACCTGAGATGTCTAAACAAGTACAAGTGGCTGGGCACGCTACTGCAGTAGATGTCCACAGCAAATATCCTCCGAAAAACCACTTCTGTGATGGACTTTTGAGAACTGACGAAATACTTTCATAAGATAGCCTTACCACGCTGCTAATTTAAATTTCCAACAGACAGCCAAGTTTTTTTTAACTGAGCATTCAGTATTATTTTCACTTGGGAGAACATCATGTATGTTGCCTCATAATTGTATGCTCTTGTTATTGAGTGTAGTTTACACAAGGCTTTTTCAGATCTAGCATTCTCAAATGTTGGCATTCAAACAGAAAGGAAGTGGTCCAACACATTGCAGTATCAGTACGGAAAATGTATTTTTAAGGAAATTTGCATTTGAATTTTTTTTTATTATAAGGAGATGTAAAACAGGACATGCTATCCCTATGCTTTATGTAATACTATCAGCATGATCTTTTCCTTTTTTTATTGGAAAAGAAAAAAAATGAGCAAGATGTCAGTCTCAAATATTGATGACATTAACACACTCTCGAGTGTAACATACCTGCATTGATTTAACTAATAAATTACCCATAGAAGATAATTTAGGAGCTTCAAGAGAAGAAGTATCTCATGCTAGATGCCACCTCTTGCTTCTTCCTCATCATTGTCCTAACCCACTGACCACGAAGAGAGAGGGGTACAAACCCTTGCATCAGCAGACTAGTACAAAGTCCTAATACAAGGACCTTTAGGACTGTCACCAGACAATTGCCTCGGCAGAAAACAGCAGCATGCAGCAGCTGTAACAGCTTCTGTACAATTCTTCCCCATCCCCCATAGTTTTCAGCAAACACTAGCAGACCAGAACAGAGACAACAACTAGCACTTTCCTGTATGTCAGGAATAACCAGCTTCTTATCACCCACCTCGTGCAGGTGGTAAAAGGTAAAAACCTCAAGATCTTTAAGAATTTTAATTAAAGGATAAATAAGGAGTACAGCCAGTCAGCAGACGGGCAGCAGAAGAGCACAGTTAAGCCCAGCATTAAAACTGAACCTGCTGAACTGCAGTGTATGCATTCCTCTGCCTGAACTCTCTCTGCAAGAGAGAAGGGGATATTGTTGCGTTCCCGATTCTCATATTGACCTGTAGCTTGTCATTAGGCCATGGGTGTTTGTTTGGGGTTTTTTCCTACATTTCTCTGAATTGGCTAAAATCCAGCCATTAGTTGCTAATACAGTGGATTCAAGTTCCACAAAGTTATGTACAGGATCCTAATTCATTGCTAGACCCAGTAATGTCACCAGCAAACACTACAACAGACACAGGACCCGGAGTAGAAGATGAGTGTCTACAATTACTAACATTTTTAGTTAATAGTAGTGATCGATCACTGGCAAAGTTAATTCCTGTTCACACACACAAGAAAACAGCTTCCTTCTGCTATCATTTTTTCTTAGTTCAGGAGGTGAAGATTTGTAGTGCGCATTTTAAGTTTCTCCTTTCTAAATATGATGCTGTCTCGTCAGCTGCTCAAGGTACCAAGAAGATCCGATTCAAGCACAACGTTGTTTATGAATGGTCAACACCGGGAAGATCAGATGCATCCAGGACGATAAATCTACTGCTGCTATGCAAAGCCTATTCTAAAATGGTTTTTGGTAAAACAAAAAGAGGGAACGCAAGAGGGAATGACACAAACACTGATGCTTGATGTCTAAGTGACGAGCAGAGAATGAGAAGGGTGAATTTCTGTCACTCATCACTCCACTTGGCCCTTTGTAAGAAAGATGCTGTGAGGACAGATGGAGCAGCCCAAGGAACCTGATGGACTCAAAAGACCAAATCTCACTGTCAGAGCTGCCACCCTGCACCTCTGTACACACCGGAGGTGCACGAGGAATGAGCTGGGGCTGGGACAGACTGACCAGGCTGGGCAAGAACCAGATAGCTCCACCACGGGAAACATGTGATCCTGCCACCTTCTCTGCCTTCCGTTAGATCATGAACACCTGGAAGCAGCATCTATGTTCCTGCTGTCCCAGGTCTGTTACCTTCTGCCGCTTTCAGCGTCTCGTGTCCGGCAATATTCTCCTCCCAAGCACAAGTCCTTTAATAAAACCACCTGAGCCTGTCCTCAAAAGGGCAAACTAGAAGCAGTTTTTCAGGTCAATAAGACCTCCTCTGAGGACAGTCTAAAAGCCCACACTCATCCATGAGGAGAAATACTCTTTTTTAGGGTGAAAGTTCTCTCATATAAGGGTAGAGCCTTTGCTGATTTTTGAGCCCTTATTTAGAAGTCGTCACTTGCCAAAAAATATGAAGTTACAGCAAGCAGAAAAAGCCTAAAGGCTAAATCGTTGTGACAATCCACATGCACTTTCTCCACCCATGCCCTTAACGCAGTGAGGGTACAGCTTATCCCAGTGACTGAAGCTGAACTAACATCTCGCTGCCGATGAGAGCAAGGAGCCCTGACCTTCTGCTCCTGCCATCCTCTCGGTAAATCTGGTTCTGACAGACATCCAATCCCACAGTTAACAGACTGAAACTAAAGAAGAGAAGAAAAGTACACAGGTGATTTTTCTTCCCCCTGGTCAGCGACTTAAATCGCCTTACCCTGAAATCAGGGTCAAGCAGGCGGCGGGGAGGTTCACAACAGGGAAGGCACAAGAAGCCTCCCCTTCCGCAGCAGCAAGCCCGTAGCCAGGCTGGCAGCACTGCGAAGCGTGCTCTTGATGATAATTGCAAAGCTGCCTCCCCAGTGTGTTTTATAACAAAGGCCACATCTTTGCATCTACTAAGGCCCTACTCACACCTCTTCTCTTGCTCATTTGCTGTTTTCCCATGCTTCCTGTCCTAGTGTTTTGGTTTGAGTGCTCACACACACGCATAGCCTTTCAACACACATACCTTCAGCTTACAATTGTAATTAAAAATTATAATAATAATAATCTGGCTTTACTAGGAACGAGCTAACTTCCTGCCATGTCTAGGTATCACTGTTGTGCTGGTTTGGGCTGGGGTAGAGCTGATTTTCTTCACAGTAGCTGGTCTGTGGCTGTGGTTTGGATTTGTGCTGGATACAGGGTTGATAATTCAGGGATGTTCTAGTCACTGCTGAGCTGTGCTGACACAGAGCCGAGGCCTTTTCTGCTCCTCACACCCCACCAGTGAGTAGATCTGGGGGTGCACAAGGAGCTGGGAGGGGACACAGCCAGGACAGCTGACCCCAACTGACCTAAGGGACATCCCAGACCATGCAATGTCATGCTCAGCATATAAAGCTGGGGAAGAAGGAAGGGGAGAATGTTTGGAGTGATGGTGTTTGTCTTCAAGTCACCATCACATGTGATGGAGCCCTGCTCTCCTGGAGATGGCTGCACACCTGCCTGCGATGGGACAGGGAATGAATTCCTTGCTTTGCTTTGCCTATTAAACTGTCTTTAGCTCAGCCCACAAGTGTTCTCACTTTCACCCTGCTGGGTGGGGAGTGAGCAAGCAGCTGCATGGAGCTGAGCTGCTGGCTGGGGTTAAACCACAACAACTGTGGAGAAGGACATTCAATTCCACTTAACATTTAGCTTGAGAAAAGATGATTAAACCCGTAACTTTAACTGGATCCATGGTTGCATATAGATCAAACGGGCAGCGGGTGGTAGCCATTAGCACTACCAACAGTAACAGGGATTTCTTTTTCTGGCAGCATTTCTGAAAGTCTTGTAGCCCAATTTTTAAGTTATGGTTTTCAATAGTCCCTTGTAAAACCAGTTTCACAAAGAATTCTTTTGATACTACACAAACGCCTAATCCTCCTCTTCCTTACAGTGGTTATTTGCTACAGTAATTCCACTATCTTCAGAGGACTTGGTTCTAACTACATTAATTTAACTAAGTTCAAAAGTAGGCCATGGATACAAAGTGAGGTATGGGCAAAGTGGAAAAACTCTTCAATAGTCTCATTTAATTTGACATATAAAATAACCACGGATTTTTTTCAGGGGCGTATTGTCATCTTCAAAAGATTGCTAATCCTGGAAGTCATTTTATTGAGTCTGTGGTTGGTGATTTCTAAGCAATAATTTATTTCAATTAAATGACAGCATCTTTTAATCTTAAGGAAGTGACTTGGCAGACAAGCAATTCTGTCTTTGGAGCTTTCGTACATTTATTCATCTGCCTAAATTTCCTAAGACTTCAGAGTTCAGTTGAAGTTTCATCCTGAATTAATGATTTGAGGAAAGCAATCTGTTTCATTACAACACATAAGAAATGAAAAAAGGTGGATGTTAGGAGGAGCAACAGTAATGTGAAAGAAAGCAGATTTAAACCCACTGTAATCATTGGCCAGCCTACCTCCATGTGCCAGAGTTAGAAGTTAACCCACAGCAGCTATGATTTTTATGTCAATAAAGCCATAGCTTTCCCTGGAAACAATACATGTGTCATACAAAGGTGTTGGAGTCTTTCAAGCAAGCAAAGGTGTTAAATATTGCTGATACCTTTTAACTGTATCTCTGTTCCTGGGAGATAATATTTAACATTAGTTAGTCATAAAATCAGGCAAAATAATTAAACTCAGTAGTAGGCACCAGACCTCAGCACCCACAGTGATCTGACCACTCCTCACAGGGCTTGAGAACACGCAAAGCTCCATTCACTTACACCAGGCTGCCATGAATGACTGTGCCCTGCTATAATACTCCACTTCTGAAATCTTTTTGCCTACGTATCACTGGAGAAACAACAACAACGCCTGAAGCTTTCTGATAATACATTTTTCTCCCCGTTGTATTTTTTCAATTTGGAAAGAGCCCTAATAGCTCTGTTTTCTATAAATGGATGTTTTCATTTGGCAGAGGAGCAGCCCTCAGACACCAGGGCACTTTTGTTGGTTTTTTTTTTTTTTTTTTATTCTTGTTCTGATGGAAATTGTTCTGCTAGAGTGCATCAGGAACCGCTAAAATCTCCTTACAGAGTTTCTCGCATTTGCTTTCTTTAGCCAGCAACGAAAATAAGTTACGGGTTAGAAAACTAAGGCAGTCACTTAGAAGTTTCACATTATCAGACCACATTGGTATAATTATAGACTTAAATATATACAGAACACAATTCCTGCCCTTATTAAAATATTATTTTCTACGTTATACCTACAGATTCTTGATCCAAACTAAGTAGTTGCTGTGTTACCTCACCATCTCTCAAGAACACAGTTAGAAAATACAAGTAAACGGATTTCTAAATGTGCAACAGTAAAATCCATGAAATTGTTTAATGTGCCAGAAGACAAAAGGCATTTAACAGGGCACTCTGACCACATCTCCTGTGCTCAATCCACAAACACACCTCCATACTACTCAGCCTAACAGTCCAGTTTCTATTCTGATCTGTACATCTGTCACAAAAAAAAAAAAAAAGGGAATTAAGCCATTCTACCATGAATCCTTCTCATCCTTGAATCTAGGATTTTCTCCAAGGTACATGGGAAGCTGAGCATTGTACAGTGCTGAGAACCTGAAGCGTTGGGTTCATTTCATATAAAGTTAGAGAAGCAAGAAATAGGTACTTAAATTGCTTGATACCTTGATGTTATGATTTACAGATGAGCTATTTTAATCATGGAAAGAACCTGGTACGATATCACTGAGAGCCCTTGCTACACCTATGTAAGCAGTGGGAAATCATCTAGGGGAAAACAGTATTTTTAAACTCAAGGTCCAGCCAGCAGGCAGTCCTATAAAATTTTACCTTAGAAAAGAGGTCATGGTGCTATGACACAAAGGGAAGGAAAACAAACAAACAAACAAAAAAAACAGCCCACAAAAAAAGGAAAAAACCCAAGGAAACAAACAGTTAAAACCCAGTCATCACCTTGAGAAACCGCTAGAGTCTGAACCCTAGGCAGATCTACAGCTTTCTGTCAGCAGCAAGAGGCTGTGGTAAAAAGAGGTACAAAACATTCTGCAAGCAGGATGAAATAGAGCTAGAACATCCACTGGGGTTCTCACGTTGGCTCATGTATATCAAGCTGAATTAGAAAGTGCAGCACTGAATAATGAAAATAGACATTCTTAATGCTTTAGCAGCCTTAGTAAAACAACTGCTTCTTATTTAGGCAGCATGTTTGTAAAACCCAAGAGCTTTAATCTCTAGAATAATAGTCCTGTCCAGATTCAGCTTGTAGCATAGGTCAGAAATTTAATTCCCTGCAACCCCAAACATCATCCTGATTCTCTCCTGCTCACAACCCTTAGCTGCTCTGGCAGCTGGAGTACCTGGAAAACTTACACACTCACTGAGCAATGAGAACATTTAAAGGGTGTTTACGAGCATTGCCATCTGTCTGCCACTGAAATAAATTAGGCCAAAGTCCAAAATTATTTCCTCAGCAAACTCCAAAATACACCTTATAATTACCTACAGTTGGTTTGCATTTTAAAGGCTAACTTGTTTGAAAGAGGGAAAAGCCAACATCTGATGGAGCCTCTGTCCATACTTTTTCCCCTTCCTAAGTGTTTCTATTGCCTGTGGTCATGCTTTATTTTGGGGGGAAATACCTCCAAATTGTACCTTAAATACAATGATAATAAAGTGTATATAGTATTGCATGCATTTGAGCTACGCCTTTCTGTGTATTCCAGCACTGTATCATAAGACTATTAATATCTGGCAATAGGTAGATCTCTTCCTCTTCACACCATAAAATTGGCAATATTTCAACTTTTTTCATTGCCTAGCAGTTATATAGCTTCAATGGCTACCATGTACAAGATTTTCTGAATACATAAATACACATAAATAATTGCAAACTCCACAAATGATGAGGTTACATTTACTCATGTATCTTGACATTTAGAAATTCTTATGCATTCTAATTACTTTTCCCTCTGTAAAACATTTAAATCTCTCCAGAGATTTCACTATGATGATTTCCATGTATATCAGATCACATTTAACAAATCTCAGTAATGCAAAAAATATATCCCATCTCTGAGTAGCTCCAAATTCACAATTTCAAACTTACTCAAACTGCAGCAAAAACACATCTCCTGATTCTTTCCCAACAACAAATTACATTTGTTTTTACACTCCTTTAGCCCAATACTAAACACAGATGACATCTTAATGAATAATTTCTTCAAGAGCACTCTGTCTCTCACTTCTGTCACTATGTAAGTCAATTTTACTCCCATAGAGAATCAAGCAATCACTTGGTTTCTCATCTGCTATTGCATAGCACCCGTGGGACTATCACAGAAAAGGCTTACTTGTACATTAGCAGAATATTAGATTATTTCATCTGTGTTTCGATAGAGCATTTCAATTGGGGCATTCTTTTTGGTTTTCTTGCATCTTTCCTTCCTCCTTAGTTTCCTTCACCTTGGAAAAAAAAAAAAAGCTGCACATCAAAAACCACAGCCCTGCTCCATACAAACCCCATGGGTGGCAATATGTTCCAAAACGCAGGTGCTGCAGCTTACACGAAGCGCAGAAGCAAAGCGTCAGTGTAAAAGGAATTCACCAGAATTAGGTCTGCAGGGACCCATCTTCAACCACTGTCAAGTCTTTTATGTCCCAGCAAAGTAAGCTCACACCAAGAGTCTGGTCTACGCTTTAGCCATCCTAAACACCTTTAATTATTCAGTGAAAGATCACGCTTCCTAACTGGCACTAATACTGTGCTCTCTGCCATCTTCCTTGAAGGTAATATTTCTCAGTCTATTTTGCAGTTAGACCACAACTGCTCATTAAATACATCTTAAATATTGTAGCCTGGTTGGGAAAAAAAAAAAAAAATCATTTACTTTTCTAGATCTAGTTAAAAAAATCTCTACTTCAGTAGCTCAAGAGATAAATATTTTTTTCTTGACCATTAACGTATCTTTAGAACTTAAGCTTTAAGCCTCCCCCCCTCCCCAACTACATTTATAACTTCAGGTTAAAATAATGAGACTATGTGACATTTTACATTAAAACTGCAGTATATGTGGGGTAGAGTGGTACCATTAAGAAGTGTTTAAGTTTGCTTGTTTCAAAAGCACAACAGGCTGCTTCCATGGCAGTATCGTACCCACGTTGCTGCTGCAGCAGACCCAGACTTTGTCTCTCCAGAGGTCAAGAGAATTGTGCAACGGCAGAAATAAAACTGCCTCACGGCACAGGATCGCACACCACCCTGCCTGTTGCTAATAAAACAAGGAAGCAAAGAACTACCCCTCCCAAACCTTCCACAATAAATCTGTGCCTTTTTAGCCATATTTATGTGGCAAGTTCTTCTTACGAGCATGGCTGTTTGCATGCCACTCTACCTATGTGAGAATTTTCATCAAAAAAAAAAATTCTGTCCTTCATGGCCATTAAAAAAAAAAAAAAATTCAATCTAGAAAAATCACACTATTTGCCATTTAATCCTATAAACATAATGCATTAAGCCAGTTAGCTTATGATGGATGCTGTACAAAATGAGGATGCAGTATTACAACGTGCTGAAGTTGACGGTCAGTATTTTACAAAATTAAACCTAAAGTTGTACTGATTAATATGTCATACATGTGTCATACATTAATCTTTTGAGTAGGGCCAGAGATCTATCCCTTAATCCTTAAAATTAAGGACATAAACACGGCGGTGTTTGAGGCTGCGCACGCCTCACTGCCAGCAGGAGAGTCCTTCCCAGAGCAGTTCTCCAAGTTGTGTTGAGAAATACAGAACATTTTCACCCAGTTACCTGTTACAAAGGCTGTCTCAAATTGGCGGGTTTTGATCTACTAAGTAAGAGAGAGAATAAGATAATGTTTTCCTGCTTCTAAATGCCACCTGGCCCCTCTCCCTAAGGCTCCCTACCCAGCCACTCCCTCTCCCACCCGGCTAACATTGCCGCACGGCTCTCGAACATATGGCTCAGGCACTTGGCCCTGGAGCTGCCCGGCACACACGGCGGAGCTCAAGTAGGTTAATGCTGGGAGGCTGCTGAAGTCAAATTACAATCTCAAATAGACTTAAGTGAGCAGAATTGATGAACTCCCCCGTTTCTCTCAACAGCATCGCCCTGATCTTGTTTAAGCACAAATAGATGCGCTGACCTCCGTGTGCCTGTTCAGCTGACCCGAAGGCAGCCACATGAATAGATCCTTGAATGAAGGCTCTGGTTCTTTGCACACAAGTGATAAACCTTTTTCTAATAAAAGGAAAAGACACTTTGCTGCTGAAATCGATGCCTTCAGAAGAATCTTAACTACATGGCCATTATCTCCATTTACTCAAACAAGCTATTTCTGTCTATGAACGGCATCGTGGAACTCTGTTCCCCAGAGACAGGTGGAGGCAGACCACTGCAAAGGTTAGAAAAACGGGGTAGGAAAGGAACAAAAGACTTTTTTGTTTGCCATGCTCTGTTTAGAAGTGTGTTGTAATCCTGTCTCATCTCCTTAAGTCTGTAGCAATGCTCAGATCCACCATCCGCGCCTCGGCACAGGACAGTAGCCAACAATGAACAGAAGGTGAACAAGTTTTGACACGCTTCAGCTTTCAACACCCTCGTAAGACTGTGTTATAACAGAAACCATTTTTCACTGTTACAGCTTTTTGGTTAGAGTCCAAATTATATTAAGGTGTACAAGTTCATGGTATGTACTTTACGTAACACTAAGCTAGAGGTTGGAAGCTGGCATAGATCTAGTACTACCAGCGAGAGGTCAGTCAGGGAACCCAGGTGGTGAGGCAAGTGGACATCAAACATTCATCAGATGGAATAAAAACACTTGTATCCTCAATCTACAGTCAAACACAGCACCATTCAGCTGAAAACCACGTTCGTGTTTCAGTCACGTCTGCTGCTTCTCACTTGTGTTTACTGCCCCACTGCAATCCCCCGCTCCCGCTTCTCCACTGCCGTACGTTCATTCCTGTGCTCGTTCCCCCAACAGACGTGATCGTGAGCTCATCAGTAAAACACATCAACATTAGTCATTTCACTTAAAAATGCCCCAAACTTCCCCCTTCCTTCTCCTCACAAGAGTATCCATTTTTGTTCATGTATGGACAAAAGGACACTTCAGGTTTGTTTTGAAAGTGCTGGGGCAGACACTTACTTTTGCTTTTTCTATGAAGCTCTCACTCTAAAAAAATGTAAGCATACACTTCTGACCCTGCTCATCTAATTGCATAAATCTGTCCCATAATTCTAGATTAACATTCCTACCACGAAATAAGAATAGCCAGAGAACCTAGGTGCCGAAACAACAGATTAAGGGCTATATTTAGTTAAAAGAAATAAATTTGTTTAAGCCAAATCACACAGTTTCTTCAGAAAGTGAAAGGCAAAGAAGTTGTATCCCATTATTGTTGCTTGTCAGAAAAAGAACACTTTTCACTTAAAATAGTAACAATCATCTTTATTATTTTTAAGAAAAAACTCAATTTTCACCTTGTATTTTCACCTTGCTCTGTGTTATTGAACAAGATAACACAATTCAACAGCTTTATTACAGTTGGGTTGTAATTAATTTTTTTTTTTTTTTTTACATCTCCTCAATAAGATTAAGATCATCTCATTACTCATTTGGATCAAAACAGCTTGATTTACAAAACTGAAAAAAGGGCCTTCAGTTCGCTCACAAAAAGCGGTTCTGGGGCTGCACGATGACAAGACACCACAGCCACACCAATGAGTTGGCGTTAGGTAACAACATGGGAGAGGGACCGAGATCTTTTGTACGTTAAAACTATAGTGGCCAGTTAAAAACTGACAAATGTACAAAGGGATAAGATAATTAACACCTCTTAGTTCTCTTTTTGGTCTCTAAATTACAACCTTCTTCCTCATGCTGGCACACTATTAAGAGTCATTTTGTTCCTGCAGTAAGTTAGAGATCCGATGCAGCATTCGCGACTAGTGTCATTTTTACATCTGTAGTGTTTCCAGTTGTCATAAATAACCCAGGTCAGGCGCTGTCAGTTAACATGTGAGACTACACATTCGTAACACAGAAGAAGTTGTTGCAACATTAAAAATAACTGAAATCAGGAATGAACCTAAGGGCTTCCACATAGAAGTGAAGAATTTGCAGCCAGGCATTTTTTTTTTTTTTTTTTTTTTAAAGCCTTACATCTACATTTTCAGAAGTATCAAGAGATCTTTGTTCCCCCTGCATCTACAAATCAGCATATGTAAGAGCACCCTGACCATCAGTGGACTAGGGCTCTATATGCTATGGAAAAAAGTGCTCCACAATCCCTGAAAATTTCCAAAACATCAGAAACCAAAACAAACAATATTTTTTAGAAATTTAAGGTTTGCATTTCTAAGTCACACTTTTCCCAGTTCCTATGCTCAGCATTTGAAGTCAGCAAGTCCCTGGTTCCACACATAACACACCCAATATTACTCTTTCTTTCCGTCTCCATCTGTCTCTTGATCTACTTTTCTTCTCCCTCTAGCTCACTTCTGTTCTGAATAATGTGAATTCAAGTTTCTTTGCTAGCACAGCTAGCTTTCTGCTAGTACAGGCAAACATCCTTAGAGCAGAGGTGCTGTTTGAGGTATGCACTGAGAACATTAAACATTTTAGATAGCAGGCACATACAAACATTAAAATTTAGGACTAGACAGTCTCCTGATTGTAGTTGCACTGACAGATGTGAGTTTTTCCCTGTTAATATATTAAGTTACGCTGCAGAGTTTAAATATGACCTTAGGATTTTGACTCTGGCAACTAATTCCTCCTCTTGGTGAAGCAAAATTAAGCAGAGGACTCTTTTGTGCTTCTTGTACAACTACAACAAATCTGATATTTACTCCCCCTCCCCCTCTTTACCTCCTACATGAACACAAGAAAGACCTTTAGAGAGCGATTTGATTCTCCCCTTGTTTTGAAGGAGGAAGTGGGCCATGGGGGGCCAGACCACCCAGGCAAGGCACTCCTCGGGGACTGACGGTCAGGGTTCCCCTACTTTGAAGGCAGACACGTGCCCTGCAGCAAAGGGCTGCACGGCACGTGGGCGAGCCAGCTTTTATCAACTGAGCTGGCGTAACAACAGTCCATCTTGGGCAGCCTTGCCTTTGGGCTGGGCCTGTGTGTACCAGCTCAGCAGCTCATGCTTTTTGCCCCAGAGCATCACTGGCTTGCACCCAGGCTAACTGTACAACCCTGCTCAGAGCGGGCTACGCAGGATGCAAACACGCTTCTGATTACAGCAGGCACCGTAGCTACACCCTTCCAGCCCAGAGCTAACCACTGGACTGTGTAACACACCCCTACGTGTTGCCTGTGTAGGTGAACAGTAAATTACTTAGCTGACAGAATCAGAGAAACCCAACAGCGCAGACACGGGATACTCTCTGTGTTTAGGCACACCAAAAGAAGCTTTTCTTTCTAGGTGACCTCAGGGTTTCCCCTTGTGCCTTGAGACTCCCTACCCAGGCAGCTCTGTGTCATGTATGGATAGGTGGACATTGCTTTCTTATTTTAAAAGTGGTTTCTAAAGGTGGGATTGCAGGTTTATACACCAGTTATGCTTTCTTCTTGGAGTTACAATATGGTTAACAGGTCCCCTTTGCAGAAGGAAATACTGCGTTCTTTCAGTAATCACAATCATTTTTTGCCTTCATCAGCACATATGCAGCCACATTCCTCCAGCTTAGGGTTTCCTTAAGCATGAAGGAGCACAATAGGAGAGGGTGAAGGTGGGTTGAGGGTTTGTTTTGCCAGTTGAGTCTTACCCTTTAATCTTTCAGCCAGCACCAGTGAAGTTCCTGCCTGGCTCTACTGTGCAGACCAGCACCAGCCCCACACTAGGCAAAACAGCGGAGAAGAAGCTCTGAGCGATTCTCTACCATGCTAATGCAAAGTACATGTATGTTCCCTTAACAAACTGCGCTGCCTTATTTCACCTATTTCAATAGGCTAAATATTTGCCAAAACAGTACGACTTTAAGAAATCATGTAATGAAACGCTGAAATTCAGCGGAGCTTAGCCATACATTTACGAATGGATAAAACAAACTACACGTTTTAAGTTTGGAGCTCATTGGTTGGAAACAGAGGGAGGAAAAATATTTAACAACTGATCACATTTAGGTATGAAATGTAATTTTAAAAATTATCTACCAAAACGTGGTAACCCAAGGACTACCATGTGCATCTTGAATCATAACACTCGAGAATGCATCTGTCGCACTAGGAATTAATCAGAGAAATGCTTTTAAAATAATAAATGGGAATGGAAAGCCTATCTTAGGGGAAGGCTAAATGAGCTTGACTTATTTATCCCACAAAATAAAAAGGCACAGAAAGTACTCCTGTTTCTCTGCCAACTGTATCAAGATGGAATTAAATGAGATTAGGAACTTAAAACTCCTGATAATTTTTATTTCCACATTCTGGTTTGAGCATCTTGAATATTTCACCTTTGAACAGAATACAGTTAGATCCCAGCTAGTGATTTTCATTGCGAACTTGAAGATAGGAAATTACTTTCCTTTTTAAGCAATCATTCTGAAATATTTTTCAGAGAATTTAGATACATCAAGCAGATCAGACCTGGCCCAGTATGTGAAGAGCATTGAACTTGCCCATATGGTAACAATAATTATTCTGAATCACATCAGGCTGAAACCTAAAGTCAAAGACATTCAGCAGCATGAAATCGAAGAACTGGAGACTGAGAAGACAACTTTGTAATATATATTTTTTATATTTACAGCACTAAATATGCTAAAATTTAAACTGATTAATTTTAAAGCATCACTTATTAGAACACTGTGTCCATTATCTGGAAAAGCAATTTGTATACTTAAATCTACATGTATTTGAATTGTGCAAATCACTTAAGCACAATCCTCTTTCTTCCCAAAGAGAATAAGTGCAATATACTGCAAACAAGAAAACCACCCGAATCGCTCAGCCTTCCCTCTGTACAAACGTCAGTATTCTTAATTGAGAATTTTTAGTGGACATTTTCCATACGGAGATCATATAGATGAATTACATAGGTACAATATTAGCATTTATTTCATTTCACACTTACTATAGCTGTCATATTGTCCTGGTTTCTGCTGAGATAGAGTTAATTCCCCTATGAGATGAGTTCTTATGGACACTGAAATCTCATTGAGGGAGGAAATATTTCTCTCATCTTGTCTTCTGGTAATAATCTACCTCTAGAAAAACCTCATTTGTAATAGAGGTTATAATCACAGGATTGGTTGGCTGAATAGACATGCTGCCATTATACAGCACACATTCCTGCAATGGGAGCTAATATTTATGAATGATTTCAGAAGGATTTGTAAATGGAGGGGGGGGGGGTGTCTTTCCCTAACCCTTCATCCTGTGGAATGATATACCCAAGTTCTCTATGACAAAGCATCTTCACAGAAGTATTTTAAATGAAGTATTGACATGGCAGTTCTTGCAGAAGAAAACTCATGTTCTGTCTTAAATGCAGAATGACCTGGTACACATCTGATATTGGTTCTTTGCACATACAGCAAAAAAACACTTAAAATGTTTCATGATCATACCAAAATATCGCTGCAGTTAAAAAAAAGATAATCACAGAAACAATTTCACTTACTGGAAAATTCATTTTAAAAAATCCCTGCTGTTGTCATAGCTTACAGTTTAATGAATTGGTCCTTTTCCTTTAATTTAAAATCAAGCATGAGATACATAATAAAATGGAGATGGTTATACATTTTATTGCTACGTTAAGGTTAAGAAATAAATATGTAAATTAGGAATTTCAAATTGCTTTAGAGACCACGCAAGCAGGCAAGATTTATAAATATGAAAGGAAGTCAGCCCTGGTGAAAACTCACGCAGCTCCACTGACATTCTTAATAAATGGGTATTTTTAGAAACACATTTATACCAACTCCATTAACACTTTGAGATCCGTACAGTACAAATACAGCTGGTTCCATAGTAGGTTTTTTCCTAAGTTCTGTCCTACCCTACCCACAGTTTTCAACAGGTTCCTCCTTTTCAAGAATTACCCTGAGCTGTTGGTTGTGACTCTCCCTTTCACTTTAAAGATTAATTTAAAATTTACCACTATTTCAATGTGATGGATTTTCCTTTTAGTGCTATTTCTCCCTCCTCCATACTGTTCACTGCTTCTGTTATCGTTTACAAATTCTGGGTTTTTAGCTGACTGTGACTGAAATCCAGAAAGGATCCTCCTGTTCCCAAAAATGACAAGGTCCGAATCCTGCCCTGAGGATCAATCCATCAATCCCTAACAGAGGTGGTGCTCACAACGATCCTCCTCCAGACCGAATGCATTACACAGGGGGGAGGGTTTGTTTTGCCTATAGCGAACAACCAAGATGGGGGAAAGCTGCTTTTTAATCCTCAGGCACTGAATTCTAAAGCTGTAAGAAACATCACATCTTGCTCTTTTCCACTTGTTGAGCAACTTCCTTGCTGAGCTTTTCCCATCATTTGCCCTACGACTAGCTTATTAGCATCAAAATCCCAGACTGTACTATCTGGCTTTATGAAACAATAAAATAGTAAAAAAAAAAAACCCAAAACCCAAAAATCACAGCCTTGTGCTTCCAAGCAGACACACCTGCCAGTGTGGAAGATTAAATCAACTTCTCTCTTAATTGATTCTGGGGAATCTCTTAAAACAGAAATAGAGAGAGGAAAATAAGCACGGTGGGAGGCTGAGAACTTTCCATGAAACTTTCCAAGAAGTTTCCTTGCTGTGAATCAGCACAAGGTAAGAATTAACAAAGCCAACTTCCCATCTAAAAAAAACTGGTGGTCATCATGATCCAATGTGAAATTCCTTCCAGCTGTATTACTGGCCCTTCCTCTTGTAACTTTACAGACAGTAAACAACCAACCCTTTACACTATTCCCAAAGTAACCTGGCCATTCTGCACCAGTCAAACCACACCACAGTAAACTCGGAGTTTTTCACCACATCTGAACACTTAATTCACGATTTGCTGAAAAATGAAATTGAAAGGCAGCAGTTTCCTTAGCTCTATTGTCAAAGCCTACTAACAGAAGCAAAGTTTAAGGGTGATGAAAATGTCACTTTAAATGCTATCATACCCTAAGAGAGTAATAGTTATTTATTAGTGGCATTCCAATTTACTGTATTTATAAAGACTGTTGGACAGAAGGTCACGAAGTATCTCCTCTCCTTCCTCCTCCTACACTTACAGTTTTAATTCCCAAAGCGCTCTGAAGTGCTCCAAAAGCCAGATCTCCTTGAAAACGTGCATATCAACCAAGATTGAGCAACAAGGAATCAGGACCATTCAGTGACAGATTATCAAATTGCTGAACATCACAAGATAAACATCGCCTGAGCTCTGCCTGATTGCGGATTCCAGGCAGTACATTTACTCCAGAGCATAACATCTCTGCTCTTTTCCCCATCAACTCTGTAGTGGTGACCATATGAAGGCTGCAAGCAGCACCTTTCATATGTCCCAATTATTCTTTTTCATGCAGACCTGAGTCTGGTGGAGTGTTTGATGAACTAAAGTAAGGGAAAGAAGACAAAAAGGAGTGATAGTAACAGGACCTGCACCAAGAGAGTTCAAAAACAAACTAGAGACAGTCATCACAACTGCAAGGCTTTCAGCATTAAGACACTCACCTGCTGTGGACTCACAGCAAGGAGCTTTTCTCCGTTCCATAATTCTATAAAAGAGGACAGGTAATAATTTAAGCACCACAAAAGAATATCTGGGAAGCAATCAACCATTTATCTTCCTTTCACAACTCTTCTATTATCCCCACCTTTTGCCCCAAGTCCTTAGGTTTGTCACGGCCTATGTTGCTTTCTGCATTGATGACTTGATATTAAATCGTACCTTAGTTCTCCATCTTCAGATTTTCTACTGGTTGGGCTAGGGAGGTGAGAGGTCATATAGATATAGATATGAACATCATCTTGGAAACTCCCAGCTACCAACTCCTGTGCTCAGAAAGTACCTGGGACACAGACAAGCAGATCCAACCCTCCAGTTTTGAGTAATGAGTACGCCTTGGCTACACCATCAATCAAGTCATGCTTTGACACAAACCGTCTGCCAAACCTCAAACCTCTCTACTTTGATTAAGGTCACCAAGAAGGCAGACCCATTCCTGAAAGCAAATACAAAAATCTCTGCTGATAAAGTTTGCAGCTGACAGGAAAGAACGACTGAAAACCAGGTGAAGAGTTAATGATAAGCACTCTAGACAGCTTTCTGGAGCATAGGGATGGGCTGAAAAAGATGGATTTCAGTCCTGCTAGACCAGCGTACTTGCCACACAATCAGGAACAGAGTCCACACTCAAAGGGAAGGATTGCACTTGAGAGGTGCTAACTCTGGATCAAGCGTTGGGACCGCAGGGAGTATCCAGATGAGTGGGACCGATTGCTGCAGAAGACGGGATCTGCTGAGGGAAGCTTCACACACAGCAGACACCACCTCCCTGCCATTCCCACAAGGGCAGCGCAGGAGCTCCTCACAAGCAAAACGAGCAGCAGGCAGAAGCACTCAGCCTCGTGAGAAGCCTGCTCTGGAGTGCAGAGGAGGAAGCCACGTCCCGAAGGCTGCCTTCAGAGGAAGGGTGTGCGCAGGGGCCTTGGGATGCCACTCAAGCTGACAGATGCTGCGGGTGTTTGTCATTTGCAGGCTGATGGAAGTGAGGAAGTGATGAAGCCATCTTCAAACAACTTGAGGAAGCCTCTGGATCAGACCCTCATTCTCATAAGGGACTATAACTGCCCTGACATCTGCTGGAAGTGCAACATGGCAAGACACAAGTAGTTGAGATTATTGAAGGGTGTCAGAGATAACTTGTTGATACAGGTACAGGATGGGCCAACCAGACATGATGGACAGCTGGATCTGCTGTTCACTAACAAGAGAAGAACTGGGTGGGCATGTGATTATCAGAGATAGCATTGGCTGTCATGACCCTGAAAGAGGGTCCAGGATCCTGAAGTGAGTGAAAAAGCTAAGTACAGATCCCAGACCTGGGAGAATAATGGAGCGAGTCCTCCTGAAGCACATTTCTGGGCACACAAAGAAGGAGGTGACTGGGAAAAAACCAGCATGGGTTTACCAAGAGCAGATCCTGCTGGACTGATGAGACTGTCCAATCTCAGGACCCAGAGGAAAAGTGGATGGGCAAGCACAACACCAAGAATGGGCCAAAACCTAAGAGGTTTGTGTGTGTACCAATTTTAATGTCATTATTAATCTTGCTTTTTCTACAAGTAATAGTAATTAGACTCATAATATTTCAATTATATTAAATGTTTGGCTTTACTTACATAAAGTATATGCTTATTTGCTTACTTACATGCATCCTCTTTGCCCACAAACAAGATTTTTAGACCAAGAGAAGGTCAAACCCTTTCAGCCTCAGCCCCAGTCAACAGCAGCCACTGGGTCCACAGTACTTATTAAAGTTGCTGTAGCTGCGGATTCCCACATCCACCTCCGTGTGCCTTAGCTTTGTAGGAAGCACAAGTGGAGCATTTCCTAGCAGTTTCCCCTTTAAAGGCAAAAATTTACCAGTTCTGTACAGGATCTATTAGATACAGTACATGTGTCTTTCAGATGCAGATGATAAATATGCACTGCATATTTATGTACGTATAATATAATTTCATGTAAATGAAAACCAGCCTTTCATGTATTCATGGAGTGTCCTTCTGGGCTCCCAGTTGAATAGGAACGCCTTGTGCTCAGGAACTGGGACACCTGAGCTGCCACCTGCAAGGGCAAGCCAGGGCAGCGGGTAACTGAGGTCAAAAAGAAAAAGAACAAATTGAAAATCTGATAGAATAAGGTTCAGTCATACCCCCCACCCCTCCCACATCTAACTGCAAGAAGAAAGGGACCGACAAGGAACTGGCAAGAACAAAGGGACAAAGAGATGGAACTGAGGCAACAGAGGCACATGGTGATACGACTGAAGCCAATTTGGGGTCCCAAGGTGGAAACCCCTGAGTCCACCCTATGCTGGTCTGCCCCTGCGAGCAAAACTCCTTGCTCACCATGCACCACTGCTCCCCTGTGGCCCCCTCCCACGTGCCCCCGCGGGAGTTTCCTCAGCTGCACCCTTTCCCCGAGAGCAGTGCAGCGAGCAGCCTGCCCTTCCAGCAGGAGGACCTTCTCCCCAGCTCAGAGAGCAGCAGCTGGCACACAGGCAGCCTCCGCCCCGCCACCCAGGGCCAGTCCTGACAGTGGAAAATACCTCCCCCCTTTTTCTTTTCCCCTCTTCCAAACACAAAATTGAAGCCAAACAATATTACAGAATTGAGAAAGAGGTGGGTAACTTTTGACCGTGACGAAAAACACAGAGAAGCCTCCAATGCAGGTGGTTCACAGTCACCCAGTTGCGGAACATGCATGGACTATATCTAAAACCAGAAAGGATGCAATGTGCAGATTAGCCTTTTATTCAGGTGCCACAAGCCTCTCAACAATTCCACCTGATGCGATCGGGGCTTACTTCTCACACATGGCTTTCCAAATAGCTGACAGTCCCATCAATGGAGCCACCGTCATTGTGAGACTGTACCAACGCAAGCACAGATGCAGTTCGCCAAAAAGCACTCTTACCCGCTTTTGGAGCAAAACAATTTCTCATAAGAATATGCTGGTTTATGTATTTCAAGACTGAGCATTCTCCTCCTCCTGCCTGTTACCCAGGGAGACTATATGATGGCATGGTCACCATGGAAACGGTGGACAAACTTAAGATGTTTTCACTGCTGTAGATAGAAGCCATCTGCATTATTTTGTCATTTCTGTTTCTCACACCACCAGCGCAGCCTCCCAAGCCAACCCGTAGCAGCTGCGGTGCTGCGTGTAGCAGCCAGGAAGCATCTACTGCCCCCAAAGCGTGACCCCCACCGCGTCCCCACGCCGGCTGCGGGGGACAGGGCAAACCACCTACAGGTAACATCACGGTGTGATCGCAGCAGCCGCCCCCGCCTGCCCTCCTACCCCCGCCCCCCCACCTCGTAACAGTCTCCTTGAAAGATATTTTTCTGAAAATTTTCTGACCTCATTCCAATAGGGAAAAAGTACATCGTTTGCCTAAACGCACAAAAAAGGGCTGGAGAGGGTTTGTGTAGGTCTATACAGAATATATTCCAACACTGATTCTTTAACAATGGGTCTGGGTTATTTAAAGAGAACTTGTTTCTCCCAATTTGATTCATTTCCATTCCCACACGTTCATTCAAAGCGTAGCCCCACGTTGGCTCCACAAGCTTCTAAGTTTTACTTCCGAGATCTTCTGTTACAAATGAATCAAATAATTTTTAGTAACAGATATCACAAAGAAAAAATTTGCCCACATAAACAGGGAATTCTGGACCTTTACCCTGATATAATTTGGGCTTCAGTGTATCTGTTCAGTTTTCACTAATACAGCATTTCAAAGCTGGGACCCAGCTTTGAAAATTCAGAGTGGAATAATAATTTAAATTCCATTTTTTTTTTTCTAATTTAGGAATCAGCAAGCACCGTGGAAGTTCTTGCCCATGGGTTTTCGGTGTTATCGATGCCATCTCTGTGTTTATTCCGGCATAGCTGATCAGAAATGTATAAATATTTCTTTTCATGATATGCAAGGTGGATATTCAGTGAGCATTCTTGATGCTGTGCTGTTTCTCTGGCTAACAAATAAAACCATTTTTTTCCCCCTGCAGTAGGCTGAGATGACTGACTGCAATCAAAAAGATCTATTAATTAAGCATCAAATTAATTTTCTGCAGTGTTTTCCAGACAACTGGATGTTCTATTAAGCATAATTTATTTGCTGGATGGGGAGTTTTGGGTTGCTGTTCTTGCAGTTTGTTGGTTTTTTGTTCCTTACCAGAACTTCAGGAAGTTTCTGTTTTCCTCATCATTAAACCAAATTTGTGACATTGTTATGTGAACACACCCTTTCCATGTACTAAAAAGTTACATTATTGTAAAAAGCCAAATTTCTTCACAATGGCACTTCAATTAAGACGACAGACATCTCAGAGGATGCGTCTTAATTGCAGTAATCACTTGTAATTGTTTCAGTGGGTAGAAATGTACTGCTTAATGTTACACGCCTGTTACCTGCTTATGCTGTCTGTAGCCTACAAATCTCCAACTCCTATCAAAACAACAGTACAAAATAATTTTCTTCTTGGATTTTGTTGAAGTCGGGCGTTTCCTCCCAAATCAAGACCTGCCTGTAACTTCAAGGCAGTCACCAAAGGGGCGCTGGTGTTTTGGACAGCAGGAGTTTCCTCCCTGCTTCTTTACAGCCAATTCTACCCTGCACAGCAATCTCCAACACAATCTTGCCTCCTGATCACAGGATCAGGTCAGCTCTTAAACAACTCTTCAATAAAATAAATAGACTTTCTTTTTCTCTCATGTTAAGGTTATTTTTCCAAATGCCACATCATTCTTAGTGATTTTTTTTTTTTTTTTTTTTTTTTAAACTCTGAATCCTTTTGAGCCTCTTTGCTGGGTGGACAAACCAGAACCCAGTATACTCTTGGAGTAAAGGTCTTAAAGTTCAATTAAGAATAGCTATAAAATGTTCCTATTACCACTTGATATTCTCATACACTCAAGAGTCACAGATGTTTGTTCAGCCATCAAATGATCCCCAAATCCTTCTTCAAGTTGCTAAATCCATCATCATTATAAACAATTTTTATACCCAATCTCCCACTGCTATCGTACACAAAGCATGAATACAACTAGCTGGGGTAGCTCAACACTCCGAATTATGAACGTAAGTTGCTGTTAGTGGATTTCAGATCCTGTCTACATTTAGCCTGTACCCGGGGCTAAACCACAACAGCCACTCTATCACCTGACAACTCCTCATCAGCCAGGGAAGGGAATGGGGGAAGAGGAGAGGAGACCCACGGGTAGAAGCGAAACAGACTTAATGAAAACACCACCAGTACCAACAGACACACACAGAGCTATACTCGGCCAAACAAATACGCAGTAGTCACAGCCAACAGGCAAGCAGTCCTCCGGAGCAGGAGGAGCCCCAGGAGGACACCAGCATGAATCCCCCAGGAGCTCCTCTCCCTTAACAAACCTTCCCCCTTTATAAAGCCCATGACATGATGGGATGGGCCATCCCTGTAACTCCCTCAGGTCAGCTGCCCTGGCTGACTCACAACTGCTAACGTGCTGCCTGGCGTGGGGTTCTGTCCCAGCTAAATCAGGACAAATACCAACTTCCAAACAGAACCGATTTTTTTTTTTTTTACATATTTAAAATTTATTATACTTTCAAATCAGTGAGACATCTTGAAAACAGCTGACAGCCAGAATTATCTAGCCTCAAGAAAAATTAATATAAGCTATAGAGTAAAGACAAGAAATTGAAAAAAAATAATATTAACACACATGGTTTGCAACCTTTCTGCCAAGATTTGCTACTTCCATATCCTTTTGTTTAAATAAATGGAGGCAAACAAAGGGAAAAATTAAAGCTTTAGTATGACGGAGTGTCATTTTCCTTCAGATAAAGAATCCATCAGCAGCAGATGCAGGGCAGTGGATGTTTTGTGTTTCCTTACCAGCCTCATAAGAAAGCACATTCAAAACGAGACAGTAGTAGGAAAACAGCTACCAGACCATGAGCAGGTTTTGGTCAGTGTGAGACTTTAGCCTCCGCAGGCTCCTGAAAGAGTGTGTCTTAAGCAGGCAGAGATCAGAAAGCAGAAAATGAGTCTTCGTAAGATGTTACAGTCTTTGAAAGACTTGTAAAACAAAAGGTGTCCTTAAGAATATCAGCCCTTCTGCAATGTTATCTATCCAACATTTTTGATTATATTTATTTATTTATTTATTTATTTCTCCAGCATAGTAGCTGGGAGCAGGGACATTTATCATCCTTTTTGTGGACAGGATACTATAATTATGACCATCCTCATTAATCCAACCTATAAGCTTACTAAGTCAGCGTAGCCTATACAGGCCACAGTAGGTGGTCATGCCTAATAAGTTTAAAGATCTCTTTCCATTTATCTTATCAAACATGAAATTAAGAGGCGTTTTGTCACCATTTGTAAACGTCCATAGAGAAGAAAGGATTTATTTTTAGAGACCAATCTACCAGACAGATTTTAATGAAGTCTAATGGTTGCATGTTGTACAATATAACACGGAGCTTTTCTGGGCTCCCTTATGTACTGTATGGAGCTGTAGCAGACAGCACACAAGCTTACGACTCCCTCAGTGTGGCAGAAGTGATATGAAGACTCGAAATTGAAGCATTTATGACGAGATTTAGTTTGCAATTTGAAATTCTACCTGTCGTTTGCAGTACAGTAATTTCTCACTCTTCAATAAAATTTCTCTACCACTGTAGAGAGGAGGAACATTTTGTTTTGCAAATATTCTTTGGGACACAGACTACATCAAGGCAGCTAAACGCTTTCTCTCCAAAATTGTTTTACTCCAAGTCAAAGCTATACTGGAAGGCTGGCTGTGGGGAAGCGGTGTATGGGAGCACTGATGCTACCCCTTTGGAAGTCTGGTGAGGGGCAGAGCACCAGCGAGCAGAGCAGGATGGGACGAGCACAGAGGTCACAGAGAGGAGGTGAGAACAGGCCAGGAGGAACAAGGAATACCTGAGGAACTATCCTTAAGATAAACCTGGTAAACCAGGCAACTGTAAAAGCCAAGGACACTGTAAACGAGCAAGTTCGGGTAAGATGATGTTGATAGAAAGCAAGATACACGGCACTGCGGGGCCTGGCAGCAGGGTGCTTCAGCAGAGCTGTTGCCCATGAAATGGCTGGGTGAATCCTTTCAACAGACCTCTGCCTCATTTTGTAATGAAAGATGCTTTTGGATCAGGAACTAGTGAGAGATACATAAATATTAATGCAACTTTGGCACTTAAGTACATATTGTAAGCAGCTCAGGGAGGGGGAGGGGTCGAAATCAAGTTATATTCAAGTGTTCTTTTTCACTTGTTTATACGGGAGTTTCATCCTTCACTTCAACACTCCTGTTCCTGCCTGACATGGGAGACAGTCTGGCTGGCCTCTTGGAGATTTTCCCTTCCAGTAGGCACACAAGTATTTCTTTACTACACTAAATGCTATCCCCTGTGCTGGACCAGTTACTAAGCAACTCCTTGCTGCGATGGAAGTCTAAATTCTTGCCTTCCCTTTCAGTGGCTATTTGGCTTTATGCAGCAGCAAGGAATGCATCTTTCACTGAACCTTGCCAATTATATCACTGTAAATAAATTAAAAAAAAACATGCAATACAAATATTTTAGCAGACAAATTTTATGTTGTTTATCACTGTCTCTTGAGTGAAACCAGATGTGGTGATAATCAGCAACCTTGGGGTGCCAGCAGCATTGAGGCGACTTCAGACCTTCTTCAGAGGAATGAACTACCTAAATCTTGCTACTTGACTACAATCCACATAAAAACAAGGCTGAGAAGTAATTAGTTACTGATCACCCTACATGCTGCATTTTCCTTCTGTGTCTCAAGGGAAAGCTGTTCTTCCATAAACAAAAGTTAAAAGCATATATACAGGTCTTTTCTCCCACACATTTCTACTAGTCTAAGAATCTGGTTAGAACTTATCAGGTTGGCATCCAGGCTACACCTCCATATGCCACAAAGTTTATGTCTATTCACTTTGGCAACTTATCTTCATTGGACCAGATAAAAATTTACTCAGTCTGCAGGCCCAGAAAACAGAGAAATAGAAAATAACTAACCTAGTTTAGAATTGCAGGACTTTGACACTATCTCCCACCACACCCTCATGGGTAAGCTTAGGAAGTGTGGGATAGATGAGTGGACAGTGAGGTGGATTGAAAACTGGCTGAAGGACAGAACCCAAAGGGTTGTGATCAGTGGTGCCAAGTCTAGTTAGAGGCCTGTGGCTAGTGGTGTTTCCCAGGGGTCAGTACTAGGTCCGGTCTCATTCAATATGTTCATCAATGACCTGGATGAAGGAACAGAGTGCACCCTCAGCAAGTTTGCTAATGACACTAAACTGGGAGGAGTGGCTGATCCACCAGAAGGCTGCACTACCATTCAGCGAGACCTGGACAGGCTGGAGAGCTGGGCAGAGAGGAACTTAATGAGGTTCAATAAAGGCAAGTGTAGGGTCCTGCACCTGGGGAGGAATAACCCCACGCACCAGTACAGGTTGGTGGGTCAATCTGCTGGAGAGCAGCTCTGCAGAGAAGGACCTGGGAGTTGCGGTGGTTAACGGGATGACCATGAGCCAGCATTGCACCCTTGCGGCCAAGAAGGCCAGTGGTGTCCTGGGGTGGATTAAGAAGAGGGAGGTGGCCAGCAAGTCGAGGGAGGTTATTCTCCCACTCTACTCTGCCCTAGTGAGGCCACACCTGGAGTGCTGTGTCCAGTTCTGCACCCCCCAGTTCAAGAGGGACCATGAACTACTGGAGAGAGTCCAGCAGAGGGGTACGAAGATGATGAGGGGACTGGAGCATCTCTCCTATAAGGAAAGGCTGAGAGACCTGGGGCTCTTTAGCCTGGAGAAGGCTGAGAGGGGACCTTATCAACACTTATCAGTATCTAAGGGGTGGGTGTCAAGAGGATGGGGCCAGGCTCTTCTCAGCGGTGCCCAGCGACAGGACAAGGGGCAACGGGCACAAACTGGAGCAGGTGAAGTTCTGCCTCAACATGAGGAAAAACTTCTTTACCCTGAGGGTGGCAGAGCCCTGGAACAGGCTGCCCGGGGAGGCTGGGGAGTCTCCTTCTCTGGGGATATTCAAAACCTGCCTGGACGTGATCCTGTGCGACCTGCTGTAGGTGACCCTGCTTTAGCAGGGGGTTGGACTGGATGATTTCCAGAGGGCCCCTTCCCACCCCTACCACTCTGTGACTAAAGGACCTTATGAGATTAACTACTTAATCCCCAGTCATTCTGGGGATATTCTCAGCTTGATATATATTCTTGCATAAATACAGTGATTTTAGAAAGGAGTAAAAGGAGCCCTATTTCAAATATACATGAACAAGCCTGAGACAAGTCTGTGTTAGTTTGTTTTGTCTTTTTTCCACCTTTCTCCACAATGTAATTTACAGCTTTTTGTCTGAGCTATTTTTCACTTCATTGCTTCCACTTATTTCCATTAAGAAAAAAAATTTCTTTACTCTGTTTAATCCAATTATTAAACAAATGTTAAATTAAAAGGTTAGTTGGGGGATTAGGACAGCAGGAAAAAAAAAAAAAAAAGACTGTTCAGCACTCTATGTTTCCTGTCTAAATTCCCATTTGAGTCACATTTCTATCTATAAATATCACTGATTGCACATATCATGTTAGGTCTAACTCAGGTAAGATTTCTGCTTTTTAGAACAAACAGGTATTCATTATTCCTGATTTTCATCATATTTCATTCCAAAAGCTACTCCACTTTCTCAGGAGGAAGACATATCTCCTCTGTTTGCAGGGTTCCAAGGCAGCTGCTAGACTTCACACGGTGGTACCGAACTCTTACCCGGACTGCGCAGGCTGAATCACGCCCGACCTGAATGTGTGCAGCCAAGGAGCAAGATTTCACCCACAGCCTAAACCTCGCCTTGTACAAAGGAGCAGAGCAAGAGACCCGTGTGCCCGGCACACCGTGATGGCAGGGAGAAAGCGCAGCTTCTGTTTGTTAACGCATCAGGCAGCAAGTCACGCCCAGACTCAAGGACTGCAGGGGCAGTAAGTTGTCTCTAACACGGACATTAGAAACTGTGAAGTTGCCACCAGAAATGAGAGTAAATCATGTGTTCTTAAGGATCTTTTGGAGAAGTATACAGCTCCACTCTACTCACAGTTTACTGCATAGGCTTAATTTAGCCTTCCATAAATTACCATCTGCAAGATGCCCCTAAACATTTTTTTTTTTTTGGTCTTTGCAGCTTTCCACATATAGTTCACTCTGGGCAATACACTGACTAGCTATGCAAACATTTTTCCATCACATTTATTAGCTGGTATTGTTTCAGAATCAGTGCTAGTTTGTTTTCCGAGTACACCATTGCACCACCACTGCATGATTTAAGAGCTAAATTGTCATACTTGAGATCAAGATTTTTTAAATCCTAGCTCTACTCCTGAGTTACTGGATTATTTTACATAAGTTGCTCAATTGCCAGTGCTTCTACTTCCCCACCTTAAAACCCGTTATCAGCAAGGCTGGACTCTCTCCTTAAGGCTATGAGATACATAGCCAATACCTGTGAGGCTTTCCAAAACCTTTGTAGATTTGTATGTGGTTTTCTACTTAAAATTTGAATGTAATTTAGCGGGGCTGATGAGGTGAGAACTCTGAGCCACTGCCAGGCTCCCCCCTTTCCCAGTTAAGTGCTTCATATATTTTGGTTTAGCCTCCTCTGCCCTGCCTCAGGGGTTCAGACAACCTCTTACGTGCTAGGGGTATCAAGGACACAGGAAAAGTCTGTTTCACCGTTTCAATATGATCAGTTAAATGCAGGAATTATTTTCTAGAAGGCGGGCGAATCTGGAAGGAAGGAAGGAGGTATTGCACAGAGGTCTTTTCACAGAAGCAGCTAATAAATTGCTTTACCAATGCTAAAAAACTAATAAAAAATTGTTAGCGCAGCAAAGATAAACACAAATGTAGAGAATAATTGTTTGTCTGCATAAGTAGTAACGAGTTTACTGGGAATACTAGGGGTTATTTGCATGCTCTCTGCAAATGATCTCAGAAATTTGCATAGCACATCAGAATCATCACCTGTAAAATCACTAAAGAAAGTCATAGACACAAAAAACTTCAAGGTCTTTTGCATTTTCTGTCTGTCTTTGCTTATGTAGTGGCTCAATAGGATTAAAGATGTTGTTCTGAAAGTGGCAACAAATTAGTTCATCTTCTGGACAAAAGCAATCCAAAATGGTGAGACGTTTGTAATGTTACTTTTGACAATGCCACCCCACACATATGGAGGTGCATTCTATAAAAGGAAAAGATCTATAAAAAAAAAAAAATGAAGTAAAGGACACTTTATTTTGGAAGACAGGTTCTGAAACTGTTTTGAAACTGTTTTCTGAAGTATTCCGTAAGTTGCTAGTCTGAACTACAGATACTTGCTAAGATCTCAGTGCTGACAGCCCAAAGTCAGAATTTGCAGACGACTTCTTGAGTACCATATCCCAAATGTCACTCAGCTGGGACACTGACAGTACGCATGGACTCAGAGGCAGGGCTGTGTTAGCAAGTTTCAGAATTAAATAAAGCCACAGATTTAGTCTGCAAGCGTGTAACAGAGATAATTTCTGGTCTGAAGTATTATAGACAACATATATGTGCCATTTTAAATAGCAGATCAACAGATGTGTCTTCTCACTATGAAGGGCATGACTGGGTTTCAGGAAGAGCCAGGAAGAACTGATTAGTCTATTCCCTGCCTTATTAACATAAGTACATGAAAAATCCACGTGCATTTGTACAGATATGGGTCTATGAATGCCATTTGTTTCTTCACTGTGAAACCATCTGACAGCAGAGCTTTGCCTGAATTACAGACTCCAGTCAAACATATTTTGAGTTGATCTTTTGATATTTCATCTTTATTAGGTTAGAAATACCACATAAGCCTAACACAACAAATACCCAGCTGATGGAAAATCAGCACTGTTTTTGTTTGGGTTATGTGAGGGGGGAAAAAAAAAGAAAAAAGAAAAAAAAAGACAAAGTAGTCCTCCTGACTGAATAGCTTAGTTTGTCTAACCTTCTAGGGGCTCCCATTAACATCACGTGCCTCTATTTTAATAAGAACAAATGCAAACTTTGCATTTTCAGATCCATAGATGTAGGATAAATTACTATCCTAGGAAAGAAAAAACTCCGAGGGAGAGTACTGTCCACAAGACAACCAGAGCAGACCTTTTGCTGTGTGTAGCACTCACAAGCTTTTTACCAGCATGGCCAGTTGCGGCTGCTAAAACTAAAGAAATACCCAGACTCTCCACAGTTGGCTGTTGGGTGAATAATGGGACTAAGCAGAAGACTAAAAAGAAGAACTTGCAAGGAAAGGTTAAAGGAGTTGTGACAGTTTGCCCTGGAGAGTGAAAACTGGTAATCACTCATCAGTGTCTTCAAATATGTAAGTGGTAAATTAAAGGAGCTTGGGTATCATTTTCTCCTCCATGACTGCTGCCAGTAAAATATGGACTTGCATCACAGATTTAAGGCAGAAAAACTTTCCTGTGCCCAGCACTGAAAGCTAGAATCTATGACTAGAAAAGGATTTGAAATCTCCATCGTAGGAGGCTTTTAAGAATAGGTTAGACAAACACTTATGAGAAGTGACAGTTACAATCGATCCATTTATATTTGGACAGATATATGGAAAACACAGCCCCCCAAAGTCCCTTCCAGCTCTCTTCTCTCCACTTTGTCTGTCAAGGATTTGCAGAGCTTACATCACCAGCATAACTTGAACATCTTGCATTTTTCCCACACCACAGCCAGTTTAACGGCAAAACATACGCAGCTTTCAAGAAATTATTACCCAGGCAAACTGGGATAAGAGACAATGAACAGCAGAACCAAGACTCATCAACCAAAGGAGCAGGCAGCAGTACTGCACTGCACCTTTTTTCGCTACCCACATTTAGAGCCCACAGCAAATTAGCTTATGAACCCAACAGGAACAAAAAGGTGAAGGAAAACATTTAAGATCTGCAAAGACATGACAGGGTATTAAAAAGCTCCGTTCTTCACTGAATCCCAGCTGCCTGCCAACAGCACTACAGGCAGATGTAGGGAAACACTGATGCATCGCTACAGGATGCTTTGAGCACAGGCCAGGACTGGAAACCAGCAAGAACCGTGAGGCTCAGTTTACCAGCCATTGACCTTCAAACCTTGACAGATTTGGCCAGTATGAAAGTCTCTCAGGGACAAACGTCAATGAAAAGCAGAAACAACAGGAATGAGAGCAGCCGGGATTTGAAGAAGGATTTACAGGAAGAGGTGCAACAAGGATTCTTTATATTAAAAAAGGCAGCATGTAAAAAAGCCATATGCTGAAGTAACATCATGCACATTTTTGAGCAAGGCAGGAGGTGTAATGCAATATTTTTGTTAATCATTGTGTGTCGTTTCCTTTCCACAACCATTACAGCTACCAGCGAGCTGTGTAGCTTCTGATCAGAATAAGGCAGATGAATCTCTGCTTTAATTTGAATTGGGTCAAACCAGATGAATTGATGGTGACTCATTTCAGAGAGCATAGCTTAGCAAAGTAATAAGAAAAGCTGGCAGAATTTATTCTCCCATCTGAGGTAGTATTATTACTAGGAGTTAGAGAGTCTCCTTCACTTGCACTTTACCAAAAGCATGCAACCTTTCTTGTGACTGTGCTGTCCCAGTTTTCAGGTATTGTCATCCTGCTGCATGGGGCGACGCTTGGAATCGTTTCAAAGCTGAAACCCAGGGAAACAAAATCCTGTTTTTGAAACACCGAGCGGTAGGAGGACTGAGAACAGTTATCCAGGGTTTACGGTGGCCTCTGCAGAACACTGCTAAAGTATACTCAGTTTGCTGCTAATTAAAAAAGCTGATTATCTTTTCAGGGACATACTGCCAGTGTCAGAAATAGTTTTCTTCACTGGTTTAAAGGCATCAGTGTGTGCTTTCATACTTCTTTTTACCTGTTTTGTACTAAACAACATTGAGTTTGACTTTTTAGATTGCAAAATCCTGTTGATGGTCAATATTTGATTGTTTAGTCAGTAGCATGAAAAACTGTTCGGCTTCAGAAAGCATTCTCTAGACTTCATATTTTATCACGCACCAGGTTCAGTAGGAGCACTAAACCCACAAGGATTTTTGTATTGATAATGTATGAAGATAAGTCACTGCATCAGTCTGCAGGCCGATATCACAGCAGTAATAAAACTTTAGAAGCAAGGAAGGGAGAGTGGGCAAAAGCCTTAAAAGTTAGCATGGGAGCCCGACACTTGGGTACCAGTACGAGTACCAAACATGGTTGCTTCGCCCTTAGCAAAGAGCTGCAAGAGCAAGGTGTGAGCTTGCGCTTCAGCTCTCCCTGTCGGCAGTCTGGCTTCTTACCAGAAACCCTCTCTCATCAGCACTTCAGTCTAATATGGGTTAAGAAATGGAGAGGCTGAACCACAGGTGCTTGCCTCACTCTGACTACAATGAAGATGGTAATTTCCAACAGCCAGAGGCAGCCTTAAAGAAGCACTAGCAGATTCATCAAAACTCTCCTTCCAACTTCTGAACTAACTGCCATGAAATCCTAAGCACAAACAACCACAAACAGGCTGACTGCAATTAGATACACAGATACTAATCAGAATCAGCCTCAACACTCCTTACATCGGCCACAGCTATGCAGAAGAAAGAAACTGCAGAACTTAAAAGGATTCCTTGTCCTTTGCCAGGTCACTGTTTCCCCTCTAACATTTTAACACATAAAAGAAACCCAGCAGTTCAGGCACACAGTTGATTTCTCCTCCTGTCACAGGAGGTGACCTTATTAGACTGCCACATCAATGAGTCTCCGATACATCTCTGTCCCTACACTGTCCTGATAATAAAGCAAAAACCTCAGTAACCTCAGAAGACAGGGATAACCACCATGCCATGTTTCATGTACTTACAGTACAGTTATTTATAAGCTACCACCAACTTCTGAAGCTAAGGCTTTGTGATGCTCACCTGGTACTATTGCAGGCCCTCTGTACGAGAACTAGGTGCTCATAATATTTTGTGTGCACTTACAGACCATGTTATGGCCCATGACACTATAGGGCCTCCCTCTGCACCAGGGTGAAGGACTTCATTCCTCCAAGGCCTTTTGCTGCTCATTTACACCACAATAAGGTAGTAGCAATTCAAGTGAAGCGAGTTACACAACATGAGAGACTGTACCTGACCTTGCAGTTTCCAGGGTATGTTAAACCATTTCATGTGATTCTGAGAACAAGACACAGGGAAAGGAAACTGATAGCTACTCTTTGTCCTGTCCTACTTGACTCAGCACACAGCTCTACTGTGTTCTACTTCCATGAATTCTCTTTCTGTGAGCTCAACATAGTTCATGCTCAAAGCAATTAATTTCTTCTGCGATTCCTCTACAAATTCATTATTACAGCATCTACATGCTTTATACAATTTAAGAAATTTGTTTTCACAACATACCTATCACAAGAACAAATTATATCATCTTTAACATTAAAACAAGGCCCAGAAAGGTTAAACAAAAAAAAAGAAAAAAAACCCCACCACACACTTACTACTAATTTTGGGTGCTCAGTTTGAAAGTGCTGAAAACTGCTTTTTCAGAAGACTTGTTTCGTGGTACTCTTCCATCTTCAAAGCCCAGCTACTATTAACTTCAGCTGCAGCTGCAAGTACTCAGTGCTTCTGCAAATCAAACACTGAGGTCTCAAGTCAGCAACCCAGAAAATGAGAGCCACCTGCGAAAAGCTGTGTTTCTGTGCCGTGACTAGCCCTGCATTAGCAGAAATGCTTCTTCGCAGCTGTTCAGCTGTGACTAAGGCGAGGCAAGATAGCTGTTTGTTTTGTGGAGGGTTTTTTTTTGTTGTTGTTGTTTGATTTTTAAAGAAAATAGTAAACTATTTACAAACTCAGGTTGAATTCAGTCAATATAGAGCTTGACAAGCGGGAAAGCTCTACAGAGATCTTCTCTCTGAAGAAGCCCTGGCTGAGAGGTGAAGTACCTGGAGCAGCCAGCCCTGCTGCTGCGTGGGCATCAGCCCTGCAGAGACTTTGGCTGGCTCTCTTTCTGTGAGGAGCAATCACCTGCCATCTGCCCTTCCTTTCAGTGAGGTTGCAAAGAGTTAACTCAAGCTCTTGCAAGTAATTTGTATTTCCTGCCCGTGAACAGCTTCCCATTTCTCTGCAAAGTAGCAGTGGTCTGAACTGGGGTGAGCGCTGGAGCAGGAGCTTGGATAGCCCTGTGGGCCACTTGCCTGCAGCATCTAGGATCCACCGTACCCAGCAGGATCTGTGCCAGCTCGCAGGTGTGTGGCTTTGCTTCAACACAAAAATTGCCCTTGGGCCACCTGAAAGTTGTGAGCTTCAAGAATTCAAGGGCCACAAAACCTCCTATTCAAGACACAGCAGCGATAAGCTAGTCTTCCCCAGTTAGCCACTCACTGGGAGAGCTCCTGTGCTGATTCTCTCTCTACAAGCAGAAAAGAAAAACAAACAAAAAAAAGCAGTGATATTAGTTGGATGTAAAATCTGCAAAGGTTTTAGACCACTTTACAACTCTTCCATGATTTTATTCCCAGTGATGTTCTTCATTTCACGATTGCCTTCAAGATACTTCCATGCTTTGATTTTTTTTTATTTTTTTTTTTTGGCGTCATTTCTGTCAAGGCTCAAGTCTCTCAGTAAGTAAACTATCCTCATAACCATGCCATAGAAATAACTCAAATCATTCCCTAAGGACAACAGTTTAGTGTTTATTCTTTCGGAATTATGGTTGTAGAGCTACCTGACTTGCATTTCCATTATATATAACCTTGCTGCTACTCACTGTATTTATATCTCAGCTGTAAATCTCTCATCTCTGTCATTAAGTGCTGGCCAGTGCTGCTGGCCACACTCAACAAGGAATTACAGTACTAAAATTTGACTTTCTTCTGGCAACGTGCTGAAAATAAAATTTTCATAGGAATTCTTTTCAGTTCAAGTAGCTATTTGAAGCTTATAAAACTACATGATGCTGTGTTACCTTTGCCCAGGTGGCCAAGAAGGCCAACAGCATCCTGGCCTGTGTCAGCCATGGTGTGGCCAGCAGGAGCAGGGAGGTGATCGTGCCCCTGCACTGGGCACTGGTGAGGCCGCCCCTCGAATGCTGGGTGCAGTTTTGGGCCCCTCACTGCAAGAAGGACATTGAGGTGCTGGAGCGTGTCCAGAGAAGGGCAACGGAGCTGGTGAAGGGTCTGGAGAACAGGTCTGGTGAGGAGCGGCTGAGGGAACTGGGGGTGTTTAGCCTGGAGGAGGCTGGAAAACGTGTAGATGAGGTGCTTAGAGACATGGTTTAGTGGTGGACTTGGCAGTGCTGGGTTAATGGTTGGACTCGGTGACCTTAAAGGCCTTTTCCAACATAAACGATTCTACGATTCTATGATTATTTTATGCTAGTAGGCTTCTGTCCTTCACATTATTTCCTTTCATTAAAAAACCACTATTACTTCTCCCATTGCTTTTACTGGAACACAATGACATTTTTTCAGTCATAAATAAAAGGTTTACAGTTTGCTTTATTCAGCTCTTTATAGGATTTTATTTGGTTACTTTTTTAATAGTTTTCAGGCTGCACCTTTCTTGATAAGTTGTCTGGAAAGATTTTATTGCCTTATCTTGCTCACCTTTTCTCAACCCATATTGCTAGGTAGCTGCTGAACCAGTCATCTGTACATTTGAACCTTTCACTTGTTCTTTGTTGCTAGAAACCAGTCTTGCATGTGTGTCTTCTTGTGTCCTTCACGCCTTACCTCTGTTTTCAGATGCTAGTTGCGTTCTTGGTTAGCAAGAACATTGGAAGTCCCAGGAATCTGGCTACTTCTGCACAGTAATATTTGATTTGCTATCACCAGCTTGATGCTTGCAATCACATTTTCAGCTGCTGCTGGCTTCAAAGCTTCATTTGCTATAAACAAGGTAGTCCATATTCGGTGTGACATGAGCTGTACTGGAAGGCTGCCTTTGCCTTCTGCTGGTGTTTTTCTCTAGTCTACTAATTCTTTCTACGGGCTTTGTTATTCTGATACGCTCCCACTTACCTATCCCTCTCCATCTGGAGAAGGGGAAAAAACCAAACAAACAAAACAAACAACAAAAAACGAAACAAACCCAAAGCCCAGGTTTTTGGCAGTCCCACCAATTTTTTTCTGCCTTGTCATGGTGGAAGCTGTGCTGCAAAGAGGGTTAGATATGTTCAAGCTTGTGACAAGAAAACTGAGGCCCATTAACTGTAATAACACTTGACACCTTCTGTCGTTCATTATGCTATCAGGTTACCATCAAGAATTTCCTCAGCCAAACGTTATAGTGTCATCTGTGTTTGTACCTAACCCCCCCTGAGGCCTCGTACAACTAAACTAATGTCATTGCCACCACTATGGCACTAGGAGAAAAAGCAAAATGTCCTTCAAAGCTAGGTGTATCAGCCAAAAGGCATCCAGAAGGTCAAAAAATAATTGTCTTCTCTGTAAACTTTTACTTGAAAGCATTCTAAAGGGAACCCTCTAACGTCGAGTCTCTTGCCCTTGTGACTGATAGCTTTTTAACAATTTTCAGCTAGGAATAATTTAATATGAAGTGAAAAATCAGTGACTCAGTAGCTATGAATTTACCTGTGTTTCCATAAAAGTTATTACACTGTTGACTCCATCTGAAGATGGTACCATCTTATTGTAAAACTCCCGCTTCCCCCAGGCTATCAGTTTGGTTTGATGCCTTCTTCCAAAGACACTGCTGTTGTAATGTTTCTGCAGTGGTGATCTCCAAACGATATTTTCAAGCAAATCACTTCAAGTCTTTGCCTAATGCATCCAGGTTTCTTATAAAGGACAAACTACCTCACAGCATGAGGTCATAAATGTTTCTATATACAGCAGACATTCATCATTATCGAAGTCACAGGCCTGGATATGCCTCTAGTACCGATACCGGACTGTTACCCCACTCATTCTTCTCCCTCCCCACATTTTGGTAGATTTCATTTCTTAAGTCTGAAATTGATGTCCAGATCTTTATTTGTACAATTACTTTTTTTCCTTCGTTACATAGCTCCACCCCAAGGAGTAAAAAGCTGGTGCGAGTTGAATTCATTTCCCATGTAACATACACTTCATGTTTGCCTCTGCTAGGAGGGGAATTGCTGTTTAATCCAGACACTGTACAAGCAGTTATGAGGATGTCATACAAGGGCTGGCCTCCCGAACAACAGGATTACCAGCAAGCCCATCATTTTCCTGTTGCATTTGCAGAGATTAGCCACATTGGATACAGCAAATAGCATCAGAAAGCAAAACCAAGTTATCTAAAATAGTTGAGCGGCTGGCGTGACAGTCATTGCTTCCAGAAAAGTTATTTTTGTCAAGGTAAAGAGAGACGTTTTAAATGGTTGTAACTTGACCTCAAAATCTGCATCTGCAGTAATGCAAATACTATTATTTATTGATTTACAAACCCTAATTTGCATGATATGTATATTCATATACTTTCAAAAAGATGCTGAGATGATAAGGAGGAAAACAACAGGCAGCATAGTAGTGTTTTGCGCTCCTAGAAGATAAACATCGCATTATCCTAGAAGATAAACATTTACAAATTAACACTTGCTTTGATTTGGGGGAAAAAAACCCACGAAAACCCCAAACCAAAACAACAACAAAACTCAAACCACTTCTGCCTTGGTAAACTCCCTCACACCAGCAGCTTGGTAAAAACTGAGCCATTGGGTCAGCCCAAAGACCCGCTCAGGCCAATAACCTTTATTAGGCAGCAGCCAGGAGACTTTGCAAGGCGAATGTAGCTTGAGATTGGCTTTGGTGCATTTCCAACTGGAAGGCGACAATATACTGAGAGTTCCAAAACCCGGCAAAATCTTATTAGACTGCAATTAAAACTTTTCAGGCAGAATCTTTCCTCCCTTCCCCTTTCAATCCTGTTAACAGAAAAATCTGAGATGGCCAAAGTTAGATTGATTGAATAGTTGTATTAAAACATTTTTCTATGAAGAAGCACCGAAAGAGTGGTAAATGGTTTTGTAAGCATCATCCATCGCCATCCAACCCATGTCATTTCAGGATGGGATGGGGCCCAGGGTGCGCTGTCCTCTTGTACTCCGGTTCCTGGGGGAAGGAGAGCTGAGCAAAAGGCTCCACAGCCTTTACCAGGCTACCCTGTCCGTGCAGTTGCAGTGCCAGAGCTCCAGAGCATGAAGCAAAGGCGCTTGTGAGCGAACACCCAGCCTGCGAGCGCACGGCTGTCACAAGAGTCTTTGCCAGAAGATGCCAGTAGCCTCTCAAATCGAAAAGCTGTGTTACCCTTGCTTACAGCCTTACAAACTCTACTAGGACGTTTGAGGAGGTGGAGAGAATGTTGGTATCGTGCCTTATCTCAAAAACAGCCATGAAACTGGTACTGTGAGATTTATTTCAAAGGAACTTCCCATGTCAGGCTTCCTATGAAGATTCTGTTTCTTCCAAAATAATGGAATCTGGAAAAAAATATGTGAAGACTGGTTTCAGTTATCCTCTTTTCAGTCACTTGTTTTCACCAGCAGCTAGAGTTAGAAATTGGCACTTTTGGTGGCCACTGAAAACAGTCAATCAAAAAACAGAAGGCTTTTTGTCAAATGGAGATTTCAAGGAAGAAATGGAAAAAGCAATATTTAAAAAACCAAAACCAAAACACAGAAATAAAACATTTTTAAATATCAGCAGTTGTTATTGCATTGGAAGAATCAGCACTTTGAATGTGAAGGTTTTTTTCTGTATTAATTTTTCTATATTAATTTTTTGGCTGGTGTATTCAAATTCATCTAACTGGGCTGCATGGTCCGTCTCTTGGAGCAGGGCAAGGGATTAGCCTGAAAGCTACAGGGACTGCTACATCCCAGGTAGGATCTGTATCAAGCATTCAAAAAAATGGGTTATTTTATACGGCAGAGAAAGGGATGATTGACAGAATTTTCTGGCTACATATTTAAATGATTTTCTTTTCATAACTAGCACTGGAAGTGTTAATACAACGTATTGACTGTAGAGTTACATTCTGGAAAGAAATAATAGCCTGACACAGATGCCCTCAATCATTCTAAATCATCAAAAACTGTGCCCAGCCTCCTCTGTCTCTAGGAAATTGTTCCTGTCATTTCTGTCACTGGAGCTCTGGTCCCTGCTCCTCCCCGCAGCCTCCGGGATGCTCGTGCTGCTCCGCAGGCTCCCTGCCTCTTGCTGCCACCCTCCCTCTGGGCACACCTCTGTTTACCCACCCCACAGGAGCATCCTCCCATCTCCACTGAGGTCCTGCCCAGACAAGTCCTTCCAATTAAAGGAAGGAGACAAAAAATTAAACAATCAAAAAAACCCCACCCAGCACTCTAAACGAAATATGCCATCAGTCACGCCTCCCAGGCAGGTTTTATTCTGCCTCCTTCTCGCCAACTTCTTTTTCAGTCTCTGAGTGCAACTGAGATAGTCGTTGTACTGTATCAACCCCTCCAACTCAGCCACCCGATCCAGAAATTCATCCTTAACTTATCCCTTCCTCTCTCCTTCTCCAACTCTTACCACTTCATCTTTCCAGTCTTTCCTTACCCTACAGCTTGTTCTACTCAATATGACTCCAAACTCAGTCTTCTCTTCTTAAACAAACTCTCGATTCTGCTTGGCCGTTCAGTTACTTCTTCCCGTATGTAAGATTTTACATCACATAGAATTTTGCAGGATGCATGATTGACTGGAATATTCTATCACATAGTCAGACAAATAAAATTTCAGTAATGTAAAAAAATCCATTTTTTCTCCTCCAGAAAATTATCTTTTTTGTGTGTATAGGGGGGAGACTTTTCCCTGTAAAAATGGAAATTTTTACTTTTTGCTCTGAATCCAGAGGAGGAAAAAAAAGTCTAAAATACAATTTCTTCTTCCACCCTCCTCTCATCAAGAATGTTTTTGTTTCATTGTTTTTTTTATTATTATGGCTAGCTCCTGTTCTCACTGTTACACGTCACCTTATTCACTGTATAAAATACGGGGCTGGGCAGTTCCCCCTTCAGTGCCCCAATGCCCTGGTTTGGCCGGGACAGAACCCCAGCCCAGGGAGCTACAGGGGCAGCCCATCCCATCATGTCACGGGCGTTATAGAGGGGGAAGGTTTGCTGAGGAGAGGGAGCTCCTGTGGGGCTCCGGCTGGTCCTTTCTGCTCCTCCTCTGGCTTCTCCCGGCTCCTGAGGACTCTACCCTGTCGGTTGTGCTGGCTGCATATTCATGTGGCTGAGTATAACTCTGTCCGTCCCTGTTGGTGTTGGTGCTGTTCCGTTAAATCTGTTTCTCTTCCACCCACAGGTCTCCTCTCCTTTTCCCCGTTCCCCTCCCTGGCTGGTGAGGGGCTGCTGGGTGACAGAGTAGCTGTTACAGTTTAGCCCCGGGTACAGGCTAAATGCAGACACCCCACTAATTCAATAAGCAGTTAAGGCATCAACAGTCTTGTCTCCTCCCTTTTTATGCCCAATTGTCATCTTCCCTACAAAAGTCTTTGTACTTCCCCGCACTATGTTACAGAAAAATGTCTATGCACAAAAATACACTTTCAAATACTTCCTTTAAATCTGTCCCAGCAGGACACTTACAAATCCTCACGCACCTGTCAATCTGTTTAACATTTTTTCTTAGGCTAATTGCTTGTGCTTTTTCTTCCATGCTGGCTGTATGCCACTGCTACAGATCTTGAACCAAGAGAAGGAGATTTCTGGGACAGGAACATCTTTCTGGTTACTAAAGTTACATCATATGAAAAAGGACCCTCTTCAGGACCCTTCTTGTTATCATAACCTAAAAAAAAATAAGCATTTTGGACACTGAGTCCTAAAGTGTTTTGTAATTACAAGCAGATTTGCCCCTGCCTCTTTATGCTGAGTTGTATTTCGTTTAAACCCCAGTTCTGAGCTGGTTGCTCACAACAAACACATTTCTAAAGGAAACCAATATCCTTGAAAGTTCAATTGAAAGAAGAAGTGAGCAAAACAGGAAGTATGTTTCCACTTTTTTATTAAAATGAGCGCTGTTGTAAATGTTAAACTGGACAAAGGACTACAAAGAAAGTCAAGAGGTCAGAAGCAGTTATTCTGCAGAAGGGATTCTGCTCAAATACAATTTATACGTAGAAGCTTACACAGCATTTGGAGATGAAGTTTGTGACTGGATGCATCTACTGTTTTCTTAGTATCTTTAAAAATTATGTGTACTGTATGGAATGAAGATGGGTTCTGCAGTTACTATTTTTTGAGTAATCACCTCTGCTTTAAAAATACAATTTTTATAGTATCACCATTTAACTAGACAACTAAAAACGGACATCAAAAGTAGTAGTGAAGAAAATCCCTCCTATCACCTTCAATACCTTTGTGAAGACGAGCAACATCTCTTCTGGCAGAGATGGAAGGCATTCTGCATGCACAGAGCTACCCCAGATCTCCCCCGTGCTGTCCTCCCTGCAGACAGCAATGCAGGAGACGCGTATGTTGTGGATGCTTGTCTTGTGAGTCCACAGCCAGCAAGCAAAGATGACTCAAGCCCACAATCACCCTCCATGTTGCCTTCCTTCTGCAACTTACTCAAATGTGAGCTTCAACCTCAGTTTGAGGAAAATAGGCCTTACACCTTAAAGTCATTTTTCACAATTACGATAAAGGAGACTCGTGCATTGAGCTCTCACATCTCTTACTGTTTATGCTGGCAAGACTTCTTGAAAGCATACCCCAATTTTTGCGGAACTTGTAAGAACAGCGTTACTTTAGAAAATATCTCACTGTATTTCTCAAACATTTCTCAAACACTATGACATGATACAATTAGCCTGCAATGTAATTAGATGTAATTAGACTACAAGAGGGAAGGTATTATTCTCTTCTGTTTGGCACTGTATCTGGAGTACTCTCTCTAGTTCTGGGTCTCCAGTTACCAGGTTGGTCAGCAGCCTGGAGCACACAGCCCAGCATGGAGAGGCTGAGGGAGCTGGGTGTGTTCAGTCTGCAGGAGAGCAGCTGAGTGGCCACAAAACCGTCCTGAAAAGGAGCTACAAAGCTGCAGTCCTGGCAGATGATGCTAACAGCGGGCAACAGCTACCAACTGCAGCCCGGGAGATTCGTTGGGACATCAGGAACAACTAATCGATCCGTGGGTGACCCCCTACAGTGTGGGCAAAGTGCTACTTGGAGCAGGAAGCCAGACCAGGTGACCTCTGGAGATGCCTTCAGACCAACGTGTTTACGATCCCGATGAAGTATACGCCTAACTGGACAGAGCCCATACTATCACATTTTTAAGTAGACTCATACCTAAAAGTTAAATACGCTACAAACACCTACCTGCATATATGTTAAGAAAACTGGTGAAAATGTCTCCTGAAGCAGGAGAATGCCAGTCTAACCATTTCACTGCAGTGAGTTCAGCTTTTGTTTGAATCTTTCATCTCACGGCACAAGATGGGAAGGGACCCAAGAGAATACTTAAATCCCAAAAAGGTGCTATAGAGCTTGTAGACTAGTAGTTACACCTGAAATATAAATGTTCCTTACCTCTGACCAACCCTAAAAATGTACTTTGAAATGTGAGCAACGTCTAACTTTAATAACTCTGTTTAAAATTAAAATGGAATAAAATTGTTCTGAACTGAAACTGGAATTACACACCTCCTCACATTGATCCTCATCCAGAAAGAATTAAAACATATTTATAGCTTTCAATGGTAGTACTTCCTCTGAAGACTGATTCAGAGATTTACATAAGTGGGTCTCATTTGTGTTTTCTACCCTCCACTGCTTTAATTTTCATACTTCTTTTCAAAGGGCACGGGGGGGAGACACAGATTGTATTTCATTCCAGAGGTATCGTGGCTTTGCCATCTATATCCTATTCAGATTTTAAAATAAAACAAAACAACAGAACAACCCACTAGCATAAATCTAAACATATACATTTGTTATTGATACAAAAGGCTAAAAAAAATAAGAAGCGTGTGCAGTGTCTGTGGAGAAGCAAGGAAAAGGTCCATCATTTTCACGTTACCCACATGCCACCCCCTGAAACAAAACAAAGCACAAGTACACAACAAACACCTTCATGCTAGCAGTGCTAAAGCTGAAGAAAGTGTATTTCAGAACCCATCATGTTCCCCACTCCTCCTGAACTTGCTGCTTCTTTTCCAGATCACTTAGCCTCTCCGAATTACTTGAGGGTCCAAGTTATCCAGGGGTTTCTATGTCATAGTACATCTAAAGAAGTGTTGATAATACACATGAAAATACTCTTTGTAGGGGCAGAAGGAAAGAATCTGCTCATCTTGGGACATCCAGCAAGGTCACCGTCTCAAGGAATCTGAAGCAAACCATATCCACACCTGGTGGCCACTTTTTTTTAAAACTTCTGTACTTTTTTTTTTTTTTCTTTCCAGCACTGTGGCATTTGAGATTCAGAAGAGGAATCTTGAGGAAGCTGGCTGACATATGAGAAGCACTGGTAAAACCGGGCAAAAAATGGTGCTAGGAGAGGGAGCTGATCCTGTGTGTATCAGGCAACTCGGAACCGGGCAAGTTGTTGTGAGCTGTCAGTAATGACCATGTAATGGAGGCTTCCTGCCTTACTGAGCACCATTACCATGGATACAGAAAATGTCTCAATTCAAGTTTTTTGGCTTTTTTCTTTTTATTATTGTCTGTGCTTCACTGCTGAAATCACAGAAAGTCCTAAAACCATGTTGCACTGCAGCTGCCAGACATAATGATGGAGTCTGATGCATAGCAGTTGAGCTGGAAACTGCCAAGGGACAAACAAGGAAAAAAATCAGCGCTACATTTGCAGATACTCACACAATTGTGTGCTGCGTTTTAATCGTTCCTTTTCCATAGATTTCTGTGTATTTATTTTTCAGATATTGCAATTTTAACCCAAATTATTTCAATGACAAGTTCTTGTCAGGCAGCAACACCTTTCAATACCTTCTTGTAGCAGGCACTAATTAAAACAGTAAAAAAAATTATATAGTAAATATCTAACACATAACTAATATGTTATAGATATAATTATTCTATATATCTTCTGTAGTGTTCGGGAGCCTTATGTCCCCAAGATAGACCTTTGCCAGTGCCAAACAATGATCAGCACTTCTGTGCATGCATACATATACAGATTTTAGCAAAAACACCAATGGGAACACTTTTTTCTTGTATACATAACTTCAGAAATGGAACATGAGATAGCCACTTGGATGATGCAGGAGCTGCAGTACAATCCACTTACACGATCCACTTAATGCTACATTTTATCACAATTTTTCCCTAAATTAATCTGATGGGCAACTCTAGTATAGAAAGGGAACGCGGTAAATTATCCCACCTCCATCTTACAGATAATGGAGCAAATCATTACCCACTGTAACTGAGTTTTAATTTGCTACAGCGGAAGAAGACAATTGCAGGTCAACATGTCAATGGAGCAATTTGAGCAACTAAAACTAGTTGACCTTTCTGGTACGCTGTTGCAGGACCAGCGTCGCTCCCCTGCTAAGCAGCAGCAGATGGCCAGAGCGGCGCAGTTCAGCTTCCCGGTGAACAGCAATTTGTTTGTCAGCACTGGTGGGTAGGCAAAGAAAGAAGATGCAGGCAAGCCCTTAGTTAAGAATCCCAGCCCAACACCAAAGCACGTCCACAAAGCGGGCAAGCCAAGCGGCTGGCTGCTTGGGGTTCAGCTTGACCGAGTCCAGCCGGCTGCTCGGGGCCCCGCGTTAGCTTGGAGTGTCTGCGGTGACCGGAGCTGCCCAGAAACGCCCATCACGGCACGCTGCGCTCCAGAAACAGCACGCGCCACTGCTACAGCACAAGAGCAAGAACAGTGGAAAAGAACATCATGATCGAAAATATAAAAGCAGAAAAACACGAAGAGGGAAAAAGCACGAAGTCAAGAAGATGAAAACCTTAGAGGAAAAAGAAAATTTCATTTCATAACTGATGAAAAATAAAATTTTAAAACAAAACCTGAGGTTGTGAAGAATGAAAAAACTCTCTTAAGCTTGGCTGAATAGTTGGCTCTTACACGTTGTGGATTTAAAGTAGGAAATCTGGAAGAAAACCCTACAGTAAGAGTGTCACTGGTCCATTCCCAAAAGCCAAGAAACAAAAAAAATTTTCACCTCTGTCATCATATATTAAAATACAGGATCTGATTCACCCCACTATTAGTCTGGTTTTATTCTGTTCAAATTTATTTTTGCCAGTATGAAGAAGGAGTAACACTGATGTATTAGAGGAAGCTTTTACAGAGGAACACTTATGCTATCTCAAATAGCTGGATCTTTTTTTCCCCCTACTGTTCTTAAGGCATGCGGTCTGCAATATCAGCAAATCACTCTACTGGCCACCTTAAAGATGAATTTTCTGAAATGTTTATATAGCATATTGAACACAGAATGACAGTGCATGAGAGTATGTATTTGTGCCTTAGGTTGCCCAAAAAGTACCTGATGCTTAGAAAAGATACATTTTTTGGAGGTAACTTTTCAGAAGTCCATAGTTACCAATAATCTAGGTATTTCCCTTAAGCATGCTGCTTTTTTTTTTTTTTTTTAATGTGAGATGAAGTTACGCTGCCATTTGGGCAAATGGCATTTTGTTAATCTGTTTTTTGAGTATTTTTTGAAGTCAAGCAGAGCAGGTTCCCTAAAATAACTTGTTTAAAAAGAATTTGTATTCAACAGTGCTCATAAATAAACAGAGCTTAAAAAAAAATCCACTCATTAGTGGTGAGTGGGAAGCCACTAATTCCCTGTTGAAGGTCCTAAGCCAACAATTCCTGCTAGTTTTAGGCTTTCATTTTTAAAGCTATTAAGATTAATCCTTTTGGAGCAAATAAAGCATTTCAAATGAATGTATGAAAACTGAAAGAGCGAGTTCTTGATTCTGCAAAGAGCTTATGCACTACTCACAGTTTTAGCAAGAAATTGAAAGTTTCTGATCAATTTTGCTGTTATTCACTTGAAGATACCCAAAGGAAAAACTCCTAATATTGCTTAGACACACGCACGAGATAACATGAGATCAGTTAGGAAAAGGCAAAGAAATTAAGGTCTCGTATTTGAACCTCTTAGTTCTGATCCATGACCTACAGGCTAGCATTAAGTCCCTTGTTTACACTTAGCCGTCCCTGTAAGATGCTAATCTGGCTACGGGCACTTTTGGCAAACTCTTCCCAGACAGATGAATGGATTTTCCAGGAGGTGATAACCAAACATTTTTGACTTGCCAGCGATACTTACTGCGTCAAAAGTCCAAAAAGTTTTGCATGTTGGAATGATGGGTCAGCTTAAATTTGGACGGAAAATTCTTACTACCGTTGACTTTATAAGACATTGTGACCCAAATTATTGCTGTGTGTTGAATTCCCTGTGGAGTGCTCACAGACACTAATCTCACTAATTCCTCTTGTGCATGCATAAGACTCTACATAGTGTAGCTCGAAAAAGCCTATCTGTATTAAATTAAATTTGTAAAGCAAATGTCCAGGATAAAATGATCAAGTTTAATATACATTACATCTGGTCTTAATAATAAAAGACAGAAATAGGCTATAACATAAACTTAACTCATTCTATGGTTAGCAAATATGGCTTGGGGGGGAAAAAATACTGTCAAGCGTGTGGGAAGTTTGCAAGCGTGTATATGTGTATGTAGAGATAAATGTACATGCATGTGCCTACACATACACACACAGATGAAGTGCTCGATCTGAAAACTAGTTACCCAAGAATTATGCAGGCAGCTCATGTTGCTTAAATCACAAACTTTTGCCACACAGGTAGCAACTGGAAGAGTCTGTTTCAGGTGTTCACTTTAAGGAAATTCAGAAATATTGCAACTGAGGAGCATTAAGGCATTACACACAGCCCCTGTTCTCTAACTTAGTTTTCTTTGCACATACGAGCCATCTGCTTGCAGGAAAATGGGAAAATGTCACTTTTAATAAACATACAATGCCTGTGGCAAATTAAGATTGTATTTGACAATCCCACAAAAGTACAGAGGAGGCAAGTTTGTTAATGCTGATTATCTTCCAGATCTTCAATAGATTTTCAACAGCCATTAAAATAGGCATCTTCAAAGAACTTGTCAGGGGAAAAGTAAAATATGGTTATGTGGAACAAATTCCTTCATACAAAGATTCTTTTTACATGGTTTCCTACCCAGGATCATCAGTCTTTCTTCAAGAAGAGGAGAATGTTTTGGATCATATTCCCTATTGCATTTGAAATTATCACTGTTTAATTTTGTGGCAATATTCTCCTAATTGTCAGACACCACATGTCATTTTGCATTTCTTATTGCCTGAACAAACACACTAAAATTTGTATTTTAAATCATCCATCTTGAAAGAAACAGCATACTTGGACTTTAACAGACTGTGCAAATACAAAAGTTATGCCAGAATCTGGTAATACATAATGAAGTTGCTATTAACGGGTCAATTTAAAAAAAATCAGCACATAGATTGTTATTATTGTTAAGTAACTTACGCTTTAAGAACAGAGCATAGGACATAATGAATCTGTGAGGTCTCATTGTGCTCCAGTGTCTGCCAAAACCACTCTTCTATCTTCTACCAAAACCTTTGATCTAAGTTTTACTATAATTTCCACTTTACAAAAGAATTTATCTTTCTTATGCATTTATTAAAACAAAGGTTGCATTAAACCAAAATAGCAGGATAAGAAAAATGTTGAAAACCAGCTCTAGTTCCACATCATCTGTGCATCTGGATTTAGCTCGCTGCAATCCAGCCAGCAGCCAGCAAACAACTACTGAACAGCAGCCTGTGGAAAGGACAACTCCTGCCCACGGTACACCTCGCTTGCACTGAAATCGCTCCCAAAACAGCAGAGAACAACTGGAGAAAAAGATTTCCCTTTGGCAAAGAGCCTGACTGAGTACCCTTCAATTTTATCACCACACTGAACTGCTCAGAAAACATTCTCAGACCAAAATCAAAACCTACATTCTCAAAAATCACCCTGGACATTCCTAAAATGGAAAGATAATGGACATGTTTTCTGCCACTGGCAGATGAATTGGTGCAAGAGCCTAGCCCTGCAGCTTGCTGATGTACCTGCCCTTCCAGCAACTCGGTGAGCTTATACTTGTGAGGCCAAAAGATCCAGGTTCAGCCTCCAAAACAGATTTAAAGGAGCTGCACAAGGAAACTGCCAAGGAGAACCCTACAGCCCCTAAGGGCAGGAGTTGGCATAAACTGTTCCTGGAAAGATTAACTTGTAAGAGGGCACAATGATGCAGACACTTTTGGATGCTGCTGGTATTGTCAGACTTGCCTTCTGTTTTCCTGAGTTTTTCATCCAGACAGTACATCCTTTCTGATAACCAATTGGATTATCCATGTCCTTCACATTCTCCTTCCATCATCAGCTCACCCCTGAGTGACTGAGAAATTAGGAATCTCCCCTTAGTGGTAAATAAACTCCTATTTAGCTCTCCAATACCTGTCTTTAAAATTACAACATTTTGGAGACCATACCTGCTTCAAAATACAGCATTCTAACTGCATACAAAAGGAAACCTAGTTCTGGTCAAAACCAGAACCGTAACCACCTTTGAGCCATCTTTCTGTTATTAGCTCACATATACATCCAGAAAGAAAAAAATACTCTAAACGAGTTCCTTAAAGACGCTTGAAGGTCTGAAGCCATCTCTCATGCTATTATTTTATCTTGCTATTGTTTTATTTTAGAATAAATGCTACAATATAGTACATTGTATATGATGTATATACCACACTACTATTATTGTATTTTATGATGTATCAATATGCAAGTGAGAAGACAATACATCATTAAGTGCACTATAAATGACAAAAGAAGTCCCTGACAGCAACGTAGCAAATGCCTCTGCCTAAACCTCTGACTGCCATATCTACTCTCGGCCCATTATTTTAGCCTTATGTGTAAAGAAACACTCGGACATTCTAAGCAGCCGTCTGGCAACCCTCTGTATTTTTCATTTAGATAACACTTGCCACGACTTTCCGTGATAAGAGCCATTTCTGTGGAGATGCAGGACGCTAAAAGGTGACGTAAAGGCAGTCCCTGAGGAAATGTCCTTTGTTGTATACATCTTCACATAAAAATCGATACAGATCAAGCCAATCTATGCAGATCAGATTATAAAAAATAATTTGATGTTTCACACCAAAAAAATCCCCACCTTGGGCTCGGGGCTTTAGTTCCTCCACCATTGACTAGTACAGCATACAAATCACACTCGCCATGCATCAGTCTGCATAAAACATAAACCTTCAGCACAAAGCAAACAGTTGCCTCTTTCCATGAGGCAAGAGGCAAGGCACAGATGACTTCTTTTTAATTTCTTGCTGGTTTCAGGAGGTTTTCATTTCGCTTTGTTTTAACCAATGTTTGCTTTGTTTTAACCAGTCTTTCCGACTGTCCGTTCCTCAATAACACCACAAGGACACATGCTCCCCTAAGTCCTCTTCACTATAAAGCATGGTTCAGGAGCAGCAGCACACCCCTTCAGCAAGGTTCACTTGGGACAGAGTATTCACCAGCTACGTGGATGGAAAAGGAAGGTCTCTCGTTTCTCCTGTTGTGCCAGGGATTTGGGGCTGAGAAGGAAGAAAGGTTCAGGGAAGGAGGCCCTGGCCTGAGGTGTTTTTACATGACCAAGAACAGTGAGATGGACTGCTGACAAATGACATTTGTGGAGCATCATATGATAGACGGGCAAATGGGAACAGGTATGAAAAAATATGCAAAAGAAGAGTAAACGACAACTAGAAATTTACCCTAGGTCCTAACTTGGGATCATCACTCCTCTCCAGCTCCCCCACCTCTGCTAGCCCACAGCTTGCACTCTCCTGGACAGAAACAGAGCCTTGTCTTTTGGCTTGAGGAGCTGGAATTTCGCTACTCGCCACTGGGAAGCAAGAACTGTGATTGGTGTGTACCCAGTCAGACCATACTTTCTATTTGAGTATTACGTTGTTCTGGTCCTCTTCTCCACCGAGAACAATGGAAAATCAATCTAGCAGGACTTTTTTGCTTAACAAAGGGGCTTGCTCGTGATTCCTAAAAAGATCTAAAACCTCTCTACAGGGACAAATGAATGCAACAGGCACTGCTTGAAAAACATATGGAATTTGCAGGCAGCAGCAAAGATGTACAATGTAAGTGCATGTACCTATTCAAAACTTGGGAACAGAGCTGCATGCAACACAAATCAGAGCAGATGCAGCGAATCTCAGAAGAAATTAAGTGGGAAGGGAAAGAGAGTAGAGATAAAAGCATTTATATGTATTTACATAGATTAAGCTGGGCAAATTGACAACAAGCCAATATACGCTTATGGAAGTGGCTGGCGGCAACTGATTACAGGAAAGGGAGGGGAGGAAAATCAGAAATTTGCAAGTGCTCCTAGGATATATGCACCCATGTAACAAGATGGAACAGCTGAAGAGAAGAAAGTGATTTTCCAAAGCCACAAAGAAAATCTCTTTAGAACATCACTTGCTTGGCCCCAGGGAGAACAGAAGTTAGATGACACGTACACGCTCCATCCGGTGAAACGGGGAGAATATAGCACTGAAGAAATGGAAAACTGACTTCTGCTCTGTGGATCATATAAGCCATTTCTTTACCATAACTTGCTCACACATAAACCTAAAATACACTAAAATCAAAAATTCTGGTTTCGGTCCTCGTGACTCTTAAATAAACTTTATTTATTGCGTGGAGTCTTGACCGACTCTTCTGAAGAAAAGCACTTAGACTTACAGAGTAAAGTGGCTTGAAACCTATTCTTCTATCTGCCCAAGTGGCCAAAGTCAGAAGGGTACCATCCCAACACGCTGCGAGAGGCAGAGCTAAGGCATACTTAGATTAGAAATAGGCAACAGAGAGACAAGGATCATTTATTACCTTCAATCCTGAGGCTGGCACCATCATTTTTGTCCATATCCTGCCTTCTTGCTGTGTGACAATCTGCCTCTGCTGTGACTTGGCTACTCGGGCAGGTCAATTCTCAGCCCACACCCTCTGATGTTGTTGTTATCAGCCTTCTTCTGAAACCTAGCAACAACATCTCTACACAGACCCATCAGCACTACTTCTGAATACCGTGGTGGAACCCTTCTTTAGGCTCTTTCAAATCATAAGACCTATGGCACGGCTCTTAACTGACTGGCATGCTTAATCAGAAACCTCCCTTGGAAAGTTCCAAAGAAATAATGGATTTACACATCCTCTATTCCAGCTAACATTTCCAGACCCACCCAGGCACGACTTAAAGGTCCCTGTTCTTGCAAAGCAGCCCCCAACAGCACTCCAGACCTTCTTCTTTCTTAGGGCAAACCCCCAAAGTCTTGGCAGCCTTCTGTAGTCAAGCCTTTGTCTCAACATACCTCTCTATCTTTTGTTTTTCTTTTAACACAACTGCAGGAATGCCCAAGAACTGCTTTTGTGTTCATGTCCAGAGGCAGCAGTCCAGACTCATATTAACTTGTGTCAGTCACTGCAAGGGTTACACACTTAACTTATTTATTTAGTGCATTTTTTTTCTCAAAAACAACAATTGTGTGAAAGAAACAAGAAAATATAATAAGGCTACAGATGATTAGGGTGTAACACTGAAAAAAAAAGAACAAACTTGCTGGTCAAAATGTATCTTTGGTCTACTCCTCACTCTGATGCACTCTCTCAATTTAAAAGTATGCTGTGGATTACGAAGTCATTTATACTAGTGTCCTGTTACATCTATGAAGATAAACAAATATATCTGTTAACATACGTAGATTTCACTGATGCACACACTCTGTTCCATCAAAAGCTAGCAGCTGGACAGACTGCTGTAGAGCTAATGGAAGCACACTGTTCCTTCCTCTTCCCAGTTTCTTAGTTCTAGCAGGAATCTCTCATTTGACCTTGGGCAAGGCATTTAAATTCTCTGCGCCTGTGTTTTCTCATCTGTAAAATTAAGGCTATAATGCCTACCTACTTCACAAGAGGGACAGTGTTAAATTTAATGTATTAATGTTTTAAAGTGTTTCCAGACAGCTGGATCAAAACCACTATAGAATGTAAGTTATTATTAAATTATGCTTCACTGAGTTAACGCTGTTGCATTACTGTATCTGATTAAATAAGGAAAAATATTCCAGTGACACCTCCCAGATTTTTAGGGTTTTTTTCCAGAGGATGAAGCTGATGTTCTTTCCCCAGCCTACAGATGGACTTGGAAGGCTTATTTTGGAGAAAGAAAGAAGGCAAGGAACTGTAGTAGTCAACAGAAGTGAGAGAGTCCTGCAGAGGGGATGATTACAAGGGCATTTTAAAGTAATTGCGAGGTAGAGCAGAAGGCAACTGCGCCTTGTGCCCCACTGTGACCCATCAGTCTCTGACAGCAATACGGTCTCTGTTCACCTCCATGCCAGTGGGACAGGAACACCCCCTCTGCACCATCCCATTAACCGCTGCATTTGGCCTCCGCTCAGAGTCATGAAGTGCAAGATCTGTGGCCTGGAGTCGCTTTCCCGGTGGAGCCGACCAGCTCTCAGGCACAGCTCGGATAGACTTTGGCTCCGTTCAGTCACGGCAGCTAATCCATCTACGATGAACGTGGCACATAAAAATGTCAGTGATAAAAAGTGGGATTTATTGCAGGAGGATTGTTCATACCTGATGCCTCTCCTACATCTCCTCTTGACCTGATGCGCAGATGCCTGGTCTTGTCCTGTGATCTCACATCAGGGTCTTGTTGTGTGGGGGGAAGGGGAAGGAGTGTTTGGAGCAAGAGCTGCAGGAAGATGAGAAGGGTTTTTGACAGCATGTTGAGTTGGATGTTGTACTGGTGTTGATGCCGCTGGTCCCAATGCCATCAAGGCATTTCTTGTGGATGACAAGGAATCTAGGAAAGTAGTGATTAACATGCATATCAGTGTGATTGGCAAGCCATGTTGTCTGCTTTGTGCTAATGTACTGCATGGACAACACCTATTCTAGGCACATCAGCATCAGCATACAGATTTAGAGTACAGATTTAAATCAGAAATATTTAGCATCTTTCCCAATAAATAAAGAAAAACTGTTTGATGGAGCTATCTGCTCAATAGACCACGGAGATCAGATTCGGTCTGGTGAGGGAATGTTTTCGCCTCGCAGGGTACAAATGGATAGTAGGCAACATTCTTTCAGACTGCAGAAAGACCAATTCATTTGCTTTCCCATTCCTCCATCCCCAATTTATCACTCCAAAGGCAAGAAAAAAAATAAGTACATTATATTCGATCAGCTTCTGATAGTAGTGTGCTATTAAATATACACAAATCAGGGAGCTTGAAAAACATACAAGCAGGAAGCATATTGTCACCTTACAAATCTGCCAAGAAGACTGAAATGGAGGTTGCAAAGTCTAAGGTTGTGTATATTTTTTCTGTCTGACACCATGCCGCATACATAAAAGTATCCATTCTCTTTTTCTTTTTTCAGATCAGATCCACAGAGAGGCTAGACTACATGTTTTATTACTATACTAGTCAAAGATCACACAGCTTTCTAAGCAACAATGATGTTACCTCAATTTCTTAATAAAAAATTGTGGGACATGAAAACTGACCACAAAAGCAGGGATGCTACTTTTGTTTGCTTGAATCCCTGCAGAACTGCTGCTGTATAAAATGTGTGCGATAGCTCCTAAGATTAACTCTGTATGTTAACTCTACTTTCTGTTGGTATCACACACAAACGCTCCTTCTCAATGTTTCTCTCTTGACCAAGGCACACATAAGCCTTTCACAATGACTTTGCTTTTATTTTCTCCACCTCGTATTTAATAAAATCTAAGTCAAGTGCCTGAAGACGATTTCATAACAACACCTGTTTTATTTATTTGCTTATTTGGCTGACTGGTAATTTTTAAGTCCCTGGTATAACTCTAACACATGATCACCCAGAATCAGCCTCCTGCTGCCAAAAATTATCTGTGTCCTTTGATTGAAAGATCAGGCAGTTCCTTTGGCATTTTTATGCCAAATGTTAACTCTGGATCCTCTATCGGCAGCAAAGAGGTAACATTTTGCATTCTGATACACATGGAATAGGCTACCTCTGCATGGAACATCTGTCAGATGATTAAGGGTAAGGCTCTGACTAACCCTATTCCTGAGTGGGAAGCGTGAAAATGTATTGTCAGGATATCCCCAAATAGGAGAGCACTGCCTGATCACTACTGCAGCAAAACAGTTTTCTTCCACCTCTAACTTCACTGATACCATATCTTCTAATATTTACAACTCTACCTTACAATATCCAGTTTATGCCTCCCAGCAAGGCTGGCTGGAGGAGCAATGGTGTGATTTATGTGTGAAAGCCATCTACCCAAAATAAACTACAGTAAAACAAAGTATGCTCAAAAGTATAATTTAAGACTACCATTGTCATGAGAAGATAAAGTACATAAATTTGTATTTCATTTAAGAATAGTGCAGCAATCAGTGCTTCCAGTAATATTTCAAGTGACTGATTCAGCAGGCTGTTGCAGGGCAGTGAGGCTGTTTAAGTAGCAAGCTAATCTCCTGATATTATTTTTATCCACACAATATAAAACCTTATAGACAATCATTTGGCTAATTACAAGGGCAAGGTGAAATGGCACTGTGTGTGAAAGAAAAAGTGTAGAGAAGGAAAGCAAGAACGGACAGAACAATTAAGCAGACACAGTGAAAAGCAAAGGTGTCAGGTCAGGAGCAGAGCGAGAATGCAGGGGGTTGCTGTCAGAGGCGAAAGGAACAGGAGGAGGTACAGAAAAGATGATCGCCCTCTACACAGGCAAAAGCGTAGGCCCCTACTGTGGATTTTTTTAAATGATCTAGAAATGAACTGATTCGAGAGGTTTCCATGTTTCACTACTCCTGGCACAATAAAAACCCCACTATATTTAATACCTTAAGTTCCACAGGTTGAAAGGTCAGTTCCATAGTTTTTAATCTTCTTCCTAGCTGTTTCACAACGAAAAAGGAGAGGGAATGTGGGGTTGTTTGTTCTCTATGATGTAGCAAGTACATTTATACCTCTGGCATTTCCCTTCCTTTGGCAGCTCCCCCACAGAACGCCCTGCGCGTGGAGAATATAGAAGCAGCAGGACAGAACATCACAGCAATACAAACCTCCTGTGTATCTGAAGCTGAGATAGTATCTCCAGCACTGAAGCTAAGAAACAATTTCAGTGACATCTGGCAGAATTTACCAGATGTTAATATGTGAATTCATGCATGGTAAGACAGGAAGAAGTGCAGATCTTCAGTGAATGAGCTGTACAACATCGAAGAACTGAGAAAAAGCGGCATAAATGAGTCGTGAAAGCGATAAGCAAAGAAAAAAATAGTAGGTCCTTCCTATGATCATCTCTCAAGCATACTTCAGATTGAAGTGAATGTTGTTATGGGTCTTTGTTCTTATCAGATAACAATTTCTTATAACATTTTGATGCATTTAAGTAAGGCATCTTGACTATATATATATATAAAATAAACAACAATATATATTAATGAAGATTTAGGGATTCTCAGAGTAACTGATGTGTTACAGCCAATGGAAATAGGTGACAATTGGTGTAGAAAGAAACAATGGTCCCAAAGCCTCTCTAATCACCTTTTTGTTAAAATGTACGTCTCCTTGTCAGCAACGAACAAAGATACATTTAACCCTTTATCTAAAACTGAGGAAGACTGCCAAACTAAGTCACACACATCACAGACCTAAAGACAAGTAAGGAAAGTATTTATTAACTTTGCCTATTGCCAAAGCTGGAACTTTGCACTTGTCTGTATTGAATTGTACCTATATTTTCCAGACTGTTTCTCCAGTTCATCAAGATCATATTGAATTTTAATTCCACCCCTCAGCTAACACCAAGGAAGAATCAGCAATGTAAATTTACAGATCACGTCCTGAACTTCTGCGCAGATGGCAGATAGGAAGAACCTGTTGCATTCTTGCTTTTATTTTTTTTAAATCTTGTTTTTAGATTCCAGCAGAAATGTTCACAGGTTACAGCCTCAAGTTTGCCTGCCTCTGACACTCAGAAGGATTTAACTGTTATTCTGTAATTCAGTAATTAACGTTACTCTGAACTACTCAGTTCACTTCAATAGCTATGGAAGTCCTGCCGCAAAAGCAACTCGAAGCTACAGGATACCAGCAAAAGTCAGTTCCCAGGCCTGGAGTCTTCGACAACCAAATAAAGCCACTGTTCCCACAGACTCTGTTTTGGACCAGGCATTCCCTGGTCAGGATACATCTATAGGTTTTCAGGCTCTGGTCACACCAGCAGAATTTCCTTCACACAGTTTTGTGTTTGTTTTGTGTCTCACTGATACACCCCTGCTTCACTCTCCAAACGCTGCCCGTGCAGGCTCCTCCCAGACTTGTGTAAACCATTAGTAAGTTCTCATCCTGCAGTGCCCCATGCGAGAAGAGTGACAGGTCCCACCTCGGACTGCACCAGACGACGGCCCCGCCAGGGCCATACGCGACACGGTGTAACGCTGCAGACCTCCGTGGCCCGTGAGAAAGCCCACGAGGGCATTCACCCAAGCCGCTGCTTGCAGAGTGACACGTGCCGGTGTTGCCTCTCCTGTACAGAGGAATTGACCAGTACTCGTCTGATGATTCAGGATGATGGCTGCTTCTCCCCAGGACTACATGTTGTGTGAAAATATACTACCACTGCTACTCCTACTACTACTGCTGTTACTGTCAGAAACAATAAATACATAATAATGATCTCCCTTTATATTGAAATGCCATTCTTTCAGATTTAAAACACCTCTGACTTCCAGACTAGACATTCTTTCATAATAACCTGAAAAATTGTTTTCTTTTTTGTTTCCTATAAAATACTTTGTTTTCAAATTATTTTTCCTGATGTATCTTAAAAATTCCGCTCTAAGAACATTTGGAGCCTCATGATGACTACCACTGTTACATCTTACATATAGACTGACATTTGAGTCAAGTTTAATATAGTAGATGAACCTAAATGCTGACCGGTTCCAGTTATGTTAAGATGTTCAGTGACTTGTAAAAGTTGCAAAAAACTTACTTCTCTGGCAGGCTGAGGAATTAACAGCATACCGAAGCACAGGTTGTTTGCTTTGCTGGGGAGATTTTTCATCTGCCTGTTATTAAAAGAACTTGTTTATTTGCCAGATGACTGTTGCAACACAGAGTGCAGGAGCAGTGAACAATTCACTCACTTCACTGTCCTTTTGCAAAATACAGATTTGCATGAATACTGGCAAAATCCAGGTTTGCTCATAACTGATTAACATCAGTCCATTTTCATTTCTACTGTTCTTACAAAATTCAAGTTATATATGGATTATAAGAATGTAAAGTTTCTCCTTGTAGTCATTTCACCATGCACTTTTCTCCCTTGTCTCGCCATTTGCTTAGGTGTTGGGTTTTTTTAAGCTCTACTATTTCACGTTACTAAGACTGTGCAAATTTTAAGCTGGAAAGGGAGTGAGGTAACATGCATAACTTTGACACTTTAACATGGTTAAGTGAAATATTCAATCCCTAGCAATTCAAATTATCTTTCAGGTTTCCTATTAAATAGTAAATCTTGGTAACCTCATACTTAGTTCTTATACAGTGGCTTTCACCATGGACAAAGCAGGAAATTATCAGTCTGACAATACTCCAAATACCCAGATATTCCTGAAATTCCTTCAACGCTTGCCACTCAGGGTCAGCTTAGCTTATCTTGCTAGCCAGTCACAGAATCACAGAATGGATGAGGCTGAAAGGGACCTATGGGGATCATCTAGTCCAGCCCGCCCTGCTCAAAGCACCGTCAGAAAAACCAAGTTGTCCAGTACTCTGTCTAGATGGGTTTTGAGTATGTCCAAGGATGGAGACTATACAGCATCTCTGGGCAGCCTGTTCCAGTGTTCAACCACTCTCACAGTAAAAAACAAAACAAAACAAATTTCCTATATTCAGATAGAATTCTTCTGTTTCAATTTATGCCCATTGCCTCGTCTTCTCCATGGGCACTAGTGACTGATCTCCAGCTAGACTTCGTGTCGCTGGTTACTACACTTCGAGCCTGCCAGTTCAGACAGCTTTCAGTCCACCTCACTGTCCAGTTCATTAGCCCACACTTCATCAACTTGTGAGCTCCTTGATCACTTGTGTTGTTAGAAAGTTATCACCAATGCCCTCCAGAAACATCCTGAGCTGCTTGTGCCCTTCTGTGTTGATCCTCCAGTAGACATGAGTGGCACAAGTCACCCATGAGACGAAGAGATGACAGCTCAATATGGTAGTTGCACTTTACTTTCATACTAGTGATTCACCAAATACCATCTGTTTTGCCTTCCCTTACATACAGTATTTCAAAACTAAATTTCAAACCACATTTTGTACATCATGTGCTCCAAACCACTTAACCACCTTGGCAACGCTCTGCTGGACTCACGCCATTATGTCAATGTCGTACACCCAAGAGCCCCAGACTGGTTCCTTTCAATGCAATCTTGTTGAGTTCCCTCTGTGTAGAGCCCTGCCTCCAGTCATCAACCACTGCTCCAATCTGGTGTCATCAACAATGCATTGGACAATACAAAAAGGGGACTAGTACCCAAATAAGACAGGCAACACCGAGAATCTATGTGGATACTCCAGTAAAGCCAGAAACCACAGTCATGGTGTTCTACTTGTGATGTCTGGGCCAATGAATATTTAATTAAGCCAAGTAAAATGCAACAGTAAAAAAAAAAAAATGAAAGTTTGGTGGGGTTTTTTTAGGGGAACTCAGTTAAGTAAGTCTCCTGGAATGCGAACAATTGGGATTGACCCCCTCTTTCAAATCAGGCAGCATGGGGATTCGACTGGATCCCAGTTGTGCAAGTGCCTTTTCTGACCGAAGCATCTGCAGGCCTCTGACCAGCCCCATCGCCAGCTCTCTGAACTCCTTCTATTACTCCTGTATTCATGTTTATGATGGAGTAGAGTACAGCTCATATATAGATTTATCACTCATTTATCTAATGTCTGTTTATAACTCTGCATCCACTATTTTCCATTTCATTTGTTACGCATTGCACTTTGATTGTAATGTGTTTGCTTTCCTGATGCATCTGCCCACTGAGTGGGAATTTTAATTGAAAACTAAACTTGAACTCACGTAGAATATTTGAAATTTAGCGTATCATTTTATCTTATCTCACCAAATTAATTACATATGATTACATATGTGTGACAGGATAGTCTGAACTGTGGCTGAAGTACCACAGTGAGGATAAACAACAAATTGCTAAGTTTGGGAAAGGTGATTGTGATTAGACTGTCAAAGGATCAGTGTCAGAACAGTCCTGTTTAACTTTTTAACTTTTATATGGAAGCAATAAACAACCGGTTAATTTGCTGGAAATTTGCTGATGCTATTAAACTGGGTGCTACTGAGAATACTAATGAAGACAAGGAAATAATAGCAAGGAACTTAGTTTAGCAATATGTTTAGAAAGTAACAAAAGAGATTAAATTTTTGAAGCTGTAAAATCATTAATTAGCAAACGCATCCTGCAAAATGAAGATATTCAATAACAAAACCGAATCTGAACACACTGCTGGAAGCAGCACTGGAAGCAGAAAATTAGACAAACAAGAAATCTACAGTGGAGGTAAAGAGACCGCGTATTAGGCAACATCGGCAGATGCCGGGCGGTAGCAGTCCCTCAGGTGCAAAGATGTATTTCCATTAGTGAGTTTAATTCTCAGACACTAAATGGACGGTCCCTCATGTAAAAACTGAGGTGGTATCCAGGCACGCCATTACCACACACACAGACTTAAAGGTATTTCCTGGATTAAAAGAAAATCAGTTCATGAATAGGAAAGAGCAAGAAAACCATAAAGGCACACCTTTGCAAAGCAGCTGGTCAACAAGCTGATGATCTTCATGTGTCTGAACTGCACGAACAACAAACTCCTCTCCGTCTGCCCAGATACATAGTGTGATTCATTTGACCAAACTCAGACAGTTTTGTTAAAAATTCTAGGTCAGTTTTATAGACAGTGGAAAGAAACAGACTCTTCTAGGGCAGGATTCATCTCATCCTAAAGCAGACATCTAAATGTCTTGACTATAAAGGCTGACCAGCTCAGACACACATATCTAAAAATAGGTGTGATGAATCAGACCTCATCTTTGTATCCATCATCACTCAGCTCAGCTCAGCTCAGCTTCGACAGGTCCTATCCATATATACAGACCCTGGTTATGGATCAGGTCTTCAGAAGGGAGAGGAAGAATTTAGTAACTGTATAAGGCTAAACTAGCAGTACTGAGATAGAAGTCAGAATGAACATATTCTTGATAACCATCAAGGTAGAAAGCCCTAAAGATAAGTGTATTAGAAAGTAGTTATTTAAATAAAAAGTAATGGGAGCTTTAGAAATACCATCATTTCAAATTAGATAATTTTATTAGTAGTTCTCTTCAGAGACTTCAAGGAATATCTCTAAAGCATAAGAGCTCTCATACAGGAGAGATGAAACCCAAGGCAAGAAAACACCCATTTGGATTTTGGATTCAGAACTAGCCACAACCCCACACCTTTTCCTCTGGCACTACATAGGCACACATCTGTACAGATACAGGCTTTTAAGGTAAGCTTAAACTCGAAGTACACAACATGTCTGTCCTGTCATTTTGATTGAGAGAACTGCGTATTTATACAGGCCATGTTCTGTAAATAAAGATTAGCAATTTTTCACTGATATGTCAAACTCTGTAAAATCTTAAAATATCCTCAGTTTCTCACGCTAATGAGGTTTTTTTGTCATCAGGGAGATGGGTTTCAAACTTCTCTCAAGCAGAAAAGGTCATACTGTGGTTGTGTCTATCAAGAAAATTCAGACTGAAACGATTAGTTTAAACTCCTTATACTTTGTGAAGACAGCTTGTATGTCAGCGTTATTGCAAGAAGGGAGAGTAAGTGCTGTCTATGTGATGACAACTCAAGGACGTGTCAAAGTTTCTAGAGATGCTTCTACCTTTGTATACAATTTAAAAATAAATAGGGCTCTTTTCCTGTATCTGATATGTATCCTTCTTGTTCTTTGGACCTCAGCACGTCAGTAGGAACAGCAGAGCCAATTGCTATGGGAACCACACTTCTACAGCGTGAGGGCAAAGTAGGAGTCAAGTAGGGGAACGGAGAATGGTGATACTCTTCTGTTCTCTCTCCAGAAAGCTAATTCAATGAATGATATAACTCCTGGAAATTCTGCCTTGCAGCAAGAAAACAAAAGTACTTAATCTGTTTATCACGGCCAATAGAAAGTGAAACACGATAGAAATTTCCATAGAAATGAACATGATCCACAATCGGTATACAGAGACGACAGTATGATCTTAAACCTAACAGAGATAGTGTTATATATTACAACTGAAACACAGTTAAACTCAGCAAAGTTTAACCAGAAACAACTTGCAAAATTGCCTATTGGTACAGCTTTGCAAAAGATGCAGTAAATTCTTCACCATTGGAAGACTCTCAATAAAATCTGCACATCTTTCAAAGAGAAAAATTACAGTTCTGAGGGAGACTGGTGAACCTGACGTAGGAATCACTTGATGGATAGAGTAAGTGGTTCATGGAAGTTCGGACTCATGAATCAAGATTACCCTATATCACAAATTAACCTACTGGTGGGTTTTGACGAAGTTAGGACAGACAGCAGCCACAACAATTAGAAACAAAGAACTAGCAGTTCTTGTTATAAGCGCACCACACTCAGCCTACTAACGTTCTATCACCATGCCAATCACTGTCCAGATTGCCCAGTATCAAACCTGTTGCTGATAGACCAAGATCTACGTGCAAGTATCCCTTTCAGGGCCTACATGTTTTCCTTTGCTGTTCGGGATGTAGGCTGTGCTACAAAGGAGAGGCTTTCCGATATTCCTGCCAGTTCCTCTCGTGTTTTCCCGTATAGAAAGTTCTCCATACGACCTCTTAATAAATAGATCTTAGACCCAAGGATAAACGCTTGGCGCTTCACTTGGCTTAAAAGCATGCCTGTACTGTACCACCACTTTGACTGCAGCTACCAGCACACCAAACTTGAGACAAACAACCCTCTGACTTTTATATCTTATCATTGTGTTTCTACCCATCCCACAGGTTAAGTGTCTTACTTTAGTAATACAGGTTTTTTTCAAGTTTTGTGAAGAGAAATTTACACTGAAGTTCATTCTTCTGGCTGTGGCTGCAGATTCTGCCTATGTAGACTTAAAAATCAGACCTTTTTAAGGCACCTTTACCTTGTCAGGATTCAATAAAACAGCCCTTTGTGTGAATGAGAATCAGATCAAGAGTATTTTTCCCATTGTGATACAAGTACCGACATGATTGCATTTATCAGTAAGCTTTTAATAATTTAATAGGTATCACATAAATATTATACACCAATTCCAACTACCAGTCAGACCTTCAAGTGAGTTTTCTTATGTATTAAGGAATTCTTATTTCTATTAGTGTTGGTTCAAATTGGAACATGATTGGAACAAAATGGTCAATGCAAGCCAACATCCCTGCCTTCATAGTAATAATTAACTAATACTTAATTGGACACCATTTAATCACAAAACCGAGAAAAATCACAAAACCCTCATGATTTTCCTTAAATGATGCATTTACCATCTTCAGAAAATCCTCCATTCCAACCTGCAACCTATGAAGAACACTCGGTGAAGTACTGTAGCGATACTGGATCCACTCAGCAACAAGAAGCCCATTCCATACAAAAATGTGAATAAAAATGCATTTCTCTCTTCTTCCTGTTGCTAAACACCTCTGGAGTTAACATCCCTCACTACAGCTTCAACACCACTTCTTCAAGAACAGCTGTTCACAACATTTGGGTCTTTGAATTTCTTGTGGTTTAGATGGTACCAAGCCATGCACTCCTAAAGGGTTCCTGTGCTTGGAAATGGCTCTTCAGATACCGGGGCAATGTTTTTTCCTGTTCCTCCTCTTTTTAAAACCCTGTGAAACGCCTCCTTCCTCTTCACAACATTCCATCAGCCTCCTGTTGATGACTCCTCTCTCTTGGATCCCTGCCTCTTGGATCCCGCTTACTGTGGGCAGATGAGAACTCTCAGAGCGCTCCGAGTCAGTGGTCACGGGCAGGAGGAAGGAGCTCTGGAGCAGTACTGATGTGAGCCCAGATAACGCATATGCTAACTGCCAGCAAGAAGACCCCTGCGGCGGGAAACAAGGATAAGAGCCCCAGATGGAGGAAACGGACTGCAGGACCGAGCACTTTGGCTATGATGGACACAGAAGATTTGGAGAATAACCAGAACTGGGTATGAACAGCCTCAGAGAACAGTGCTTCGTTCCTTTTTTTATTCCAGATTCCTTCTGTATGTTTAAAATATTTACTGTGCCTCTGTGTCAAACAAGAAAATGCTTCTAATGGTATGTTATTGGTTGGTGTCTGAAATGGATAAATGGTATCTGAAAGTGAAAGACATTTTTATTTTAAAAGACTGCTTATGCAAAAAAAACCCCAAACTTTAATTGTGATGCAAAACCAACACATTTAATCTTTCAGCGGGACTACTCAAATCAGCCAAGTGCTCTCACCACCGCTGACTTACTTTGAAAGAAACCCTGGTTTACTTCTCCTGACACTACTAGTTGTCCAGCAGTTCACTATTCTCGGAGCAGTTTGTGAGGCTGCCACACCTTAAGCCTAGCTGCAAAGGAGCCAGAACGTCACAAAATTTGTTTTAAATTCCTTGCCTTCAGAAGCAAAACAGATCCCTGCATTGTTTTATCGCTGCTTTACAGTGAAAGCTAAGAAAATTGCAAGATGTGTCTGAGAATGACAGCAGAATGAAGACATCACTGGTGGTATTTCTTTAGAGGCTGACTGCACAAGCCACAAATCAAAATCATGTAAATTGCTCTAAGAGCAATAGTATTCACCAGAGACTCAGATTCATTCAAACACAACACAACAGCATAAAAACTTCCACTGAAGTTGCCCTAAACAAAGTGTACTTAAATGCACTATTTTTTTCCAGAATCTTATTATTCTGACAGATCTCCGTTTTCATTTTAGAATCCAAAAAGAGGCATTTGATGAAACTTTTACAACAAAGGTTACAAAATATATATCTGTGTAGTATTTCACAAAAGCAAAACATCCATGAGGAAACTTAAGCAGGGAGGTGCAGAACAGCAGCAAGTGACTTTGTGAAGAATTTTGCATGGGGTTTATATGTTATTCGGTACAGAAAATCCCAAACATTGAATTTCTCCGTGAAAGAGAATTCCAGAAATAAACCATTTTGTGTTCACTGAAATGTTTAATCTTCACAAAAACAGTAATTTAAATTTTTACTTTTTTTTTCTTTTGAATTTGAATGTGTAATATAGATCAAAACTCTCTACCATCTCAATCAAAATTAATTTTGAAAGGAAAATATAAGCACGCAAGTAATTATGTCAAGACTAAACTATCCTTCCTTTGGCTTTTGAAATTAAGGCTTGGTGATAGTACTGTGATTTCCCAGTCCTTGTGATTTTGAAAGAAACTGTGCACTGCACGAATAGTTCTCCTCACAATTGTGTCCTTACACAAGAGCAAGACCAGAGAGCAGGGTATGTTGCCCCAGCGCCACCAAATTTCACCAGTGAATGAGCTATGCCTGGGGAGGCGCACCCGTGCCGCAGCCACGCGCCACACGGCAGCAGCCAGCCCTTCACCAGCTCAGGTGAGGGGTGGCCCCGGGTGCTCCCCCATCTTCACTCCTGGCCGCAGCGCTGCCACCACCCCGGCTCCCAGCACACGACTTGGCTTTGCTGACCTGGTTTCCAGGTTTTCTGGCTAGACATGAGAGACCACCGAAGGATTTTTTGTAACCAATAAAGGTGAAGGGGGGGTGGTAGGAAGCGAGCTCTCTGGACCATCTGCTGAAATCCCACTGAAAGCTGGAGGTGATGGAAACTCATTGTTACTGCAGCTTTTTTACATTAAAATTCCCACAGACATCCAGGGGAGGCTCTAGCTGACGCCATACAGACCTCCACACAGGAGACATCTACATCTATACTAGCCAGCTGAGGCTCCCTTTATATTTCATAGAGAGAAATAAGCTTTCTCTAGGATACAATTCATTTTATCCTAAAATAGTCACCTAAAATAGGTCAGATCATGAATTTTTCCACATAGAAGTGCCTACTCCTTGACAGTACAGGCAATCCTGCCACACTAGCTAAAGGGAGATAACCCCAGCCCAGACCTCCAAACCCCGGTCAGATGCAGCGCAGTCCTAGCTGAGCCCTTCTGCCCTGGACGTGCTGGAAACCCCCCCAGCTTCACAGCGCCAAACCCCTCTCCTGGGTTGTCAGCCCTCACCGAATCCACAACCAACTCCTCTGGCTCAAGTCCTTTACGGCTCAGAAGCAGTAACAGGAAAATAAAAAATTCCAAGGCCGAATCATGTTTCTCACATCAGATGTATGCATAAACACCATCCACACATATAAGGTGCATTATACTGAGCAGCTTCAAAGGCCTGAAGTAAATGAAAGGTGACACTAAGAAGATAAAGTAAAAAGACACAATTACATCAATGAACAAAGACTGAATCCTTTGGGGCCAAAAGGCAGGAAAGACTACATTTCTTCTTGCTATAGGACAATTAGCTCAAATAAGATTTAGAAAGGGTTAACACAAGGCAAGTGTTGCGTACCCTTTGTACATCTCTGAACCTCTGCTGCACTGAAAAGTGAAACAGCAGAATAAAACTGAAACTGGATACCTTCCGCAGCAGTTCACAAGAATAGCTTATAAGGAATTCAGCCAGGCTCATCTACTTACTCTTTTTCTTAAATATGTGATTTAGAAAACAAAGAGCTACTGCCAGGAATCATAATAAAGACTTTTTTTGGGGGAAAAAAAAAACAGAACACCTTTTATTCTTGTTTTCAGTTAGACAGTTCTAATAATAGGGATAGTGATACGGCAGTTCAGGAAAGCTAAAATTAGCATTTGACAAGTATTTTATGGTTCACAATTTTCATACCTACGATACTGTACTAAGAAACTATATTCTCTAAGAGGCAAAATACAATACCTTGCTCATGTGAATGTTAAATATGAAGAACCAACCTACCAAACACATGATCTCCTGATAATTTCCTAGGACACCAATTTACAAGTTTCCAAAATGTCAAGCCTTTACCAAACATGAACAATACGATGCTTTTGTTTCCTATGCCTGTCCTGGCAGATGGTTTCACAGAGCATCTCAGAAGACATGAATGTACAAGATGGGAGCTACAGATCATAGGCAAGGAGTTGCACACAGGAAAACCAACAGTTCTTTTTTCTTGTTTATGAAATAATACTCTAATTAATAAGTGATGTTGTATGTTAATGCCATCACAAAATATCTGGGTTTTTATTTGCTTTTAAGCAGAAATTCCTGCACACATACAATCCAAAAAACTTAGCACAATGCTTCAGTTTACTGCATCTTGAGCCTGAAGCAGAATTTTTTTTTCTTATTTAGGTAGGATAAGAAAACAAGCACGCCTTGAAACTTTCACTGTAGAAATAATTTGCCTATCAATGTCACTTTTAGTGACTGTTCCACTGCTGTTTCATTTTATTTTTTTGAATAAGCACATAAAGGTATGCCTTAAATAAGCTGACACAGCTATCATGTTGTTGTGTCATTCCATTACAAAGGAACCAGTTTATTACCAAAGAAAAGACAACCAGCCTTTAAGTCAGACTGGGATGTGTTGTATCATCCCTGTCAGAGATGATACACATTAGGACAGACTCAGCCAAGTGTCAACAAGCAATCTGAGTGCAAATCAGCGCTACTCAGAAAATCTCAGAGTTAAGTCTATTTGTGTCACGTCCCAGTTACGGCATGTGAACGTTTGCTGTTAACATCATCACTAACCAAAGTACTGGCTTCACAGTCCTTGTATTGGCTACTAACTCACAGAAAAATAGGCAAGAACAGAAGAATAACTTTGAAGGACCAACACACTGTTCTTTATCCAGCAGTAAAACTATTTTTAGATTTGCCTAAGCCTGTAAGAATCCACCCGCCTGGTCACGCTGAGGATGGTGCACAAGGAGAGCCTCCAGATGTCAGCCATACGGTGAGAGACAGGAATAAAGTGAGCAGACAGCTCAATTATACCTGCCTGCCCACCCCCACGGCTAAAAATCTCAAGGGCATAATCTCCCCTACTACACTAAAAAGCTGCTCCATGGTTGGATTCACAAATCTGCAGAAGGATTTTTTCTGCCTTCCCACACCCTTTGTCCAACACTTCAAGACTTAGGGCTCTCCACACATCGCAAGTTCAGTTAGAAGGGGGAAACACATCACACCCCCTTCCAAGATGCCCCTCCTTGGGGTGGCTGGAAAAGAGGGACGTATCAGTCCTGTCAACACTGACCTGCTGGTATAAATAAATAAATGTTGCAGACACAGATGTACCATTTGAGGGAGAAGCAGCCATCTACCAAACTAGAAGATCAATTTCACTCACTTGCTCTTCATTCTCAGTGAATATTTAAGCGTCTTTTTACGTGGAAGTGCTATACCATGAGTGTTCAAGGGATTCCCATTTCCAAGGAATTGGCAATACAGTAATTAGGAAATGCACATTAAATCATAGGAGACCTGAAAGAAATCAGTCAAAGAAAGCGTTCAGCTCTCAGCTCAGCGCCAAAGCCAACAGGTTATAAAGTACTCTGATGAAGAAAGTTTTCCCAAAGGCTCCTGCTGATACAGCTTCATTTAATACAAAGAACTCAGACAGTTCTTGCAAGAGTGCTCCCTTTGCCTCATAGTTACCATTCACACTCTGGCATAGTGACAGCTTAATTAGTTGAAATAAAACAGTAGCAAAGCAAAAGACTGAGAACCCTCCCCAGTACACCCGACCATGCCTTAGGGCAGTGCGCTCATGGGAGGCAGAGGATGTGGATCCAAAGCCCCAGGGGCACAGGACAGAGCGCAACCCTGCTCCCCTGTTCCCATGAACAAAGCTACAAAGCTGTTCAAGCTCTGTGCAACATCACATATCCATTCGTTATTACAGCAAAAGCAACACAAACATTTTTGGATGTAACTTTTCTTTCTTCCTAGCTAAACGTGCCAAAAAGTCAATGATCTGTCCCACTCCTGAAAGATCTCACATCCAAAGAGCCAAGCATCTGTATTTTCGACTTAGGAGAAAGTTAATTGAAAGGTTGTATAAGGTCACATGCGTCAGATCTCGGCTCACAACGTTAATAAACAGAATCAGCTCTCTCACATCCACGCTTTCCCTGAGAAACGATTAAATCCAAGGAGCTCGGTAGCTTGTCTGTAATCAGTATTTAAAACTCAGGGCTGTGCGCTACACTCTCAGAACCAAAAAGAAATCTTAATGCCCCACATTTTGTTGATCTTTTACAAGTCAGGATGACATGTCTTTTTCCAGGGGTTGTTTCAAAAAGATAATTACAGATTACTTCAATATTTCAATTCAAATTGTAGAGGTCAGTGCAACGGAGCTGAAGTTCTCCAACTCAAATCCATTGAATGTTTATGTGGGGGAAAATTTTTTGAAGTTGCTCCTAGAACTGGAAACTATGCAAACACAATTAACAAATAAACATCCACCTACACCCCAAATGAAACAGGATTAAAAGCACTGAATCTGAGCAAAAACCAGTAGGTTTTAATTGCTGCCCACTTAAACTCACATCTACACTTTCCAGTTATTTAAGCTGAAATGTTACTGCACATCTTCACGTTTTTACAAGAGAAACTAAGACGTACGCATTTTTCAGGTCTGCAGGTCTATTTCCAGTAGGAACTTATATATGAATAAATAAAACAGTGAATTGTATTAAAAGTAATTTACAAGACAGGCATTTTCTTAATGAGTGTATGCAGTTGATACGTTTGTGTTACATTTTTAAACATGGAAGCCATCCTCAAGTACCTTTATAGCATATGGGATCACGTTTGTTACGTGCTAAGCACTTCGAAAATTACACATAAGTGCTTATGAACCAAATGCACAATTAAAATTACGTTAGAATTTCTCCCTTGGATAGTTTGCCAGAGCTTCAAATGAAGACATATAATACCTTCTTCCCATTAGATAATGCATTGCAACGGTTATTGGTGCAATAATGTCAAATTTTAATAAATTAATTATAACAGCAAAGTTCCCATTTAAAGGGTTATAGATAAGCAAATATGGTTAGATGCACTACTTTGCAACTTCAAAATATTGAGCAGTTCACTACTGTATATGGAGCCTGCACGCACACACACATCTAAGTGTGTATCAGTCTGAGGGCATCGGCTCCACAACACGCCTCCGACTCAGGAGGCAGAAGTTCAAATCAGTGAAAATCTCCTTAAGAACAGGTTTACAGTCCCACATCACCCCGGTATGTGTGTCCCTCCTTTTAATTTTGTCACAGTTGTTTTGGCCAGCCTAAAAGACAGGCCTTAGAAATCGATTGTCTTGATTTCATTTCTGCACAGAAGACAGAGAGATATCTCAGTCCTAGAAGGAAAATTAAAACACACAGCTTTTCTCAAATTTGAAAGACTTATTAAGACAGATCACCTCAATACTCCTTATATTTAGCTCCTCAGAACCCTCACCTCTTGTATCAGCCACTAATGGTTCCCCAAAACAGCAAACGCCCTGCCCTGATGGCGTGGCACAGACCTCACGCCGGCTCACACAGAAGCAGAAACCGAAGGCAGCGACCTATAGAGCCGCCACCGGAGAAAGCAGGAAGAACAAGACGCAGAAGGCTGTGCAGAAGAACTCAGCAGGCCGTGGATTTGGGAAACGCTTTCTGGGTACCTTGGGAAGACCTGAAGAGCCACAGATATTTACCATCCCTCATAGTTCGCACACTCTTTATTCCTGCTTCTAGCACCAGCAGGGCACGATCCCCATCAGTCAGGAATTCACCCAACAGCCCAAACTTTTCCAGCCAGCCACATTTGCTGTATTTCAGCAGAGAGGGATTCACCAGGAAGAGATTCAGTCACAAGCTTTCAAAAGCACGCTCACAGAGGAGGCTCAAACGTTACACAACTCTACACCTACGTCCATTTACCTGCGTGTCGTGGAATGATACCTGGAGTTCATAGTTCTTCAACATCCACGAATGCCTGTATAAATGTTTCAAGGCTAAATGGACAGCGGGCAACACGCCTGCCGTCAGGTTTCTCCGATCAATCAGGCAGCTGGTGGGTGAGAGCCCAAGAAGAGAGAGGCGAGTGCGATCCAGTTCCTCGGAGCACCTGATTATCAGTGACACAAACAGCACCAGCGTGTCTAGCTTCCAGTGCCAGAAAACCATCTTTCTGGGTGATTTCTCTTTTTTCCTTCCCTTCCCCTGCAGCCCACATCCCTGAAGAGCAGGCCTTAGATTCCCTGGTTGCCCGACATTTTGCAGCTTTCCTTTGCTTCAGTCAGCTGTGTCCCTCTAAGAAAGGAGCTAATTGTTATTAAGGGATAAAGACCTCTCTACGGCTGGCTTTTCCAATTTGGACAGTAATCCAGCTCACAGCAGTGCTGTGAATCAATACTTCACAAGAATAATCTCTAGGCAAATTGCCCTGCCAACTCTAATTTTAAACATGTGTCATTTTAAACATTTCTGTAGCAGAAATATTCATCCATAGGTAACAAATCAATAAACAAACTAGTATGATTCCTGTGAAAACAGATATTCTAGGGATTGATCAAAGTGGTTGCGTACTGGAATCGTATTTGCAGCAATCTGTACACTGAAGGTCAAACTGCTCCAGTTTGTTTTATCTTGCACAGATCACGTTTTCAATTGGCTTCATCCAGACCAAACAAAGAACATGCAATCTTGAGTATTCATAATATTTTGTGTACTTCTAGTGCAAAAGCTGCATCAGCTCAAAGCTGTATATCCTCTGCCTGTCGCTGCTTTTCTCAGAAACCCCATGCTTCCCTTCAAATCAATGCTAGTTGTGAGCATATACAGAAGTGAGGCCTGTTCCTCCCGTGTACAGTCACACAGCTTTTGACAGGCATTTCACATATTGTCGTAGCTAGCTAAGTAATTTCATCACACTATTTGCAGTTTTCCAAGTAATATGCCAGGCTAAGGAATAGAACCGATGCTGTGCACGCAAAAATGCAGAGAATAGTAACGCTGGAGAAAATCTTCTTTGCTGCAGGATAAGCAAAGCTCATCAGGGTGAGAAGGGAATATACACAGGACCACCACACCAGAGAAGAACTGTGCCTCCGTTCCCCAGCGCTCGCAGCCTGCCTCACCCTCCTGCCTGCCCCCTTCCCAGCGGCACCACCACTCTGCCCTCGTGTAAGCAGCCGCCTGGGGACCCCTTCCCTCCACAGCGGCCAGCTGTCCCCAGGCACAGAAAGCCCCCCCACACCTACTGGGATGCTGTCATGGCCAAGGGAGGGAAATGCAAGAGCCAAGCCCAGGGACAGGGAGAGGAAGAACATCTGGCCTGGGAGATGCTTGTTTGTCCAAGAAGAAAAAAGCTCCCGTTTTCAGCGCAGTGTCATTATACGTGCAGCTGAATGGCAAATTGCTTTGCCATCTTGTGGAAATTCAAGATTTCAAGAGAAATGCCCTGTTGCAAGCTGGGATGGAAACCCAAAACCTCAAAGGTTTTCATGACTCAATGATCTGAAAGAAAAACAAGCGGAAGGGCTCATAGGCAGAAGTTTAATTTGGTATAAATCAAATTTGAAATTATATGTTCAGAGCTTGGCAAGTTATTTTGTGAATAGCTGACATTTCAAAACAAAGTATTCATTTGCTGCAGAAAGTAACGGTGTTTTTTTAATTTTAATTTTCAAAACACGGTGTTCCAGGTCAACAAATTATTCTGAAACTGACATGCAACTAAAAAGCTTCTACAGAAAATCTCCAAATGAAGTCTAATTATAAACACTCATTTTATAATTACAATCTATATATTGCATAACATGAGGGCATGGAAGTAAACAGAAAAATAAAAGTAAAAAGAGCAAAATAATATTGCATAAAGAAGCAATAAAGGCCTGCCTTGGGCCCAGCAAACAGCCCCAAGCGGGAGATATGCTCCCTTTATTACTAACTGTCCACAGCGACTCTCCTGCCAACTCGCTTGTGCAGCTGGGTGAGCAAGAAAAGAGCTCAACCAATTATTATTCTTCTCCGTGTGCTCTTGGACACGAACACGAGGTGAAATAGAAACACCTGATGCATAACCCTTGCTTTTCTTCGTCACCGTTGCCTATCGTCAGAAAGCAGCAAGGCTGTACGGAGCCCTTCGGGTGAGGAAGGAGATAGTGTTTCTCGTCCTGTACAAGGCTATGCCCAAATGAGACGCAGCAGGGCCAAGATTTACTACGGGAATCCCCTAGACTTAGAAATTTAGCACATTAGCTGGGCACCGTGCTAAGCAGGAAGCACACTCTGGTAGCACAGTCCAGCATAGCAACAGTTTAACACAATGACTTAATAGGTATTGTCTGTTGCTTAGTCTTAAGATTCTATAATGTGATTATTGAAAACATATTTTTTAAACATTTTTTAAACTCGGGATTAAATTCTTCCCTGAGCAGAGGCCCCGTGTAGGCCAAGATGTTGCTTAAATCCTATTTAATACCTTTCTTAGAGGCTTAAACAGGCTTTTGTTGGTGAATAGACCTTGGACCAGCCTTCTTTACCAGCGTTATTTCAGCATTGACTACACTAAGGGAGAGGAGGGGAGGAAAGCAGGAGGCATTCGTGCTGCCAAACTGCAGCAGCTAAGGTGCTCTGCGCTGCTCTTCTTCCTATGCCTAAATCTCTTCATCGACTAAGCGGGAACATGGGGCTCCATGAGTCATAGCTTTGGCTCATATTTAGGTAACAAAAAAACGTGGTTTGAATATCCAATATCTCCTTCTGTCTCCAAAAAACAAATCTGCCACCACTCCTCATTCAACCCCCATTGCCCAACTGATGGCTTTAAATTCATGAGAGAGCAATGGTGTATCGGAGGCTATGAAATCATTTTCAGCACCCTATGGATGGCCATACATTTCAAGGACATACATACTCGTTAGGGAGAATCACCTCATTCTGTAGATAAGTGACTGGCTTCAACCTACACTGGTCTTTTTTCCTCCTCGTGCTACTTTTGGGTCTCCTCAGCACGGCTGCATTTAACCCATGCCTGGCAAAGGAACAGACAAGATCATGTACTAGTGCAGCCTTGTGTTACTTGTTTCCCTAAAATCTGCTTCCTGACAGAAATATTTCACTCTCTAAACAGACAATTGTTTCCTTTATAGCATTTTTATTGCTTGTTAATCCTGTAATACTCGTGTCAAAACATGCCCACATGGTTTCGTTGTGATTAAAAAACTAGCCATGTTTGTGTGCATGTGATTGATCATACAGGTATAATTTTCAGAACATCTCCTGAGGCTTAATACCTACAGAAGCACATTGTTATGCCCCTGTCACACATTCGAAGACAGAGTCTCTCAACTGAGTTTACTCGATGCCCTCAGAATTTACTACCAAAACATAACAACTGTGAAATCTTAATCTGATAAGTCAACTCACGGCATCTGATAGGCTTTTCTCAAACGTGAAGCTGAATTTCCACAATTATTTGAAATAATACTAATTTTGAAACTTGATTTCCGTGTCAGAAAATGAAGGCTATTTCATTTTAAACCCTGCCTTCCCCGCTATTTTGGGAGGCTTTACGAAAGGTAAGTAATTGTTCTTCAGCACCATAAGGATCACTATAGCTTCTGCAAGAGCTAGCTGAAAGCCTTAAGACAGAGCTGGTGACCAGATGACTCACTGTTGGCATCTCCTCTGCGAGATCTGCACAAACTGAGTAATTTTCAGAGAAGGAAACTGTAGGAGGAAATTGTGCTCCCTTGTAGGAGCATAGTCCCTGAGAACTTAAAAAAGAAAAAACACCAAACACCTGGCATAAATGTATTGCTTATAGCCAATACTTTCCAAAGGCAAAAGAAGAAATCTTTTCTGCGTTGTCCTCCTTACCACACTATTCTCTGCCTTTTTAGCAGTTTAAATTGAGTTCGCAGTCCCCTCATCAGTATTTCTGAACCACGTATCACTTAAAGAGTTATTAGTTCATGTAAAAGGTTGACTATAGACTGTATGAACTGTGCTAAAGGCTGGCTATATATTTAAGCTATATGTCACCTCACAGTTCCCACACAAAACTTCCTCCCCCTTGAGTAACACCCATTAACATTTTATAGGCTGTCCTAATCCCAGCCTCAAATGTTAGTTTTTTCAAAGTAGGTTATTATCATTCACCCTTCTTGTCCCATGTGTCTCTGCTCTTGCTGCTTCATTGCTCAGTGTAATTAGAGTACAGAGCACTCACACACCCTAAGAAACCTTGGTAATGCACTGGAAACCATTATGATTTATTTTGGATGGCAACTCCTGTTCTTACATCAAGACCAAGCCTCCACCTACGCCAAGAGCAGCTTCAATATTGAGACATTATTATCTGCTCCAGCATGTCCCAGCTTTTCAAGCAGCCGGCTGTTCAGCTAAAATTATTTACCTCCCACAGCATCACCCAAATGACCACGCTATCTACTTCCAACTGCCCTATCAAGACAGACTAGGTGTGCTTGTAGCTAGCGAGACTCATCTGGAGAAGGCAAGTGAAGAATCATTTTTGCCACAAATCCTAGTGTCTCGCTCTCCTATGTGGCCTGCAAATCTCATCTCGGCTTCCTTTCCCTCTTCCCTGGCATTGCAGCACAAAGATCAAATTCATTTCCTCCATTCTGAACAGAAGGCTTGAAGAAAAGAGATAAAATTACTAGTATATACAGCATCAGTGAGATTATTCCTGAAGTAATAGATCAAATTCTAGTGGCAGCACTTTGAGAATGAAGATGACAAACTGTAAAGGATTCAGAAGAAAGCCACAGGAATGCATAAAAAGCTGGGGGAAAAAAAGAGAAAGCAGCAGCTCAGTCTATCTAGTCTAATGTTCAGAGGCAGCTTAATCTGTAACTTGCTCTGTAATGGGCAAAAAAATGATTTCTAATAATACCAAACTTTTGAACTCACTGGTCAAGGAAAACACACTTTCTACACTTCAGTAAACTATCCCATTTACATGAGATAACCTTCATCAGATCAGTTAAAAAGAGCTGTTTGCTGCTGTAACTGCACCAAGGGTTTCGGCTGACATTGAGATAGCAGCTCCTAATACCCACCGGTGACATCACTGCCAGCCGTACAGCCCTGCCTTGAGTAACAAGGCCCCGGGGACGTAGTACTCCCACCGTGTCCCTCCTTTCCTTTACATCATACAAGCTGTTATTTTTGCCAAGGTCAAACATACCGTTGCCAGTTACGTGTTAATTACAAAAATGACTATTTTTGAAACGACTGATTTTTTAAAATACCTGTACCTTGCATATTTCTCAGCTACAAGATCTTTGATAGGCAATAATCTTGTTCTAAAGGGTGTTTAATTCTGAAAATACTGACACCGATCCTGAAAGGATCTGTATCCCAAAGGCTGAACAAAATCAGCATTTTATTCCGCCAGGCAATTTGAAACTTTAAAGCAACTAACCATGAATGTCTTTGTTCTTAATTAGAAGTGGCAAGTGTAGGTCTCCTCCTCACAGAAGCACGTTGCATTTTCATAGGTGGGCTGGCTTTCTGAAGTGCTGAGCATTCAGCAATTCCCACCGATGTTGACAGAAAATGCAAATCACTCGGTGCTTTTGGAAAGCAAACCATCAGTTCAGGATCTAACTTGAAACTCTTTCTTCTTTTTAAAAACAAACAAACAAAAAAAAGCAGAGATCTGGAGCTGATACCATTAGCATTCTTCACAGCAAGACATGAGGAGCAGAGGGGAGCTTGGCTAAAATTAAAGATCGGGAATGCGAAACTTTTTGTACCACTTTCTCTACGTAGTGGTAGCTATTGCTATTCAATTTCTTTTACTACATTGCATGCAGTATTCCTGCCACTAGCATATCCCTCCAGATGAGATTGTGACCAACAACATGGAATTTGGTTCTGCTTATAATTTTTAGAAAGGGAGAAAGTGGAAGGGGGGAAAAGAGAAAGTTGTCTCTCTCGCTGTCAACCTCATGTAAATTTTTAATATTTAGGGCTCTCCGAATTCACAGGGGCGAAGGGAAAGCAAAACCCAAGGTGCTTTTGCAGAACTTTAAATTTATATGAAAGACCCCACAGAAATGCAGAGTTTAATATTTTAATATACTATATGTGCATACTAAGATATCTCTACAGGATGCTGTTAAGATACACAAGACTGCACGTCTGATCATCACAATGCTTGAAAATTGTTACGTGTTATATTTTGTACCACAGTAAGTGTTAATCTGTCAAAAACTGTCACTTCATATAGAGTAAAAATTGTAAAGAAAGATATGCGTTCTCTGCTAGAAAAACATTAAATTCCCTGTGAAAGCAAGAGCAGTAAACAGTGGAAAGGAAGTTAATTAACATCCCAAAAGGGGCCTCTAACTACTTCTCCCCGGAGGTTTTGGATGTAAAATGGTTACTTAGACACCTATTGTGTGTATGAATCTTCACATAATTCCGTTAGTTCAGTAAAGCTGCAGCAGAAGCTGAGGCCCACCGTAGGTAAACGGTAAATTAAAACACGTAACTACTTTAAGGAAACACAAGCTTGGACAAATACGTTATTTTAAAGATACACGGTAGTGATACTTTACTCAAAAATCCTGAGATTCTGGAAATAACTTAATCAGGCAGCGTGAGCTCCTCTAATGGGGATTGTGGCAAAATGGTTTTACAATAAAGGTGGATGCAGAGAAGAAAATGGGGTTCAGACAAGAACTCAAAATACGTTCTGCGGAGCCAGCTACTCAGTGAAGAGGCACATGAATCCGGCAGACCCAGCTTGCCAAAAAGCAAGCTAACAAGGTTTTCCCTTGCGGTCTGGGGCAATCTTTAGAAGGGAAGAAGACTTCCAAATCCAGCAGGATCTAATCCATCAGAGCCTTCACACAAGCCTGGATCCCCTGGATAGCCATAAAAAAGCCCGAAAGCCTCGGTCACCCTGCAGAGCCCCCTTCACTGGTGCTTTCCCAGCTCTGCAGCCAGGAAGGGATTGCAGGGAGAGCGGCGAATGCAAAAGCTGGGAGCTGCTCTTCTCACAGCATCGGCGGTTACAGGGGCAGCAGAGTTTAAGCTGGAAATAGCAATGGACTTTTAAAGGGATTTCAAGCAAATGACAGGGAAAAGTTTTCCAGGGAGGAGGATTTGGGGGGATCCTGAAGACAAGATTGGAGGGCTTTCTAAAGCACATATTCTCGTTCACAGTGGAGCAGGCAGAAATCCCCAAGTGAAATATACGGCCTATATTGTAAGAGCTGGGTAATCCTAATGGTCCTCTGATCTTAGAACTCGTTAATTATTTAAGAGAAGTACCTTGGCCGTAGTAGGAAACCAAAGTTTTCTAATCCTAGCCCTCAAACTCGTGATGTTCACTTTAAAGCAATTAGTCCATTATCTGGGCCTTCATCTCTCAGAAGCCTCAGTCTTGCTGAATTAGCCCTTATATTCTTCACTGTTTGTGACTAGTACTTTCAGAGAGAAGGTGGATATTTGCCTTTAATTTGTCAGCTTTCGTTTTCACATTTGAGAACACTTCTTTGGAAAATACTGTGGATAAAATGATCAGAACTAAAGGACGATGATAATGAAAAACTAATGGCACAGAAATAGGACATCAATCACTGACTTGGCAATGACACTACATGGTTATTCCATCACAAGGACAAAAAAAAAAAAGAAAAAAAAAGTGTTTGTCAGTCAGTATATCCCGTTTCACTCAGTGGGCAGTATTAAGTGGCCCCCAAATCCAGCAGATCTTATCCACAGCAAAATCCTCTGCGAATAGAAGAATCCCTGTCTAGCAAAGAAGACATCCCACCAGTGTCAGTGTCACGGCAAGGGGAGACACAGCATGACTGAAAATACATTCCAGCTGTTCTTAGGGGCACTACCTTCTTTAAGTCGGAGCAATGCTGTGGCTGAACCAGTTTGCTTCAGGAGTCAGGCTACTGGTCCATTAATGCTGGAGCCAGGGGACCATGGAAGTACTGCAAATCTCATTTCTAGCTCAGCTAGACCCACAAATCAGAGAACAGTGCATCTGGCTCCAGAAATGCTTCAGGCTCTGTCACTGATTTAGTTCCAGGATTTCTAGTACAAAAATAAATTCAAAAAAATGTGATGTATGCGCACTGTACCCTCCCAGTTTGGAACCCCACAGTCTGAAATAGAGCTCCAGGGATATATGGGAGTGCTGTCTATCAACGCACATGTCCACAGGACTGACTCGCACCTATGCTAACCGGCCTCAATGTACCTCTCTGCTAGCTCCAGCTGCTCCCAAAATTATCTGAGTCAAAATGGACCATGAAGGGTTTTCCTCTGTCAATTTCCATCAATTGATTCCCTGACCCAGACCTCCATGTGCAACGGTTCAACCCTTCCTAAGGAAAAGTATCTCCCTTCCTGTGATAGCAACAGCCTCCACTTCAGTTTCACAGAAGAGCTATTTGGCTCCCAGCTTCTGCGGTTTGCTCAAATGCATTGTTCTTCCACCATATGCCATGAAAATGTCCATTAAGGCCACGAAATTGAAAGCAGAGAACAAAGCTTGACACACACGTCCATCATCACGCTCAGATCATTAACGTGAGATGGTGTTTTGTAGCCCTGACATGCAATGCTATTTATGTCGTCATCCCAGATAGTAACGTGTATTTAATTAAAACACTATAAATATTACTTTGTCAACTTTTTGTGCGAATGCCGTCATTAAATCTCTCTCTTCTATCTCCTTCTTCTCCCTTTTCCTATCACAAATATTTTCTTCACAGTTATCACCAGGATATTACACCCCATCTTTTCCAGAAACTCAAGTAATTCACTCCGGTTGATAACCATATCGGAGGATAGGGCCTTCCCCCTCTTTCTTCAAATGTAAATGGAAACTCCTTCCTGGATTTATTCAAAAAACAATTTTTCCCTGCTGATGGAGCGTGTTTGGCATTTAAATCAAAAGATTCCATAACAGTGTGTTTTCCAGTATGCATAGGATAAGTTATACGTGAAATTGCAAGACATATGCCAGAAAATGATACACTGGCTTTAATCTCTTTGCAGAGATATTTAGAGGATATACATTCCGCAGGTCTGGGATCCGCACCCAGAGGAGTGGGTGCAGTGAATACATGATTTCTCTCCTCTCCCCACCCACATCTTAGCATCAGCAGAGAAGCCAGCATAGAATTAACATAAACACTTAACTTTTAGATTATTCCCTCCAAGTTTACAAAATTCTAAAGCAAAAAGAGGTTATGTCGCAAATGGAGCCATATTACGTGAAAGTCAAAGGGGACACTGACTATTTAAAGAAATCTGTCCCTTCCAAGCAGAATGTCACCAGCAGAGTAGACAGCGATCGTCATCCATACACGCAGCGTACTGCATTTTAATGCTCTGCTCTTTGCATGTATCAGACAGCCCAAGTACTTGGTAATAACCTGAAGGTAAGAAATTACCCAACTGCTTCAACATACGCCAGACACAAGCTCAACGGCGGATGCAAGAACAAATGTCTGCCAGCTCACTCTGCTGTGAACTGGACCCTCTTTTAGACCCTGACATCTCCTGCGTACTCAGCTGACTGCCACTCTCGGGTGACCACGACACCACCTTATCTGTCCCATTTTGAGCGCTGCTGTAAAAACGAAAATAAGGCTCCAACCAATTTAGTACTCAGAGCCCTCACAAGCGTGTCAGGGCTCACCCCCAGGGCCCCAGCTTGGCTCTGGTACACCATACTTCCCCGCACAAATCCAGCTGCTGTTGGAGCGACCTGAATCGATGGCTCCAAAGACAAAGGGCCTAACGAACACATCATGAGCACTTCTTTCTGGGAGGGTGCCTTGGCTCAGTTCTGTTAGGGCAGAGTTCGCCAGGTGGCAACCAGCAGCTGTTTGTCCCTCTCTGAGGACCGCCAGGTGCTATTGAACACTGAGCTCCTGGGCAGACACCTTATTTTGCACCACTGACACCAACCCGCTCTCCTGTTTCCAGAATATGTCCCCCATCCCTCGTAAAAGTAAATATAACTCTTACTTCCACTATGAGTTGACTTTGTCAACACCATCCATGACTGAACTTTCCAGAAAAGGCATCTTTATTTGGAGGCTGAGGGTCTTTTGTAACTTAGAATAGCTGGTAGGAATGACCCAGACTGGTGTGTGACCTGTACAACTTCCTTAAACCTTGACAGAGGAGGGTTTTACTGAAAATACAGATAATTTTTTAGTAAAAGAAGAAAATAAAGAAAAGGTCTACTGATAATATACCTAGACTGTAACTTCTTGTCAGGTAAATTAGGCAGGGCACTTCCTACGTAAGTCACAGAACAGAAGGCAAATATGTATTAAATGTCAATAAGTTCACGTTTTCCTTCAGGTTTTGTGGAGTCCTGTGCATTTTCCAGAGCTCATCCTCCTATGCCATCCTGCTATTTAAAGGTATTAGAGTGTACTATTACACAAAGATGAGATTATATCAGGATTACCATAAATTACTTGTAGTAGTTGAGGAAAATGAAATAATCTAATCCCCATAGTATGAATATTCTTCCCTCTTTGTGATAATACACCCCACTTAATTCTGGAAGATATTTTTTCAGCTTGTCAAGACTCACTTTGATCTTCAGAAACAAGAGACAGAATTCTAACTTGCATACACAGCTTCCTTGACTATACGTGTTTAGATCCAAAACAAATTCAGCCTGTCTGGGCACCACTTGCAGCACTGCTCCTGCGAGAAATCAGCAAATATACTCCGTGTTTGAGGGAAGATAGCCAGCTGCAGAAGGGCAGATACCCAACTTCCATTAAAGCCCTTGTCTTCTTCCACTATGCCTCTTCTTCTAGTTTCTGCATGGTCAGGTTTTGCCTGGAGCAAATTAAATCCTCTTGAAAATCATAATGTTGTCTGCTAGAATGTTTAATCCCTTTATTTTAGGGTTATTCTGTTTTTTTTCCTGTAACAGACGTATGTCAGGGTGCTTAAGCAGAACTCATCTTCCCCGCTTTACGTGAAGTTGTGAATTACATCTAGCGCACACAGAGCCTTTTATTTTGTCGTTTTGCAAAACATGTCTTTACATTTTCAACCAACTAAAGTCACAATCACAGCGATGGGAAAAAGAAGAAATATCATATCACGGTTATTGATCCAAAGCCATAAACTATCAAGCACCCTTAACTTCTAGGACCTGGTCCAAGGGCTGTTGCAATCAGTGAATTACTGCCATTAATTCCAGTGGGGTTTGGATGAGACGTTGTACAGATGATCACTATAAATTCTCTAGTTTCTAAAACAACATCATTACAATTTTTTTGCTTAAGTCTCACCTGGAGTTTGCTGCCACTGTCATTGAGATGAACAGTCACAAACTAAAGTCACTAACTTAGACCTGAGTTCTGCAAATGCCTGCACCTGAGCTTTGTTTCACTGACTGAGGCTGTGTAGGAGTGCTCAAGTGGATAAGGACGTGCCCATGGGGCAGCAAAACAGAGTTCACCCAACTGGATCAGGATCACGCTCCAAAAACACGTAACTACCAAAAATACTCGAGACCGAAGCCTTTGCACTTTTATGTACTTGCAGTAACCTGTCCTCAGGTTTTGTAACAAAGATGCAATTCGCACAATCGCAGCTGGTTGAGACACGGACTAAGGATCCTACTTCAGTGCTTCATTCACTCGAAACACTTTGAAAAATACCAGAGCTGCTGCCCCTGCGTGCCAAGTCTAGCGAGTTCAAGCGCTGATAAACCACATCTAACTTAGAAGGGGCACTGCAGTTCTTCAGATGGTTGATCAGAAAGTAAAGGCATTATAATGCTTCATTATGCAAATCAGAAATACCAAGAAAACTAAAATATTCAGTTCAATCCCAACAGAAAACTACCTGAATGCATAATAATAATTTTTTAAAAAAACCCAATTTTTTAATTTTGATTATTATTTTTCATGAGCTTTTTGTTAAAATATGACCCAAAATTGCAACACAAACATCAGACTGCAAGAACGGGAGATTTTGGAAAGATGTGAGGGAGAATATATACGAGTTTCTGAATCACTGCCATACATCTCCTAAGCATCATAAATACACTACAATTATTTCTCAAGCTATTAAAAAATCCCATGTGTTCAAGGCTCCACATTCTCTTCTCAAGAGCCAGCAATGTCACAAGCACCACCTGCGAAGCCCTGAGAGGCAGAACTCCTCCCTGGTCTGTGATTATGCAACGATAAGGATCCAGGCCCTTCAGGCATAGCTATTTATTGGCCACCTCAGACAAGGGACTGAGGACCAAGCGGGCATGATGAGCCACCCACCCTCCTGCTTACCCTAAGGGCACTGGAGGAGTCAGGCAACGTCTGAACCAAGTGAAAAAGTTTGCGCTGCCAGTATGTATTTAATGGCTATTCCAGCCATTAGTCTGTGCCGTTTTGGTGCAATCTACTGCTCTTCATGAACACTAAGTTATTTACTTGTCACTATTAAACATGCAATAATGATCCAGCCGTACTCCAAATATATACATTCGCCTGACTTAGCATTCCACAACCGTCCATTTATTAATTGCTTAAAAGCATTCAAAGCTACACAGCAAGCTGGCAACATGACCCTGATTCTTTATATCCCTAGAGTACAAAACAGTAAAAACGCAATTTTTAAGAAACTGATACTCATTCCAGAACAAATAGGGCATTTTTTTCCCCTGAATATTTTAATGCTAACTACCTAGTTCAGAACCCAAAATCTGTATTAAGAACTTCAAAATATTTTGACTGCAATGAAGTGCAGCACCGTATTGATTATGATGTTACTGTACGAAGAAGGAAGATCTTGCCTAGGATTCTCTACTTCCTATGCATGTGTTATTTCTGTAATGATTCCTCAAAGGAAAGGATTTAAATAGAAGAATGTAATGAAAACAGGATCAGGAGAACTAACAAGTACCTCACTTTATGGAACAGGTAATGCCATTCAGAAAATCCCCTATAATTCTTTTCATTATGATTGCAGAGTTCCCTGAGATTCATTTTTTTTAAGGAAACAAACAGCTACTCTAGGCTGATCCTGCCTGTATTCCCTTTCAGTATCTCAGTCTTGTTCCCACAACACAACAGGGTGGCAGCATGCTTTCTCTCAAATCACATCTTCAGCAATATTGCCCTCCACACATTTCTGCTCAGAGATACCTGAAAAAAAAAATCTTATGACATGTATGTCAATAAAAAGCAGCCACCCTAGAGAAGGAGAGGCTTTTGTAATAATTTTGGGGACGGAGACACCGTCACGAAGCAGTACAGCCTGTCATTGCTGCTCTCAGCTTGCTCCCCCCGGATCCTGAGAATCGAAGGGGAGAAGACAGGGGCTTCCTTACATGACAGCCAGGAAGATTTTCAGTAGTGGCTTGCTTTACCGGGGGTTGTCTTGGCAATGAGCACCCAACGCCAGCATTACACAAGAAACGACTGCCATCTTCAGGAGAGCCCGATACTGAACCAGCACCTACCCTCCGCAAACACTCGGTTACTGAAGTTGTGACCAAAACCAAACGCAGTTGTGGGTGCCTGGTGCTGGGAACCAACTTAAGAGAGCCCTTGCCTCGCTCCCTGCCTCTCTCTCTCTCTCTACCAGGTAAAGGAAAGATGTTTCCCTGCACAGCACCGCGCAAGGGCTCCTCTCCCAGCCCAGCCCAGCCCAGCCCAGCCCAGCCCAGCCCAGCCCAGCCCGGCCCGCCCGGGGACCCTGGGCAGCCCTCCGGAGCCGGGGCACCTCGCCGGCATCCCGCCGCGCTGCCGGGCGCTCGGCGGGGAGAGGGACTGCAAATTTAACTCTTTCCGAGGAGCCTCTCCGCCGCCGCGCCAGCCGGGGGGAGAGGGAGGGAGGGAGGGAGGGGAGAGAGACCCGGTAAGACCCTGCGAGAGCCTCCCCGCCTCCTCCTCAAGCGGCGGCTGCGACCGCTGCCCTTCGCGTCCCGGCGCTGCGCGGGGATCCGCGGGGATGGGCAGCGTGCGGCGAGGGGCAGCCCCGTGGCCGGCGTGCATCTGTTGCTGAGCGGGCAGCGGCTGGGAGAGGGACGCGGCCGCAGCTCCGCTGGGCGAGGGAGCGCCGGCGAGAGGCTGCCTTCCTCCCCCCCCGCGGACGTGCGTGCCAAGGGCAGCGGATCCCAGCCGCCACCCGGGCACCCGCATGGGCCCACCGCCGCGCCGCAACCGGCCCCCGCCGCGCCGGGCAGGGTCACCCCCCCAGGGCGGCGGGGCGAAGAACCCCGGCTGCCGCGGGGGGAGCCGCTCGGGAGATGCCGGGCGAGCGCAGGATACGGCCCGCCAAAGCTCCGCTTCCTCTCCCTCCGCCGCCGGTCCCCTCCACATCTGCCGGCGGCTTGCGGGGCCGGGCGGGCCGGGCGGGCTCGGAGGCGCCGCGCACGGCCCCGCCGCCGTCAGCCGCAGCCCCGGCCCGGGCGTCCGCGCTGCCCTTGCGCCCCGGCACCCGCCGCAGCGCCCCGGGACTGGGCGGCGGCGCCTCCCCCTGCGCCCGGCGGCGCGGGGCCCGCGGCGGTCCCTACCTCCGTGTCGTAGAGCCGCAGGTCCAGGAAATAGGGGTTGAGCAGGGACTCGTTGCGGATCTGATCCATGGCCAGCTGCACGGCGGGCAGCACCCCCCGGCCGATCTTGCTCTTCTGGTCCTCCTCGGACTGGCTGAGCGGCATTAAGCCCATGATGGAGATCGGTGTGGTGGCGTTGGGGGGCAGCCCGGCCGCCCCCCGGGAGCTGCCCCGCGGCCAGCCCCAGCCCGGCGGCGCCCAGCCCAGGCACAGGAGCAGCAGGAGCATGGCAGGGTTGGAGGTGGCAGCGGCCGGTCTCCGCGGAGAGGGATGCATGCTGCTGGATGGGGGGGAAGGAGGAGGAGGAGGAGGAGGAGGAGGGCTGAGGGTGGGGGGGGACGGACAGAGCGGCGGAAGGGAGCCGAGCCCCTCTCAGTCCGGGCGCATCCCCCGGCGGCAGAAGCCAAGGCGGGAGGGAAAGAGCCGCCTCTCTCTGCTTCCCCGGGAGCCTCGGGGTCTCCTCTCTCTTCCCCCCCTCCCCCCCCCCCGCCCCCCCCCCCTTCCCTCCCCTGGCAATAATCCTTCTGGCAATGGCGCCTACTCCTTCCCAGGTCTGCCAGCTGCAACCAGCAGGAGCAATAAATAAATAAATAACCACCACGCACACACAGACACGCTCCCCCACCGCCCTCCTCTTCCTCCTCCTCCTCGGCGGCAGAGCAAGGGAGCGGGACCTGCCTCTGCCTCCCCCCCCCCCCCCCCCCCCCGGCTGCTCTCCCCCCTCTCCGCTCAGGGAGGGACAGCACCTCTCTGGCGCGGAGGGGGGGCCCGAGCAGCTCTCATTGAACACCTCCCTCCTTCCCCCCCCTCCTCCTCCAAAAGAAAAAAATAAATTAAAAAAAAAATAAAATAAAAAGGATGCTCCGGCAGAAAACGCCGAAGAGGAAAAAGCCCCCCCTAGAGCCGGGGAGGCGGAGGAGGGGAGCGGTGCCGAGCCGGGGCGGGGGTGCTAGTGCCGCATTCCCCGGGAAGCCGGGGCAGCGCAGCGGGCGAGGGGTGCCCGCCTGCGCCCGTTCCTTCGGGTCGGGCGGAGGGGGATGCGCGGGCCGGGGCCGGGGGCAGAGCGAAGTGTGCGGCGGCGGCGGCGGCGGGGCCGGGCCGGGCCGGGCCGGGCCGGGCCGGGCTCCCCTCACGGCACCGTCCCCCGGTGCCCAGTGCGGCTCCGCCGGTGGCGGGCTGGGCGCGAGCGCAGGTGCGCGCGGGGGAGCTGTCCGTCCCCGCGGCCGCTGCCCACACGCAGGGAACGGGGGGGGGGGGGGGGGGGGGGGGGGAGGCCCCACGCGCGGCCCGCCACGCGCGCGCACCCCCTCGCACACACGCACACCACCCCTCCTCTCACACCCTCCCTCCCTCCCCGCGCGCGCGCGCGCGGCACGCGCAACGCGCTCCCGCGCCGGCCGGGCGCCCCGCGCGCGCACAGGCAGAGGCGCGCGAAGGGAGGCCGGGCGGTGGGGGCGGCGCGGCGGGAGCGGGAGTGTGTGTGTGTGTGTGTGAGGGGGGGGGGGGGGGGGTGTTAACCGGGGAGCGGGAGCGGGGCGGGGGGGTGTTAACCGGGACTGCTCTGCCCCGCGGAACCGGCGGGTCGGTGGGGCCTGGCGCCGCTGGTGGCGGCGGAACGACGGCTGCGGCTGCGGCGGGGGGCGCTGGGGGCTGCCCCGAGGGCTGGCACAGCTCTGGGGGCGGTGAGCCCCTTCACAGAGCGGTGGGGTGGGAAGGGACCTCTGGAGATCATCCAGTCCAACCCCCTGCTAAAGCAGGGTCACCTACAGCAGGTCACACAGGATCACATCCAAGCAGGTTTTGAATATCCCCAGAGAAGGAGACTCCCCAGCCTCCCTGGGCAGCCTGTTCCAGGGCTCTGCCACCCTCAGGGTAAAGAAGTTTTTCCTCATGTTGAGGCAGAACTCCCTGAGCTCCAGTTTGTGCCCGTTGCCCCTTGTCCTGTCGCTGGGCACTGCTGAGAAGAGCCTGGCCCCATCCTCTTGACACCCACCCATTAGATATTGATAAGTGTTGATAAGGTCGCCTCTCAGCCTTCTCTTCTCCAGGCTAAAGAGCCCCAGGTCTCTCAGCCTTTCCTCGTAGGAGAGCTGCTCCAGCCCCCTCATCATCTTCGCACCCCTCTGCTGGACTCTCTCCCGTAGTTCCCTGTCTCTCTTGAACTGGGCAGCCCAGAACTGGACACAGCACTCCAAGTGTGGCCTCACCAGAGCAGAGGGGGACGATGACCTCCCTCGACCTGCTGACCACACTCTTCTTAACGCACCCCACGACACTGTTGGTTTTCCTGGCCACGAGGACACATTACTGGCTCATGGTCACCTTGTCGTCCACCAGCACTCCCAGGTCCTTCTCCACAGGTCAGCCCCCAGCCTGTACTGGTGTACACAGGCTTTCCATGCCCGTTCTCCCAACTAGTTACCCCCACCAGACATGGGGTGCACCCCACCCGTTCACCGAAGCCCTCTGCCTTGCTCCCAGCGCGTTCCCCCACCCTCTGCCGTGGCTTGCACAGTCCCCCAGCCACAGGGCGCTGATCTGCAGCCCACCGAGAAGACCCAGGAGTGGACGCGGGTCAATGTGTGTTCCGAGGCAGGTTGATCCTACGCAGGAGGCGTTAATGGTAAAATGCAAAGCTTTGCTTAACCCTGCCTTCGGCACCTCGCTTTTTATACATATTCATAATTTTCCTGAAGTCACTCACAGCAAACCTTTGAAGATCAACCTAATACATCTAATTTATATCACATACGCAGCGGTGGCATCTGTGCAATAAATTGGAAAGAATCTTCACGGATTAATAAATTCTGAGATCATCATGATCTGACCTTGGGCTAAAAGGCCTCAACCGGTAATCTCATAACACTCGCTGCTTTACAGCCTTTGCCTCGGAATGACAGCCGGCAGCGCTTGACTTAAAGGCATCAGTAATGAAGAGTCCACCACATCTCTTGATAAATCATTTCAATAATTAATTAGCTTGCTAAGAGGTGTAGCTCACATTCAGTAGCAATTTGTCTTATTCCAGCTTCCAACCATGCGTTCTCACCATGCCTTTGTCAGATCAAGAGGACGTAGGATCGGTGATCTTCTCCCATGCTCATGGGCCAGGATTAATCACTGCGTTTTGCTTCTGTCAAATAATTAGACTGACTTCCCCTCACCTCGGGAATCATTCTTGGAGGCCTTTCCAAGGCACCTCTCCTTTTTCCTGTTTTAGGCGTGAATCGGCCCTTCTGACTCAGCAACCTGCCTGCACCGGGCCACCAGCAGCACCCTCAGCGCCGCCCTCGGCACCAGCTGCCGCAGAGGGCCGGGAGAGCTAATCCCAGTTCGTTGTCCCTGTGGGGCTGCCTCTGTATGGAAACCTCTATACCGTGTTTGGGATCCGTTCTGCCTGAAAGCATGACCTACTTCTTTGCTCCTGTGCATCTTGATCTTGCACTGGGATAAATCAAACCGTGCTTTATTTGTACAAGTGACCTGTCCAGCAGTTGGTCACCTGCAAACTTACCAGTAACTTCTTTTCCTCCAACAAATGGATTATGATGGCACCAAGAACAGATCTCCCTAGCATGCCAACAGCAATAGGTGCCATATCGACTTTGTATAATGTTATTTTTAATCAGAATTTCATACGCTAAACGGTGTTTCACCATTCTCAACCTGATCTGCAACAGATACCAAGTTCGTTTGTCAAAATCTGCTTCACAGAAAATCATTCTTCACTGCTCGCATCCTGTATCATCCTGTTATTTTCTCCAGTACTTGGCTACCAGGACTGCAGCAACTTGGATCACTTTGGCTATCATTTTACAATATTGGCAGTACATTAACACACGCGCTCACACTGTCTCTGGAACGTCATCAGATTTCTAAGCTTTTTCTTTTTTTTTTTTTTTAGAACAATTTCCCAGTTTTGGAGAACTCGGTCTTTCTGGAGGAAAGCTTGAGTTATGTCGTACAACAGAACTAATACCTTGAATATTATTAGCAATTGCTTGACATCCTTTTTTGTTACTGATGCAACAGCAAACGTCCCTTTGTTATTTTAAGAATCACATGCACCTCCTCGCTTCTTTCCAAACACGGGGCGGAAAGACCCACTGCACCGTTCCACCCAGCATAAAGCTCGAGGCTCGCCCTCGTCGGGGAGGCAGAGCTGGCCCGCGCCATGCCCCGGGGAGCCGGGTCAGACACAGGCCTAGGCAGCGCCATGTCACGGAGCTAACGCGTAGCCACCGCGCGCAAAAACAGCTCCGAGAGCAGGCCTGGGAAACCAAGACTTACCCCAGTTTGCCCAGAAAGCCAAGGCAGACTTTTCAGAGGTAGTTTCTGAGGAGACCGTCCTCATTTTCGGGGCGCTTGGCAGGAGATCCTTTCTATACATCGTTGTGTGTGTAACGGGAACCCTGGGGTGACAGCCAGTCCATCTGTATGGGCATCTCTGGTTTGAAGGCGACCACCTTTGGTCAAACGAATCCCAGCTCCTGTGTCTGAACTGCAGAAGGCCGGAGTACCGCTGGATGGTGTTTAAACCAAGCGAAGCTACACTTCAAACTACAGTATTTAATAACGTGGTACTTCTGACCTTAATCTTTTTGTCACAGCACTCCTTGTCAGTAAAACAGGGGTGCTCTTCCTTCACGGTCATGCTGTGAAGACAGAGTAATAAATATTTGGGAAGTACTAAGACACTGTGACATTCAAGTTCCATAAAAAAAAAAGCTAAGAAAATAACCTTTATTTTTCAGGCTAGGGATTTACTATGGGGAAGTAAATAATGCCATATATTGAACAGTGAGGATTAGGCAAAGTAAGCCTCTCAAAATCCTTCCTGTATGCTCAGCGAGGCATGAAAAAGACAGTTTCCACATCTTTTGTAAAAAAACCCAAAAACAACAGGGAACATAATGCAAGAAAGTCCTGTAATTAAAGACAAGAGTGTAATAGATGCACCAAGGCTAAATTTAGATTTAACGAAGAACTTTATTTCTGACACTTTTAAATATTTCATTTGCCATTCTATCAAAAACTTTCTTCTTGTACACATGCAGGTTTTCAACATGAAGTCTACATATAGTTATGTTTTGTAAACCCTGCTTCTTTCCAAGTCTCTGCACCAACAAATTTCTTCTTTCACAGGTACTATCCTTTGTTTATGCATAACCGATGCCCAGGTAGCAGCTCATTTTAAATAAAAGGAGGCCTAAAGGAGAATTGCACCAAACTGCTTATTAAAGATTGTGGCAGCCGCAGCCGCCTGCCCAGCTGCCTTTTTATTTTTTTCCTTAGAAATCCCCAGAATGTTTTGCTACCATGAAATTGGTAAAGTGCATCCCCTAGGATGAAATCCTCTGAAGTAGCACACATCCTTCATCGGTTATGCAAAAAAGGCTTTATATTCTTATTGGGTGGTCTACACCAGACACCCTCTGTATCTGTTTGTTCCTTGTTGGCTAAAAGATCAGTTCCCAAGAACTGTAAAGCCTGTTCTCTCTCCTCAAAAATCAAATGTCACTTTCTTCCCGGCATGTTACCCAGTCACTGCAGCATTTCAATCCTGTGACTCCTTCAACTGTATTTCAGTAAAACCAGCCATCTCAAATACCTTCCTGCTAATGATCATTTCCAATTTCTCTCAGTTGCTACTAAGTCTTCTCACAGTGTGTGCACAGTTAATATTTTCATTCTTTATATATTCTTTATGTTTGCTCATCACAGAGTACCTAATTCATGAAGTTCAGGTCTAAGTATGTACTGGTATGACTCCCTTGACCGCTTTTTCTTCAGCTGCAAGTTAAACACCTTTGGAACACGGGTAACTTCAAGAAGCCCAGAAACCTGATTTTTCCCTCACCACCAAGAAAGAAATTGCATCTGCTCCAAGTCCTCTCCTGCTCTGGGAGGTGGTCTGATGCTACGTGAAATGTCACGCTGCCCATCAGGCCAGTGACTCACTTCTGGCATCTTCCATCTTCTTCCTCATTGCTTTTGGAGTTGGAAGTCACTGAGAAGGTCTTGCCTTGTTTTTGTCTCCAATCCCCTTTGGAAATCCTGGAAGCCTCTAGAAGTGTGTCATCTACAGCCACGTCAGTCCTGTCAGTGCTGACTAGGACTGGTCTGAACTGGCTTTGTCTACTCATATAAACACCAGTGAGTAATGAATTGAAAAAAAGATTGAAAACTGTTGATCTAGGCATAGTAATTTTAGTACTGCATGTGCATACGTAATTGCTTTCCTCTGTAAATGGGAAGTGGAGGAATACGGCACTGCTCCACTTCAAACCCAGCTATGGCAGCTGGACTTCAACTGGTAGCACGCCGACAGAACCGGGGGAGCTCTGCTGTCCCTCTCCTCCCTCCCTCCCAAGGACTTTCCCACCTACCTCAGCTAACTTGCTAGCACAGTCAAGATTTTGCCTTTGTTATGAGCTCACACAGCACTCTCATTCTCAACCGCTGCCAACCCCCCCAGTTATAAACACACACACACACACAACTGCATGATCCTAACCCTACGGTCTCTCGAGGCACCTTGGCTGCTACGTCTTTATATCAGGGTATCGGAACAAAGCTCAACTTCAAAGTAATCTCCCAACCTAAAGGCTTGAAGAGAGCCAACTGAAATGACAAGAACACGGGACTTCGAATTACCAACCCACCAGTATCACTGTGTAACTGCCCGTGTCTTCGTACGTAGGGACAGGAGCGCAACCCCGTCAGTCCTGGTGTTACCAGCCAACCTGAGTTTCCCCTTCCAGTACATCTTATCACTTCATACAAATATAAGAAAAATCGAGCACAGCTTTGAGCCTTTGTTTCAGCAGCGCTAGCAAGAAGTACCGCATCCAATTCATGCTGACCGATGCATATACAATGCTGACTGTTGCTCCTGGGTGTTTGTGCAAGCTCTAACAATCCTCCGTCATAACAGCTTGGTCAAGACTGCACATAAAGATGTTTCAGTGGTGTATTTCTTAGAAGGTGGGTTCATATACTGTCTTCTCTTGAAGTGAAAATCCAGTAAGTTCAAGCCCATGTCAGAGACCCAGCATGTTTAAATGAAAGGAGAACGGTAGAAGAATAAAAGCAAAAAAATAGCAAAATCTACTTGATGATGAGTTCAAAGAAATACTATGAGGAGTCAGGCACCAGACTGCAATCTGGATTGCAACTTTTTTTTTTTTTTTTTTTTTAATAAAGGAATACAAGGACTAAGAAACACACTTTTTTTTTTTTTTTTTTTTAAATGACGATTTCTTTTTAATTCAAAAAAAATCAGCAAGCCCAATCAGCACTTACAACCGCAAATTCTCATTTGGGGGATAATACCATCAGGCAATTTATTAAAGGTTAAAGACTTTGCATATTACTGTTCCCCTCACCAGGTGTATTCAGCACAGGATACGGAAAACTGGGAAAACATTTTACATGGTTTAGTTCTGTGAAATACTTCTCCTGGCTTAATCTTTTGTGCCTCAAATATGCCAAATATGCCCCATACCTAGGGACATCTGAGGAACATCAGACAAGGGGAAGGGAAGGAACCTGGGAGAACACAGAATCACGCCAATGCAGTATAATGCCAAAAAAAGGGCAGTAAACATGGGAGGGTTGTATTCTCAGCTAGGCAATGAGGAAGGAACAAAATCCACTTGGGAGACAGAGTCCTTCATCTCTGTCCTAGAATTTTACACAGCATACTGTGCACAGGGACGGTACCTTCTTAGGACTGTTCGTTCAGTTGATCTCTTAATACCTAAAAAATGTCCTTTCTTGTTTTGAATGGAGCGATGGCACAAAGTGGAAGAAGGACCCTTGAGATTTCCCACTTTGTGCTGCCAGTATCCCATTATTTTAATCTAAGGTTATACAATGAGCTTGAGTTGCAAGTTTTGGTTTTATGGGTGCTTCACAGGGTTAGTGGCAAAGGGGAAAAGAAACACACGGCTCAAAGTATAAAAGGAAGACGAATCCTAAGAAAGAGGGGACCTACTGATTCTTGATTTGGACCATGGGGAAAGTGTTCCTCTCTCTTTTTCAAAGAGAGCCCTAGGAGGCCAGAACCAGGTGACGTACAGACTTGTGACTGAAGTTCTCCAGCGTTTCCGCCTCTGTGAGGCATCCAGCCCCTTCTTTGCCGAGGAGAAGCCCAAAGTCCACCGTCCATCCCTCAGCAGGCAGCCCTGACCTCCCGCAAAAGGGAGGCCGAAGATGTGCATTGTAACGCGGACGCCTGATGGAGTCCTTCACCCTCCAAACCTGAAGCCAGATATTAATACAATTCCAGGTGAGTTGAGAAGGACAGCAAGGAGAAAGAGTGGCAAGTAGATGGACTAAAAGGCCAGCACAAGGGGAGCAAGCTGGTGACGTTGCTACGTTCAGTGTCTGCTTCTGAACTCAACATAAGAGTGTTCGCCTAGCAAATATGCAACCCAGGCGAGCAGGTTTGCTGGTATGTGAGAAAACAGCTCAGCTGCGTGTAACAAGAAGCCCCAACAATCCATACTTCCGTCTAAACAAGCGCAATGTGGGAAGAAGAATGGAAAAGAATTTCCAGTCACTGTTTCACTTGCATACCACCTGATGATGAAATCTTGAAGTCCCAAAACTAAGAAAACCCCATTGACCATGGAGGTCAAGGAGAGTTTTGTCTATAATTGTAACAGCCGGGCTTTCATTAACTTACTAATGTAATTCAATCAGCAGTCAAGAAGGCAAAGCAGAAATGAATAGAAAATCCTGGCTGTGCTGCTGGAGCTCTCACAGTTCTCTCATGCAGCCACCCAGCTTTGATTTGTGGCTCCACAAAACGCACACCACTGCTGCTCACAGGTGAACAGAAGCACTTCAGGAAAGGGAATCTGAGACACCATAAAACAAAGCTGTCTTCTCCCACGCGCTGCAGGGATCAGAGCCTCAGAGATCAGAGAAATGATTAAACGAAAACCACTGACCATAAGGGAAAAAAATCCAAACCAGTTTTAAAGACAGTTCCCACTCTGCTGAATCAGAAAATATTTTATTCATTCTAACATCAATTTCATCAGTCCAGCCCACAGAGACAAAACTTTAAAGGTGCTCACAAAACCATCCTATCTACTCAGGTTTAGAAAGACCTTGGAAGAACCTACATACGCATCTCCTACAGGCAGAAACCCTCCCCCTACACCCTAACCATATAAATAGGTATGCCAAAATGGCATGAGCTTACGAGGATTCAAAGGAAAGGCTGTACATTTTTATAGAAAACGTGAACAAAGGCAAATAACAAAATACATCCAAAACTAATCGAAACAGATGCCAAGACTTCTGAGGGGAAAAACGCTGGAATTGTCATGCTTCTAGACATAAGCACACCTCCAGCTGATATAGGAAGACACTTTCCACATGAGCTGAAACCTTTTTAATTGACATCGTAACTATGACGGTCAATGACCAAAGACATTGCTGTACACACTACTTGTCTGAATGGTAGGGCAGATCCCAGGCACCACGGCAGAAAATGTGTTGTACCGCTGCAGATGAAAGCCCCGTGTTTTCAACAGGACTGTTTGTGCTGACATGGCCAACTTATCAGAAAAGGAGTTCCCAGACAAAACGCAAGTTCTATCTGAAAGACTATTATTATTTTTGTATTAATATCAGCTGCATATCATATCAATCAGTTGTAAGCCCATTTTTGTTTATATAATCATTTTTATATGAACCATTTAAACATTCACAATTTAATGAAACATACAATTGCTTAGATTCATTTTCTCTAACTCACAATTTTGAAATCTGCCAAAAGAATTATTGCTAGGTCTGATCTTGTGAGTTTTATGCATGCTGAAAATCCACACAATGCTAAAGTAAGTTGTGCAGTCCGGGACGCAGCCACGCAGCTAGATCCACGTGAATCTAAACAGCTTTTCCCAGAGCATCACCTTTAAATATTGATACCTAATTTCTTTAAGGAAGATGAGAAAAATCCCCATTTTACTCCAAAACCAGACTTAAGCATGACTAGAAACTTGTCAAGTGCCATGAGGATCTAAAATTGTCGCAACATTTGATGGGCAGTATTGTCAAGCATGTGCAATCTGTATGCGTCTAGATTGTTGTCTGTGCAAAAACATGCAGACCCCGCTCTGCCCTGACGTGAAAATCCCCACTGGCTTCAGTGTGGTCGCCACTGAGAGCAGAATCTGTCCTACACTTACCTTCTTGGTATTCAAAAGACAAGAAGAATTATCAACTACTACCTGTTAAAAGGCCCAACTGCACAATGTTTTAGTAGAAAAATAAACATTTTAAGTTATTGGCTGATAACATTAGTGCAATTATTTTGACTGACTGACTTTCACACAGTAGATTAAAAAAATATATTGTCACTTGTGAAAAGAACCTAAGACACTCCAGAAGCAGTTATGCAGCTGCCAAGTAAAGAGAAAAAGAGGAGCAGATTCTGTGGCGTGATACAGCCACTGCACCTACTTTATGTAGCTCTCAACGCTTAAGAGTCTTTTAATGCTCCAGAAAATGAAATCCAAGGCTTGTAAACCAGTTACAGTTCTTTCCATACAAAAAATACATCACTTTTAGGTGATTTTCAAAAGGCTGACTAACTGCTGACTAGAAAGAGCACATTTTCGTATTCAGCTATATCCTAGGCGACATCTGGATCAACTCCTTTCTTTGAAGAACCATTTTTGGTAGTCCGAGTTGGTACACGGTCGTAACAATGGTGCTGGGTTACCGTTGTAAGCGTTTGACTCTGCTTGTACGCACTTCTGGGTTTGCAGGTGAAACAAGGTACCATCCTACAAAAGACAGAAACAATTTTTGCTTTTCGGGTCTTAAAAATTACAGGCAGCCCGCTGTGTTTTAGAAGCGACAGAAGACGTTCGTAACAAGTGTGTATCACGCGCATCCTTCTCATGGGGCCATGCAGTGAAGCCTAACTTAAGCCTAACTCTGAATCTTTATCAAAAGACCCTGCTTTCAAACCTACATTAACATTCTTTAGAGTGATTCGTGCCTTGACATCTAAGCCTCTAAAGGATGTGTTAACTTCCTTCACTTTTGCTGCCTTCTGTTACTGCGCCGGAATATGAGCAGAGAAAACCCAAGCCAAGTACAGGCACTACCCAAATTCACCAACTTACTGCACATCTTGCAAGGAAAATGTAAATGTTGTTAGCTAAGTGCAGATGTTGGATATATTTTTAGCAAAAAAATTTTCCCCTTTCTTCACAGAGTATATTTTTAGTGGCAAAGGCAAAAATATCTCAGCGTGCCCCTTGCCTGCAGACGCGTGGGGAGGCAGCTTGCTTTGCACGAGGGCAGCGCAGCTGCCTCAGAGGTCTAAGGTCTGACAGGCCTCCCCAGTCAGATTCCCTAAAGGACACATTCCGAGGCCTCAGGCCCTCCTATCACGTGAACCTCCAGTTCACGTCGCTCGCTCCAATCCAGGAGTGAGCTGCAAAAAGGCGGCGCAGCCAGCTCTGGAGATCTGCCCTGCTGCCAGACCGTTCCTTTGGCCCAGCTGACATTCCCACACGGAACCATTTCCAAATCCTCCGGTGGCTTCAAAAGAAAAATGCCAACAACCCTGTTTCTGAGCGTAACCCCGACTCCTCTGAAAGTCTCCTCCTCCCGTCGTCAGGAGCGTCGCACTAATTGCGCCTCCAGCCGCAGCCCCTGATGCCCAGCGGCGCGCGCTGGCTCACGGGCTCGCTGACAGGCTTAGCTGCTGAATGACTTTCCCGTTTCTGCCGTGATAATTCAAATTTTTGAGTGGACTGATCAATATCCACCTCACTCTTTTTTGACTCGGTGCCCGTAAGAACTTAATTCTTGCCAGGCTGCTGGGAAAGCCGTTCGAATCTTTGATTATGCTACATCCAGTGTCCGACACTTCTCTGCACAAAGCAAGAGAAACGAGGTACTGACACCTCACCCATCACCTGCCGTGAAAGGTGGGGACAGCTGATTGTGACACAATGCAATGGAAGAGGAGGAATTGGAGCAGAGCAGTGCGTTCAGATCACGCACAGGCGCAAAGCGATCACGAGAAATAAAGATGATTTAAAATAAGTCCTGAAGTTTCACACGCTGAACGTTAACGGTTAGGAATGCAGTGTAAACAGATGTATTCCAAAACTGGGGTTTCTTAGTTATTTCCTGAAGGGACTGAGAGTCATTCAATAGATTTCATTGTAGGGATTAATGCATATGACCTTGAAAAATTTTGTTAAAAGTCAGCATTAAAAATGAAACGTCATTTATGAAGTCAGCCTTTTAAATATTTTGATTTACTCCATAATATCACTGCGAGCTTCAGTCTGCACTAGATTTAGTGAATGGACAGTAGTTTTCTTTTTTTGTTGTTGTTGTTTTTGAATTTACTCTGCCCTCTACCACTGGTGGTAGTATCCAAACATGAAATCTGTCAGCCATGGAGCCTGCATAGTTTAGATGCATTATGCAGACACACTATGTAAATATACCATTTTGATATATTATATGACCTTTTCCCTTAGCCAAATAATAACACTCCAGAACCTGACCAAGGCCGTCATTTTTCATCAAATTTATTTTCTCTCAGGCATCCAGGAACTCCTTCAGAGACCAAAAACTACTAAACACAAGAGTTTCTAAGATCACGTCATGTTTATTAAATACACTCAATCCTTCTCAGCATTTCTCCCCTTTGGGAGCAGGCACTAAGCTTCAAGAAGAGAGCTACAGATTTGCTGAGCCCCACAGCCAGTCAGATGTGTCCTGCGTAGGGGCAGGATGAAGGGCGGAAGGTATTTTTTGATGGTGCATCCAGTTACACAACTGCACACCACACTGCAGAAAAGCTCAGGGAGCACTTTTGGTGCTCACGGGGAGGGTCACGCGAGACGGTTTGCTTCCTAAAAGCAGGGAAGAGCGTAAAGTGACGGGGGTATGTGAAGAATCAGGGATATATGGTGGTACGAATAATGGGAAATAAAAGAAGCCAGTGAAAGGAGAGCAGAGCAGGCCAGCCAGGAGACTGGCTGGGGAAGTGGTACATGGAGGCACCTCAGATCTCAGGAGACAGCAGGGGTAAGAGGTGAGAGAGAACCGAGCAGCCCACAGAAAGCCCTAGATGTGGACAGGGCAGAGAGACCTCTGCCAAGCTCCTGAGGTTAAGAAGGGCCCTCTCCTTCCTCTGACCTTCCTACCCTTTCTGACTGCCATATTCTTCACCTGCGCGCTGCTGCTACCCTGGTTCTGTGTTCAGCTATTAAAAGCCAACACAGCTCAGTTCTCCCAGAGATCTATGCCGACGTTGTGGCCTGCCTGATGTCTATGCAGTAAGATAAAAAGGGAAAAACTCAACAATTCTTCTTCCACCCACTCCCCAAAAAAAAAAACCAACCCCCAAACCGGCACAGTTACCTCTCTGAAAACAAACTTCTGGTTCTCAGGAATACTGCGGATGTTTTCTTGACACAAGTACATTGTCAGGTAGTCGGTCCCCGAATCAACTGCTGCACAGACCTCTGGCTGCCGGGTGTTGTAACGGATTTCATTATGGGAGGTGTACTCAAAAAACTACAAACCCAAGAGAAGAAACAAAGGACAACAGTCAGTTCACAGGTACACAGGAAAGTATTTATAGGGAGGATATACTAAGATACTAAAATTACGTTCACATATGAAAGTTGCTATTGTGGAGTGAAATTCTGCCAAAAATACTCAAGGAGACTTAATTGCTGCCGTTTGCTTACTATTTTACAGAAAAATCAATCTCACCACAGCACTGCTTTACTCTGGTAGCACTTAAAATGTATGAAATGCTGAATGCACGTCCTGGAAAACAGACATTCCAGCTTCAAAGAATGTACAAAATCTGACTGTAATATTCTCCTTTCACATTCTAGATCACCCTCGAAAACAGGACAGAAAACAGTTTCAGCCTGTCGTCACGCCTTCTTAACTCGGTTGTCACAGAGCAATGTGACTTCTGATTAAGGAGTTGCCCACTGCACAGTTCACACGCAGTTCGGTCGAGGTTCATTTCCAGTTACAAAGTACCCAGGATGCACGGCGATGAGCATTTTACCACACCACATTTTAAGATATTATTTGAAGCAAATCAGCTACCGCTGCTTTTAAAGATGAACAGAACTTTATTAAATCAAGTTACTGGCTTTGTACAATATCCTACAGAGGTGTTCTGAACCCGCTCTGAAACATCTTGGCTTCTATAGCAATTATGGTTAAAGACTTCCTTAAAATTTTTATATTTATCATGGACATTTGCCAAATTTTGGATTTCATTAAAGAGCGGCAGAGTTTGAGAGTTGTTTGTATTTAGCACGCTCGTAAATAATTTAGATGACTATAGTGCACGGATGTGTGTTTAGATCTGATTTAGATTATACTCGGTAGAGGAGAGTTTTATGCACATCAGAAAATTGCTTGTTACCAATAGTACAGCTGCATTAGTGGAAACCAATAAAAGGATGAGGGAGAGAAGGAATCCTCTTCGTTTTGTTTCACCCTTGAAAAAAGAGACTGTAAGGCCGTGTGAAGGAGGCTGTCACAATTCAGAAATTCCGTATATACTTGAACTTGGCACAAACCCACCCTCAGCAACCACCAAGGCTAACTAACCTTGAAAGAAAATCTGGAAACGGAGTTTTAATGTAAACAGGACCGTGTGATTATGAAGTCTGCCCTCATCCATTTCCAGGTGCAAGAGCTCCGATCCAGACGGCGCTAAGGGTAGTTGTTTCATGAAATCTCTCTGCCCCTCCTTCCATCCCAACCAGGAATTTCTCTGCCGAGGTGGCCGTCGCAGCCGTACGCAGACCCGTGCTGTCCACTGCGTCAGCCGGTGGAGCTCCGTGGCTTTTCTTTGGGCCGTGACCCAAGTGACGCCCCCAGAACTAACCCGTTGGTCACCATTCATTCGTGGCAAGCCGCGAAGGGAAGCGAGCGTTTCCAGAAAGCAACTTCAAGTCTGAGAGTCCACCCGCTGACGTAACGCCCAGGAGATCTGATGTCTGCTCAAAACTTGCTGCTAGGGCCTGTTCCTACGATGCGGGCTGCACTGCCTTTACAGCGTTTGCTTTATGCCAGAAATGTCTCATCATCAACAAAAGCCAACTGTGGTAATACGGGCCCTTTTTTTTTTTAAATTATTATTATTATTTTCTACCCTAATAGGCAGGGGCTATTCCCTGGCCTTCAGGCTTTAGTTCCCAGGTTCAGTAGCTGACTGGCACATGGAAAGCCCGCTACTTCGGGCACCACAGTGAGCTATAAGGGCACCCATTTTAAGCCTGTGACTCATAAATAAAGAAAAAGCTCCACTCCTGCTCGTTTGTGTCTGGACGGACACGTTTTTACAGCCGCCACTTTTACAACGCCACATTTACAGCCTTGCTCATTAGTGGATTTGTAAGATATAACAACTCTTTCTAGCAATTTGTATTCGGTATCAGTGAAAACCTGCAAACTGCTGATTATACCGGGTGCATCAAAAGTAGATGGAGCAGCTACCAGGTCAGTGTGCTCCTTACTACTGACATCTCTCCTGAATGGCCTCTCAAGGACTTGCACTAGATTTTGGAGAAGAGCAGCAAGCAAAATAGCTAATTTCTGGATAACATTAAGGATTGAGGTTACAGTATTAGCAAACAAGCACTCCTGCCTCCTTGCCCAATGAACATTATACAGTTCTTTACCCTATACTGCTTCAAATGGAATAAATACTTCAGGCTTTGGGCTTTTTCAAGCTCTGGTAATAAAGGAAAGAAACCTCTTCCTTCTCCTCAAAAGATGAACAGTTTTTTTAGTGCTCTTTCCTTGCCCAGTGGGTTCTGTGGGCAGAAAGGAACCATTTTCAAACTGATCCATGGCCCAATAACTAGCAGTCTTATTGCACTTTCCTTCAGAAAACCAGTAGATTCCCTTGAGTGCTACTGGGAAACTTGATGAGGACTTTTACCCAGGGCCTACTGCTTCCGGGCAATCTACAGAACACACCGCAGCTGCATCAGTGCTCTGCGTACAAGGGATGGAGGCAGATTTTGGCTACCCCACCAGACCCTGAAACACACTCTCATCCCTCTCTGTGCCTGGCTACCGCTCTTCTGCACGCAGGAAGAAGTTTGCACTTGATGGGCACAACCAGCAGAGAGGTTACCCGGTCTGATACACCTTTTGCAGAAAACCCAAGGGCTTTGCTAAGCTCTTTGCGTGCCTCTCCCTATTTGCCTCCGATCTACCAGCTGCAAACGGGAATATTGGGGGGTACTGTCAGACAAAGCAGGCTGCTCAGTGGGTTGCCACCCTCTTACCACGTCAGGGCAGCTTCCTACCATCGTTGGTGCCCGTGGTACCTCTTCCCAGCCATACCAAGAAGGGCAAGGGGCTTTATTGGTGTTGCATTTCAAAGCCTTTCATTCTCATCTACTGGGACAGACACTTCCACAAACCATCAGCAACCTGAAGTGCAAGCACCAAGTAGCCCGTGGTTTGTGTATTTTATGCCTCTCTTCCATATACGCTCAACTCCTACCACTGCGGTCGTATCCTCACCTTCTTGCTATAATGAACACACTAATTTTAAACAACCCAGAGTTACCTTTCTTACTGCTTACACAAAAGCAACCTGAAAGGACTAAAGGGAACACTCTCACTTGGGCCATGGATTCGAGGAAAAATAGCAACAAATTACCAGGGACCTTACTTTTCTGAGAGTGTTTTTACTTACTGAGACATAAAATGAGAGCAGGTGCTGGACTTCATAAATAATCAAGAGCCCAGAGGTCTCTCCTCTCAGCACACATATTCAGAGGTCACTTTAAACAGAGAATTGCTTTCAGTGAAAAGAGCTTTTGCAGTTGTCCCCTACATAAACAGCCACCTGCCACTTGTGTATCATACCAAAGGACGGGTGTACTGGAGTGTAAGACACGTATGGCTGACCAAGTTAACCTTCGTTAATGTTAAATCCTATCAAGATGTTTTTGGAGAATAACTTTACTGAGCTGTACTCTGGAGAACAAACTTCATTCTTTTATACCATGAGAGAGTGTGAATGGGCAGCAGGGAGTACTATTTGAGAAAGTGATGAATGGTGGAACAAACTCTGCAACTGGAGGATGGGATGAAAAGGAGAAGACTAGAGGATTAAAAATGTGGGCTAGCCAGGAAAGGAGCGAAGCATGACCTAGTGTGGGTAGTAACTGGTGGAAGGAATAAGTGAAGGGAGAGACAGAGGTGTTAGAGAAAGAGTGGGAGCCAGCCAGCATGGAAAATAAAGTGTTAAATAGCACAGAGTGGAGACACCAGAGCTGTCTGTGACACGTGGTGCAGGACAGGGGACTGGAGCGAAGCTTTGTAATGGGGGTTTGCGGCTGAAGCTGTATGCGGGTAATGAGCGGAGCGATGAGAGCAGACTGGAGGAGAGCAGGCAGAAGAGCTTGGGAGGAGAACGGCAGATTCCCTTCCAAGGGCAAAACAGAAGGTAAAGGCTGCCTGTTGTCAGCAAACATCTGTGAAACTCTGTGGTGAAGTGCCTCGCTCTCCTTAGCATTGATACAACTAGAGGACGACCAACCTTATCACCATCAGTTCCATCAGCTGACAGTGGTGGATGCACATGTGGGAGATTTGACTGTTTCGGTCCTGCCATTGCCACTGAGCTAAGGCATTCACACCACCAGCCTGTTACCTTTGAAGAACAGCTGTCAAAAGTGTGGGTGGATGGGAAGGAAACGGAGAGAAATGTCCTGCTGGTAAGTTAATGGCTATTTGTGAGCCAGAAAAAGGAGGTGCAAGTTCAGCAGTCCTGACTTCCATTGCCCATCTCGCTTGTGCTTCTGTGCCTTGTCTTATTTTGGCCTCTCTCTGTTCCCCCACCCACAGCTCTTCCTGCTGTCCACTACGTGTCTTGCAACTACTACCTGTCACCCCTACTCGTGCCCCCACTTGCCAGCTGGTATCTCTGCTCCCACGTTCAGCCCCCTTGCCCCTTTCCACTGAAGGGGTCTCCAGTGATCCTGCCTGCTTCACGCTCCCTCCCTTTGGCTCCTAACCACTCCTTCCTCTGCCACGCATGCCCTCCTCCTCACCTGTTGCCCTGCCTCTGTCCCAAACTTCTGCCCTCTGTCCCCTTGGCCCCCTTGCCCTGGCTCCTGTCAGCCCCCCCATGCCTCGTGCCCATTTCACTGACACGGTTTTGCCCATTTCCTTCCCTCCTCCGGCTCTGCAATTCTCCTGTGCCATCTCATATTTTCTTTTATCGGTTTATACTGCACTCCTGTCGTTTCTCCACTCCTCCATCCTCCTCCTGCCTGGATGCCAGCAGAGGGAGTACTAATTGCACAGCTCCGGGAGCCTCGCTGCTCCCAGCCTGGTGCCTGGTGCCTGCTGCCGCAGGGGCGCCGATGCATCGCACCATCAGCAGAGATGTTGAGAGCTTTAACAGCCGGTGATGGGATGTCTTTGCAGTAAGTTAATCTTTTAGTGCTCGCTAAACAAAGGATAACTGTAAAACTGTCATCTCACGACAATTCAACCCCGAATCTCTTTTGCTTTAACCTTTTATCCTATGTCATTATTTTTTTCTTGGTGGAAGAGATAAAATTTGAACAAACTTTTTTGCTCAGAGGAATACAAAAAGATTCAGCCCCTTTCCTCTCCGTACTCTGTAATACAAGGAAAAAAAAAAATACGTACCTTTTGTGCCTGAGCATGTAATCCCACACACGAAATACTTCTTAATCTACAAAAGCCATCAACTCTTCCTCATAAGGAAGTGGCTTTCAAAAGGTTCTCTGATCATTAACTTATCTTCTATATAGTTGTATAGAAATATGCTTAACTGAGCTGAACTGAGAGAGTAAAATGGGCTGGTGGTTAGTCAAAATGAAAACAAAACATGAAGCTTACCTGATTTTGTCCCATGCCATGACATGGGTACAGTATGATCCTGTGTCCGGTTACTTGATGTTCATTTGGAGGGTTATAATCAAAACAGAAGTTTGCCATTCCTCTGCTCTTCAGCTAATCAAAACAAAAGAATATTTTAAAGTATTGAACGAAAGTAAGGAAGATATGCTGTAGTCACTTCACACCCATCCCGCTGGGCTGTGAGGTTTATGTCCCAGCGCTGGTGCAAATTAACGGGAATAGACCAAACTGATCCAACGGCAACATCTGTCTGACTAATTTGAAATAAAACTCTTGGGACCGTCTTGACTTTGGGCACTGAAGCAGCCAGTCACAATGGCTTCCCCTAGGAATGACACCGTCTTCCAATGTATTTGCAAACCAAGTAGGTAGGAACTAGGAAAAGCTGTGCTGAAACCCAGCAAGCCAACCACTCATGCAGAACAAAAGAGCCTGCCATGTCTTCCCGCCCCGCCCCAGGATCTACGTGTTCAATTTTCTTACGAAGAGAAGACCACAGACTTTTCTCAGTTTGTCAACTGGGAGATGTTAGAAGGATTTGGTCTCAAAAGGACTCCAGTACCCTCTTGAGGTTGAACAAGCAGACAGATTTTAAGATCAAAAATCAAAGAAGTGGGAAAGATGTACCTTTGGAAAGTGACACTAGGTGTGAGATGAAGCATTCTTTACTAGCATTGCTGATCTCTGACACGATGGGTGCCTAACTTTTAGACTAAATTTTAAAATATTGAGTTACCTGATTTTAAAAACATCAGGCTAATTGACAAAGAATTGCATTAAGTATTCAGGAGGCAAAAGTAACTGAAAATAAGTTAAACAATGCCGTAACAATTCCTGACTCCTAGTATTAGCCACTTAACCACATTTAAAATGACACAGAGCAAAACAGGTTCTGAAACATAGGTTCGAGCTGAATGCGCCCGTTACTGAGTGTAACTCTATCACAGACAAAAAGAATAAGCAGAGCAAATCTCAGAAGAGTTACTTCAGCAAGGTGTGTTTTCACCTCTCTTCCCTAGTCGGGATAATTGTATCCTCAGTCCTTAACGTGGAGAATGAACAGACACGAATGACTGCAGAAGGCTAAAACCAAACCAGACAAACCCCGCAGGACCCAAACCCACCACGGAGCAAACCTCACAAGCTGGAAAACTAAATACTTTATGTTCTACATATATTTTGCTTTCCCAACTTCTACTTTTATTGCTACCCGACGTCTTCTTTCCACTGCTTGGTGCCCGCTCCTGCTGAAAGACAGCCAAGCTCTCGGTGCTCTGCGGGCCTGGGCTGCCGGCCCACGGCAACAACAATACACTGGGGGGCTGGGGAGGACCACGGAGCCACCACAGCTTGGGGCCCCTTGCAGGGCTGTGAGGCTTTCCCGTCAGAGCCAAACGTACAAACGTAGGGCTGAAGCCCTGCCCTTACAGGCTTTGCCTCTGAATTCCTCTCTGAACATGCTTCCACTCTGCATTTGGTGTTATTTTTCAGCACAGGATACACTAACGGCTGAATCTGGTGTATGATAAAATTCATCCTCAGTTTTAGTGCCCAAGTTTACTGGAAGCAAAAGAAACCCCCTGGGCACTCGTCCTACAGAAAGCCCTGCTGGGTTTGATGGGAACGCACTAGATCTCTGCACCCCTCCTCGAGCTGTCAGAAGAAGACATGTTGTTTACCTTCACAACACTAGGCAAGAATTACACTTACAAAACCAGGAAAGAAAAGTGTCTTTTACAGGTTATTTTTAATACTACCGTGGAACTACATAAACCAAACAATAAGCTTCTCGTGCTTCCACATTCTACATCAAGAAATGTCAACTTAGAGTCATAACCACTTAAAAACAGCAATTGTACCTCTACAACCATAAATTGGTTTCGGTTTGTCAGCAGCTGTCCTCAGGATCAGAGGGTCTCTCACTAGTGTGCTTAATAACATATGACTTTGCCTGTCTACCGGCTCCAAGGGAAAACAAACGCAGCAAAGCCCTTATCCGTGGTGCCTTTCCAGCCAACCCAACGCCTTCGCTACCGCTCCCAGGGTGCGCTCTTCGCTGTCAGCCCCCGGCACGGGCTCGAGCACCTGCTCCGTTTTGTGGCCTGCGACTTTAAATAACCTACTTTAAAATGCTATGCACCACCAGAACTACGGTAACTCTCCTCCACATCTTACTCAATGCCCAAAGGCAGGCCACAAAACAAAAGCTGGGTAGAAGATTACTAACTTAAGCTTCATTTCAGATCGTTTAAAAGCGAGCCTGTACTCCCAGGGTGCTACCACGTATGTTCTCTTATTTTTCTCTTTCATGTATAAATGCTTGTGAACCATACAGACATATTCCTAAACATACGTGGTCCATATTTCAACCTGATTCTTTTAGTTTGCTTTATCAGACATCGGTAGATGTTCTTTTATACCCACGTTTCATCAGGAAACCTAATAGATATTGAAGGCTTAATTTGTGGGAATAGTACATACTAAGCCGTTGAATGACCTGATCTGAAATGACAAAGATTTGAAAATAATCAGATTTGAAAAAATCTGATCTCAGCATCATGTATGAAAAAACAAACAAACAAACAAAAACCCAACAAAAAACCTGCCCTCTGTTCCAAGGCAGAAAAAAGTATGAGAGAATTTGCGAAAGTAATATTTTTTTCTCTTGTTAAATGAGAATACAGTTTAAGTTCCTTTTACGTGCAACAGCTCTATCAAAACAGTAATCACCCATTCATTTCTGAAGCTATCTTTGTTCCCATATCCACCACAAGCAAGTCATGCAATAAGAACAAAATTTTCTCCGTGACTTACCTGAATTCTTTTGCAGAATGCTGCATTAGAGAAACAGAAGCAAGAAAAAATGTTGATCACCTTGCCATTAAAACACATAGCTCAGTGCTAAAAAGTTCTGCCCATGCAGGATTACTGGCTGTGTCTTCCTACAGTGTTTGTCTCCTACTGAAATGTTGCAGGTGTACCCTACAATGCCATTTAGTTACCACTCTGGAGGCTGGGACAGGTAATAAACAGCAACTACAGAGATACTCACCTCAGACTTTAACCCTTACTGCCGGGAGAAATTTAAATCTGTTGTTTCCTAACATCTGGACACTTGCACATACACCATACAGATGGCATTCTGTAAATAATTCTTAGTTTTGGGTCTGTTTTTTTTAAGATAAAATCCATTTCATATAACTGTAAGCAAAGCATCAACAACAGATTTTTGACATTAAAACTTCATTACATTAGTTGATAAATACAGCCAGTGGAGCACAGCCAACCTTCCTCTTCATCCACAAAATAGATCAGAATCCTCTTTACTCCGCCACAGTGGCGCTGGTGCTGATGCATTAGTGGTATGGGCAGATGATACTGTGGGACACAGTAAAACGTGAACCTGTAGCAAGCCAACAGCTTCATGGTACTGACCAGGCATGAGCTTTTACCTCAAAGGTAATCTGAGCAGCCACAGGGAATGATTTTACTGAGCGTATGCCATTTTCGTTATCACCCTTTTTGGAAAAAAGATCCTAAATATCCCCAGATTTCTGTTAACTTGTTAAGAGCAATGCTGAAATGGATATGCAACGTTGATGACTAAGACCCTTTGAAGGAACTGATAATGAGATGCTGCTGTTGGAACTCAGTTGCTCACCCCAGCTGCCCTCTGGGAGGCCCAGGAACATACCAGAACATGTCTCAAGCGATGGTGCGTTCACTTGAGATTCATATCAAACACTTGAGTCTCTCTCACTGTCTTTAAAAAAAGTCTAGTGGCTGAGCAGCCAGCTAAGTGGTGCGTATTTTTCTGTGTTGGGCATCAGATCTCCAGGTCTAGTCAGCCATAACCCTGGGTACCGATTCAATCTCAAGGGGCAGCTCTACGAATTGTATTACAATCAGAGGTAAATCCTAGAGGAGGCCGTTTTGGAGGCCGATACCTCTGGGAACTTGTAACACTAGACATGCAACAGTCTTTTTGATAACACAACTTAAGCCACATGGCTAAGACCATTTCTCCTGTACGCCTGTCCCCACATATCTTGTGTTACTTCGATAATTTACAAAATGGCCTCTTTCATGTCACAGCAAAACAAAATTCCTCATTGTTTGAAAACCTTTCTTCCTGATTTTTTTTTTTTTTTTAAGGTTATATCTGGTCTAAATTTAAAGAAAATTATGACTAAACGTTTGGACATTCATTGAAGACAAGATGGTCTTGGGGGAAAATGTGGAAGGAAGCCGCCATCAGAAAAGTTCAAGTTTTTGATCCAACTGATTGAGCCAGTCACACACTCCTTTAAGGATAGGTGGTGAAAAGAGCCATTGGCTAGATAGTCACAACAGACATCTATCAGCTTGCTTGCTTCACATTCAGCTGGAATAAAGTTTGAGAAGATCAAAGAAAAACTTCTCTTATCAGAACATAACATGGTCTCACGGCCAAGTGATCAAACTTACAGAAAAGGAGAGATAAAATCCTGATTTTTGTGTCAACACTGTCTTTTAAAAGCAATCTAGATGCCAAGTTCAGAGCCAAATTCACTGACTGACCATGACCCAGTTCCCCTACCTTCACTTAGCTACACAGTGCAACCGTGTCACAGTACTAATACTAAACACACGATGAATTCCCTAATGCTGCCCACACTATCCCTCCCCAGGGATGTAAGCAGGCCTAGTCTGGGCTCTCTAGGTGGGCAATCTACACAGCGCACAGACCTGGGGTTCGGGTCTTTTTAAGATTTCACACCCGCTGAAGCAGAAGTACAGCACGCTGGTAAGTGCATATTCAAGGACAGACAGATCAGATGCTATACCAGAAAAAAGAGAGACATCATCAGTGCTCTACCCAAGAGCCTACAAGGTTTATCAGCCTTTCCAGAAACACTGATGTCTTATTACTTTAACCCACAAAGTGCCTACACCAGCCTCACTCCCACCAAAATAAAAAATATCTAAGTCAAAACGTTTCGTTCATGTCCCACACAAAGTTCCAAAGCCACATGGAGCCCAAGGACCAGAAACACACTGACTGCACAGCTGCCCGAGGCACTGCATGGCTTACAAATGGCAGCTGCTTGAGCCACGCAACGAGACAATCATATAGCCACAGACTGGTTTGGGCTGGAAGGGACTTTAAAGACCGTCCAGTCCAACCCCCCTGCCATGGGCAGGGACACCTTCCACCAGACCAGGTTGCTCCAAGCCCCATCCAGCCTGGCCTTGAACACCTGTTCAGCACCTTACCATCTGCACCGTAAAAAATTTCTTCCTTACATCTATATACAGATACAAGACAAGACCATGCCTACGCCCCTACCCCGGCAGCTGAGAAGACATTTGATGCCCTCTCATTCAGAGCTCCAGGAGCTTCCAGTTCACCCGGCTTTAATACGCCACTGCACAAAACAATACCGGGCGCTCAGATGGGAAGTCAGATTAACTCTCCAAATTTTCTTTGCTCTTTTCATTAAAATATTGAACAGGGACTTAGGATGTGCTCCTACAAAGACGCTATGCAGAAAAGGGAACAGCCCACAAAGTTGTGGCAATTTATTTTTTAAGCTGTCCATGCAGTTACCTTTCTCTCTAATGCTGCTATCTCATACAGCAATTTACATATTTACCAAAATTTCATCTCATAATGGCATCTGCAGCCTTAATGTTTGAATTTTTACGTTTTGAACATCTCCACTGTTCCAGTACTGGAGCTTCTATGGAAAAATCTGACTTCAGTTTAAAAAAAAAAAACAAAAACCAACAAGATTTTATGAACAATAACACTCATAATATTGATAGCACCCCTTCTCAAAGTATGATTTTGTACCGAGTACTGGGCGAAATCAGCATTGTGGCATTCCAGATTTATTTATTGTGGCATTCCAGATTTATTGATGCTACACGATTTTGGTGTACAGTGTACTCATTTTACTAGTAAGGAGATGTATTTCCCTCATTTCTAGGCCTCAGGCAGTTTGTAAGAATGCAAACATAGCTCAGGCAAAAATATTCAAAATTCTGTACATTGAAATAAAGTTTCAGGCAGCTAACCTTTTAGACAACCAAGCTTAGTGCGGACAGGAAAAATTTATCTATGTATCAGGAGAAAAATTTTAGCACAAGTGTCAGTGCATGGCACTGAGTGCTGCTCAGTAATTCTCACATTTATTTCAGTAACACATAGCTGACCTACCAGCAATCTTAGAAAGATTTTTCAACTTCAGTGTAAAGATTTTCAAGGGAGGGATAAATCACCATATCCCTTTGCAATCTCTTTGAACAATTAAATAACCTCACACTAAACCGAGCTGTTAACAAAGCCGACACTTTTAAACACAGTATTTTTGTAAACCAGAAAAGCACTACACGGCAGGAGTAAAGAACAGGATCAATGATTCACTGAAGTTAGCAGATGGGACTCAATATCCACAAATCAGCTGAATCATTAGGTGTCACTTTTGCACTGTCACTTTCTCAGAGTATAACTGTACTTTAATCACATTTTAAATTCTTCCTGCCAAAAAAAAAAAAAGGCGTATTCCTATTATGCTCACAACTGGATGACAGCATTTAAGAATGGTTTTTAAGAGAAATACACAGAGCACACCTAAATTACACTGTAGGTACCTCATGCAGCTCTGAACAAGAATAATTATTTCCAAGTGTTGTCAACACCTTTCCCGAGGATGACACGCGCAGTTAAATCGTGCAAGAAACCGCACAAATCCCTTCCCCTCCCCAGGAGGCTGAAGCGCTATCACCGCCACCAGTCTAGGGTTTCTTTTGGAGGGCGAAGGATGGAGGTGGAAGGGAGGATAAGGTTACTGAAATGCTCCTGGGAGGTAAGTCTTAGAATATCTTATCGCTTCAACTGCCTCTGACCTTGCCAGTTAGCAGTCCAGCACAAAAGAACAACCAAACCAGTGCTGTACTGGGGTCTGTTCAAGGCACGGGATAAAGGTGGGTATTACCTTCAGTGTCAGCGATCACACAGAGATACCGACTCCAGTGCAAGCTCCCAGACAAACGGTGGAGGGCGGCTACCGTCTCAGAGGCTCCCTAAGGGCTTTGCTGCCAACTGACACGCTCCCTACGGGAGCTCCTACAGCTCCCCGTGGGAAACCCAGCGGCTCCCGATGGGAAACCGCAGCGTTTCCACATTAGGATCATCTCTGTTCAACAGGTAACAAAGCCATTAGGGAAGACGGCAGAGAGACCTGGTTCCTGCGTGTTTTCTACGCTCACAGCGATCAGGTTTTTGTCCCTCCACTGCAGGAGACCCAGCAGAGGCCGAGTAACCGAAGCGCAGACGGCAGCAAGACCAGGCTGCTGTGACACGGGCTGGAGGGGATGCAGCGGGGTGGGAATGCAGCCCGGCAGGATCTGCAGAGCGATCGAGTTACCAGCAAAAGTACTTCTAAGCCCATGGGGCACTGGTAATCAGGAAGGTATTTCCTACATCTTTGCCTGGCAGAAAGGTGCAGTCTGGTCTTCCCAATAAGGCACGCAGCAGATATCCGCTGTTTTTTCAGAGGAAGCAGGTATTGGCTGCATCATCTCTGCCTTCATCCCTTCCAAATGAGATTACTGTAACGTGATACACGTGGAGCTAGTGTTTATATTTATTTGTAAGCTGCAAACAGCATAGAAAGTTGTCGACCCTCAAAAAAGGAGGATTCTGGTATGGAACCAATGAAAATCGCTTGTGAACCTCTGCTGGTCTGAAGTGACCTCCAGATTGAAAATTAGCATGTGCCATACAGAATCCCGTATGAGCTGGGAGTACACAGCACCGGGTCTCTTTCCTATCATCAGGGCATCAGAGTTTTCATCAGATAAAATGTGCAAATACATGTTTCAAAGCACACTCTTTCTATTTTCAAGTCGACAACTAAAAACTAAAACACTTCAGTGTTCTCTTTCTTTGCCATGCAACGTTTCAAGAAATAAAAAAAGTCATCCTTTGCTTCCTTTAGCACTCCTAAGATGTCATGTGGAAGGCGTTAATTCACGGCAACGTTACCTGTTCTCCTACCCTCTCACACAGCTTCATAAACAGCATCCCCTAGAACAAAGGCTCTGATAGAAACCCCACTTTAAAGCCTACCAATTCTAACTGAATTCTTCCAAAATCTCCAACTGATTTTGGCATAAAAATAGGTTCCTATGGAGTTCGTATGAGAGCTCAGAGAACCACGAGGAGGCCCCTTCTCAGCAGCCACGTACCATTCCAAAGAAGCCTGGTCTGTCCTCGGGTACATGAAGCTCTGGGTACACGTTCTCCAAGAACCATTTGAAGTCCTTACATTTCAGCTTCTCCCGAAGGAGTCTCCTTTCTGTCACATCTCCATATGGCTCCTGAAATTAAAAAAAAAAAAGAAAAGAAAAGAAATGAGATTAAAAAGAACCCCAACCAGAACAAATGCTCTCTTTTAAATTATCTGTATACATTAATAGGAACTGTATGCTCAAGTGACGAGTAGGGCTTTTAGTCAGGAAAAATCCCCATGTTTGGGTACTGGATATGATTTCATTGTCCTTACATTTGTTAAATGTCGACAAAAAAGAATTGGAACGGAACATGTAAAACTTCAAAATATTCTAGAAGACAGTTCGTCTGAGAAAACTCCCCAAATCTGCAAGTACGGAAGTCGTTGAATACAGATTGCTGGGAACTGAGAAGGCGTATTGGAAAATAAAACTTCCTTTAGCTGGATAATTGAAAATCTCAAAAGCACTGAATGAATCTTGAGAATTTAAAATTATTCCACCATCCATTTGCAACTTATCCGTACAGGCAGTTTTACACTTAACTGATGAAATTTGTAAAATCTGCTAATGTTTCCTTTGAACTTCATAGTTTTGGGGGGTGGGGAGTATGAAATCTTAAACCTCCAAAGAAAAGCTTTCATTGCAGCCTTTTCCCTGTCTATAGACTGGAGCAGAGTTCACATCTTTTCATGTCTGTCTTCAAAAACCGATCTTTGTACTGACTGGGGACTTCAGACAGTCAGGCATGAGATACCGTTTGCAGCCCCCAGATTTTTACAGGTCACTTGACACACTGCTTCATCAAACCCCGGATCTATTTGCATTTCTCAAAGCTGTGGAAATATCACCGACAACACAAAGCAGATGTAAAACAGAGGCAGAGATTCCTGCTTGAATAAACAAACAGCACGACACATTAGCTGCGAGGTCTGAACATTAATCTTGGAAGTGAAACTTTATGGAACCAAATTCAGCAGCCCCAGCATCAATCATTTTTCCATTACGCTACGGAACTGAATATTTGGGTTCGATGAAGTGAACGGGTCTGAACTCAAGCACCGCAACAAGTGGTGCACAGGGCGCGACAGAGCGCGGTGGCGGCAGCTCCGATACGTGCCAAAAACCGCGGGGGTCTCAGCTTACATCCACCGTGTTACAGTAAGCCGACAGGCAAACCTTCCAACGCTAACACACAAATATCCTTTAAAGTTCTGTCATCACAGACACCAGCTGCCCACAACTTTACAAGAAAAATTGTCAGCATTTATTGCTGTTTTCTCCGTGCACGTGACAAGCGGAATCAGCCTGGCACTGCCTGCGAGCTCCCACCTTCGGATACGCAAGCCCTGTATTTCTCTCAAAGTCAGACTCTAATCATAAAACCTAAATGGCTCTTATGATATTGAAGTAAAACAATTATTACCAACGCGCAGGCTATAACCACCTCACCACCCAGTTTAATCCAAAGGAACGCGAGACAGAAGCTAACCAAACCCAGCTTCCCCGCTCTCCCCCAGTGCATTTTTTCAAAGCCTACTGGTTTCAAGAGCATTTTCCCCCCAGCATGTCTCTCGGCGTAGGCCACCCAAACGCGTGGGGAGCTCCCTGTCCCCCTGCCTGCTCCCGACGCTCAGGACTGGCACGGCCGGGGGCGGGTGCCCACCAGCCTGCCGCAGGGCACTTCTCCCCACGCCCAGGACCAGAAGGCCGGCACTCGGAAAACTCTCCGTGCAAGGAGACGTGCCCGGCGAGATGAAGCACCTCCAGAAACAAGCAGCACCAGAGAGTGGTTTCTTTTAGGCCCGAGCTTCGGACTTTGTGCCAGAGGTTCAGCTAAGTCATTTCTAGACATCGGGAGGGTATTTCAGCGTTATTGTCTTCCAGCCTACAGGCCCCTCGTGATAAATAGATCCAAGGTATGAAGTTGCACACGGCTTTGCTGCTCTGACCTATGCAACTTTCACAGTGTTTATCGCCTGAAAAATTTCACAAGCAAATGATCTTGCGTCTTCTTCCTCATGGAAAATAAAAGTAGTAACTCTTTTTTAAAAAAAAATCCAAAACAACAGAAATGATACTTCAAACATTTTATTAGGAACATTTTCATCTGAGTTCCTAGGACTGATTTTAATTAATTTTTGCAATATTTATTATGTCGGGTTTTTTTAAACAAAAAAAAATTAAAAAAAAAAAAAAATCAAGCATTGTGCAGCAGTAAATAAAACAAAACAATCCATTTTGTCTTACATCAGTCCAAAGTTTTACACAAGACCGGTAATTTTATTACCATGCTGCTCACTTAAAGATCTACTGCCCATTGAACCTTGTTGATTAGCATTTGTTAATTATGTGTCTCCTCTGTAATTCTTTATTGATAGAATCCTGTATCAGCTGTTTCATAGAAGTGCACACTTTAGGCTAAACAGCTCCTCCTTACTTGGGTCACCTTGCTTAACTTTAATTTTTCCTTTATTCATTTGTTCATTTAATATTGACACAAATGTAGCCTTCTCCTAGTCTTATAAAATATCTGATTTTTTTCCATGGAATTAAAAATTAACTATACATATACTTATTCTAGGTTTGGGAAAAAGTTTCAGAAGAAATAAGAAACAAATGTAAAAAGCACTTCATGTTAAATATTAGCTAAATTAACAGTTATTTCACTGAAGACAAATTCTATTGAAATTCCAAGAACAAAGGACTTGAACTTACCAGGCGAGCGTGTGGGTTTCGGTGGTAATAAATTTCTTTATATTCGTCCATCCACACTTCAGCTGCACGCACGCTGTTTGCCAAAGCTTTGGACCGTGAGTACGGAGCTTGTTTGGGGAAAACGTGACCTACATGTGAGCAAGGGTGGATCTCAAGACTCCCTCCACACTGCCATATCTGAACAAAGAATTGACATCGTGCATCATTCATTTGAATCTTTGCAAGCAGAAGGATACAGCAACAATAAGTCTTTGCAAGGATAATACCTTCCCACAGACATCACAGCATACTACAAGCAACACATACAGTAACTGTGTGTTTGATTTGACGGCACTAAATGACATCCTTGTGACCTCAGAGCAAATGACTGGGAGTAACAAGGAGATAACCCCATCTCCGGTTTCTTATGGTGTGCAGTTACCCCTTTCTTAGCTTTACTTTCTCTGAAGGCATGGTAAGAAGGGTCCACAATATTTCTGCAGGTCTCACTGTGGTCTACAAGTTTTATAGGCTTTAGTAACAAAAGAGCCATGCTTCCAGTCCAAATGAGCCACACACACAGCCTCCTCAAAGAAACCAATGACTGACTTTTTACCAGAAACTTACTCTTGTACTCTGCAGGAAAGCCAACTTGACAAACCACGTAAGCTCATCAGATTACTGTAGAGTGACAAGTTGTGTTCCCATTTCTATATTCACCATTTCAGAAGAGCAGTATGGGTGCCTGGTCATAAAATACAACTTACCTTTTTCATTAGAAAGCTGGGAAAAGAACCCAAGATCTAACTCATAAAAGCAATAAGCAAAGTAATTCTGTAACTGACCCATGGTGGTCCAGCCAAGATTAGTGAAACAACCTCTCCTATCCAAACTCATATTCCTACTTGCTGTCAAGGAAAGTACTTGAACCAGAATGTGGAGTTGGCAGAACTCATCCGGACCTCGTGCCTCTGGCTCTCCAAGTCAGGAAATACACAGCCCTGGAGATAAAGCCCACAAACGACCACCAGGCAGGGACACCAGTCTCAGAACCCTGTGCAAATTTTTGAATTATTCTCATCTCCTTCGAAAACCGGGGACTTTTGGCAGCTCACCCACACAGCCACTGACCTCAAGTCTGACGTAACGGAAGAGAAGCAGGGCCAGCCATTTCCCATTCAACGCCCTGCGCAATGTGGCGGACAACCTGTTCCTGACAGGCACCCGAAACAAGGTTTCTGGCACTGTCAGATGGGAGGAAAGGACACGTTGCTGCACCTGAAAAGACTTGAGGCTCTCTCAAATTTCTTAATTTAGAAACTAATGAATGCTGTCTCAGTTGATTTGGTTTTGGATAATGACGTCAGACCCTTACATGTGCCACAACACTGTCCTTAAGAACAAAATTATAAGCACTCTAATACATAGATTTACTTTTAAAACAAACTGTTTCCTTAAAGGTAGAGCTAATTCATTACTCAGCTGTAGGCAGCACTGGATAATCTTAACTTCCTGGATTTAAAATTTCAATTTCTTGCTTTTCATGAGCGGTTTCTCTCTCCTTTTTTATTGTTTTTGGGGGAAGCAGTATATTTGTCATTTGAACAGAAAGATGATCAAAGGAATTATACAAATAAATCTAGAATTCTGCACTGATCTTTTAAACAAATTGCATATTTTTGCATGTAGGTTATACCACTGCAATTTTGAAAGCTGCTATGAAACCAGCTATCCCCTTTCACTTCAAGATCTTCCTTTTTGAGATTTGTTTCACAACAATAGCTTTTTTACATTACTGTTTCTATATCCAAGATTACTTTTTTAAAGTTGAAATTTATCACCCAAGATCTGTTTGTCAGCAAATATTAAGTGCCATTAAATTTATTAAAGTTTAATGATTTCCATATTTGTTACATTCCATACAAGCATTTTTAATTGATCATTACTGGTTTGATCAGTCTGTTTTTAAACAAGATATGAGAAACGGACCATAAAGACTACTGAAGTAAAACTGTACAGTTAAGAAGGAAGCATATTCTTCTACCCTTCCACAATAAAGTCCGATTTAAATAGACTAAAACAGACTGACCAGAACTCTGTTAAGTTGCTGCCAAATGAGAATTCCAGAACAGCTGATTTTTCAATAATTAAAATTCTGAATTTCTCTAAAAAATAACCGTAGGTTGCTAAGCAATGCTCATTAAATTCTGCTTTTTTCATTAAAACAGTTCAAAAGTTCTCTTGTCTTCTTACTACAAAGAAAAATTAAATACATTTCAGCTAAACAATTCCTCAAAAAGGTTTCTTTATTTTTATTTTAATGGAAAACATTTTGACCTCTATATAAAATCAGGTACAAACGACCAGCCACAAAATAAAGCAAGGAATTAAACAGAGAAACCAAGGTTGATTACTAAATAAGTGACTCTGGAGAAGATTCTCCCCTAAAACTATTCAACCTCCTCTAACAGAGAAGCACATTAGATTTCACATCTATTTTGCATGCTCACGTGCATGAAAATACGTTTCTTTACTAGGTCTGGCTACCTCACCGCTCTCACTGTAAAAGTATTTTTTTCTTCCACCACAAAAAGAAACCAAGGTGACATTCCTTCTTACTTTCACTTTCATCTTGATGCATGCAGACTACCGATATTTTTTCTTTTCAGAAGCAGATGGTGGCATTACAAAAAGCTACAGTAAATGTTCAGATCTCGCCTTGAGATCCCCGTCCCTGCCAGAGCCTCCGGACAACTGACCCAACGCTGGGTCAAGGAACGCGAAATAAGACAAGCTCTGTAAACACTACCACCTCCATTCCAACGCTTTAGGACTCTGGGAAAAAAAAAAAAAAAAAAAAATTGAAAAAGGATGCTACCTCCTGAACAAAGCCAAACTGCAGAAAACTCTCTGTTCCTGCCCCTCTCCCTGCTGCAGTTTAGCTTGCGGGCTTGCGGCTGAGCCCCCCGGCATGGTGCTCACGCACAGTCTGCTGGGAGCCGGCTGGGCAGAGGGGCTTCCCCAGCTGCATGAACCCATCTCGGCCACAAGACAGACTTCCAGATTTGGACAGGAAGAATCAACACAAAAAGATCAGAAAAGGGAAGACCCCAGGCGATGCGAAGCATATCACCGAGGCTCATGGGCAATGCTGCCTTCAACAGAAGGAAGGACTTCCCAGTAAATCGTTTTGTCCGTTTGAACATGCCCAGTTTTCTCTTGTGCCATGATGGTGGCTTGAAGGACAGACCTCAAGTCTATCAAGCGGTGGTCCCCAGAAACAAACTTAAATTGCGGGACCAAGAGCAGAGAGGGGGGGAAAAAAGCTACAACCAGGTTCCCCTTGCTCCATATACCGGAGGGATAAGATGAAAGGGCATGTTTTGCATCCCTCAAAGAGGAGTTTCAATGTCCATTATGCCCATGAAGTGAAACTTTACCCAGACAAATAGCATTAAGCAATTCGAAATCAGGGCACATTGACTCGATCCTGCATTCAGCACACAGCCTCCATCTCTCTTAGTCATCATGCTTTTAGCTGAAGCTTTGTCCTTGTGGCACCTCTCAAAACCACAGAGAATTTTTTTCAGTTTAGAATAATCGAAGTATGAGAAAGAGGAAGCTTGAGGACAAGTCCTTTCATGTCATCAGGAAAGCATGGTGTTTTCAGAGAGAAGAACAATGAATTAATTTGCACTGTTTTTCAGTATCCCTGATCCTAATTTTCAGGTCTGGCAGGTCTAGAAACCATGGGGACAACAGAATTAACACTGATTTATCCCTCTTGACCTTCTTGAGCACCCTGGGCAGCCAGAAGAACATAGTTAAGCAACATCATAGCGCTCTGCTCTCCCACAAAAACCCTCACCGCAGGAAGCACTAGTACAGGGGCTCGCTATCAAATAGAGGAAAGCATGTCGCGCACAATTTGGATCCAAATGCCCAGATCTTACTGGCCAGCTGCACCGGTAAAATTAACACACCCAGGTATAGTCGCCAGCCATCGCACAGTCTGTCCTTCAAAACCATCGGCCCCCAGAAGACAGCCTCTCGATCCAGCGGGGCACAGCAATGTGCCTGTGCAGACCCCCCCCCCCAGCACCCTGGCTCCTGGGGACTCTGCTGCTGCTCCTTTTGTGCTTTTCTGAGCGCTAGGCAACCTCTGATGCTTCCTCCAGCCCACGAGAAGACCACATTTCTCCACGCTGAAGGAGCAGAGGCACTGCTCGTTCATGCCGCTGCACCCCGTGGGGTCAAACACCTCATTCAGGGGAACTGGTAACATCAGAGAGAAGACTTGATGCCAGAGTCTGGCAGAGGTCAATGGTAGCTTGGGCCTAAGGCAGCAGCCAGTGCAGGGGCACTCCATGTCGTACAGGGCAGGGGTCAAGCTTGTCCTATCTGCAAGCCTCGGTCTCCCAAAAAACAAGGCATGAAGAGCAGGGCGCCAAGAACTGCATGCAGAGAGGGCCGTCGTTGAGGCTTGCTACAAGCAGCTGTAGGGAGCTCCTCCTAGAAAGCCGCCACAATCCGTCTCAGAGGAGAAAATCACTGCCGTCTAGGGCAGTGCTACCCCTAACTCCTACTGGTTAGGAAGCAACCATTTTGGTGCCACCAAATCTGTGGCAGCCAGGGTCACAGAAGACTGCAGACTTTTCAACAACTTGAAGTAGATCCTGTAGTGTCCAGTTCTGTCAACTGTGGCTGTTGTTTCGAAGATTTCAATCCCTCAGTAAGCAAGAAAAACAATTTTCCCTTGCCAGAGTTAGCTGGGGATGGCATCGACCACCAGGCTGCTTGCCAGCTTAACCTACCTTGGGTTGTGGCTGATGACAAGCACGATCATTTCTTTGGGCCCCCAAGTACAACCCAAATCTATTGCTACTTGTGGCTCCTGGAGCAGCCTCTCAAAAGGAAATATAAAAATAATTTCATCAAGAGTTATTCCATAACTCCTGACCCCACAATGAAGCAGCTATCCCACAGAGAAGAAATCCCTTCCAGTGGAAAGAGGGGATCACTGCAACATACACATCAACACGGGCTGCCCCAGAACTGAAGCCAGCGGCGGGACTCCTGCTTCAGAAGCTCACAGAGCTGACGGAGGTGGGTAAGCTGCTTTGAGCTTCAGGCACAGACCTGCTGAATTTACTGACCAAGACAAGTTAGGCCGTGGGTTCGGACTCACGTGCCAGAGAAACTTTTCCCTACGTGAGGAAGAAGGTGGTCATGAATCCAGATCAAACAGCAACCTCAGCTCAGAAATCCCCCTCCAGAGAGAAACCACGTCAGCTGAAGGTCTGTGCTTATTATCTTCCCTAATCCTTTTCTTTCCTTATTTTTGTGCCCTCTCTGCTAGGATTTCTGCACTACAGGCATCAGGAGACAGGAACAGCCGCCAGGAAGACTCCATGCTTCTGTGGTTAACAGCCAGACATACCACATTAGACTGCCTGAAGATGCTTCCCTGCTCAAGAGCGGGTTTATAGCATCAAATGACTATTCAGAATCAGAACGGTTTGGGTTGGAAGAGACCTTTAGAGACATCTAGTCCAACCCCCTGCCATGGGCAGGGACACCTCCCACTAGACCAGGTGGCTCAAAGTCCCACCCAACCTGACCCTGAACACTCATTAATCCCTGAAATCTGTCATCTGAAAAAAAATACCAACCAAAACAAAACCCCAAAAAAAACAAAACAAAGCAAACCCACCAACTCTCTCCTCCCACAATCCAGTGACACACAGAAGTGCCATTATGACCATAAAACATACTCGATGATGAGCAGCAAAAGCAAGGGGAATCCAGGATACTAAGTCGTGAGCTCCCTGCAAGCCAAACCCAGCCCTGCCGTGTACCCCTTGCACCACCACTGGACTGCTTGAGCAAGCTAAGGGTGAGAGGGGGCAAACCACAGGCAGCCAGTGCTCTGTGGGAATCAGCAGCAGCACAAGTAACAGCGGGGTTAAGGAGGAAAAGACTGTTTTGCTCGCCAGTCTGGACTGTCTTGTACCTCCTTTCTCTTCCTCTGCCACAAATTCGTTTCACCCCAGCAGAGCTAGCTAGCTGCTTCACACCTGAGCACTGGTCCACCTTCCAGCGGGGTACAGCTCTACAGTTCCTGGAGATTTTCCCCATCACCTGTTACAACCTTTATACAAACTTTTCCTGAAGCGAAACAGAATAAAGCCTTCAAGAAGAGCAGGGGCTGGCTTGTCCTGCCCCGCTGGTAACTGCCACCAGCTGCCTCCCGCTCACTCCAACCGTGGTGAGAGCTCCAGAGTCACGTTAAAGCATTATAAATGCTTCTTTCCAACAACCCTCTTCAAGACACAGAATGTAAACTTCATCCACTAATATCACACACCTCTACTTACATTTTACACTGGCATTCAAAACAAAAGACATATCCTTTTAAATGGTTTTAAAATGGCTACTCTGAAGGAAAATGTAACTACACTGCAGCATGAGAACAAGGAAGAGATTCATATAAACATCTCCCAAAATATTCTCCTCTTAACACTTGCTTACATTACAGCTATCTCATTAACTTAAAGACCACGAAGAAAGAAAGAAGAAATTTGTTTTTGTTCTCCCAAAAAACAAACAAAACCAACCCAAACAAATTTCAATTCAGCCACTTACCCTAAATGAGAATTCAAGGTTTTCTCCTCCCCAGACTTCCATTCCTGTGTCATATGAACCAAGATAATCAAAATACTGCTTGCTCACAGAAAACAATCCACCTGCCATGGTTGGAGACCTATAAAAGAGAATAGTAACTCTGAACTGAAAAAAAAGTGAAAAAAATTTAACAAACTGCAGATCAAAAATACAGTTTATGTTTATTTTCCATTTTCACAGTCTTTTCTGGCTACAACAGTCTGCCACTGATCCGTTAAGCGGTGTATCGTCAGGCCATTTACATTTAATTTTGTAGTAAAAAATTGTATCAGAAACAAGTTCCAGAATGTATTAAAATAAAAATAACAACGAAACCAGAGAAGATAAACATTGTGTTATCAAAAATTTTCGCAATTGCAGTGTCTTTGCAAGTGGCCACGAATGGCTAGCCTCGTACCTTCACACCGTAGAACATAAGCTTTTTTGTGGCAGAATTATTTCAGTCAGCTCTGAAAATCTAAGTGAAGCACCCTTATATATTTTACTTAAGTAGTAAGTAAACACATAGTTTTGCTTTAGTAATTAGTAACATTTCTTTTCCCATTTATATCCAGTGGAAAAACTCTCAGACATCAACTGCACAGAATTAATTAAACAGAGCCCCTGAAGAGATTTTTTTTCTTTCTAAGATCCGCCCATCCGTTTTATTTTTCAATTGTTTGCTACATTTGGAAGAAAAATCAGGGGCCAAGGTTGGATCCTCACTGAAGACCACAAGGCCCAGAGCGACAGTGCACTTCGGGGATGTACCTTCAGCAGGGTGGTGCGTGCACGTAGATACAAACTTGACTTTGTTGCTTATTGTTCCTAATTGTTTACAGTCTTAGAAAATGACCCTCTTTAAAGTGCCAAGCATATAATGCTGGTTGGAAGTAAATCCAGCTGACACTTTATGAATTCTACTAAATTGCTGTTGAGGTTAATATTAACAAATATGCTAGGTGCAGTGATCAGTTACTCTTAATCTGTCAAAACTAATTTTACCAGCCATCTTTTTGAAGCAACACTGTCTTACACTGTCATATGTTGTTTCAAAGAACTGAAAGAGATGAGGTGAGACAGAAGGAAAAAACCCCCAAACTCCATAACCAGTCAAGCTCTTCTGTCTCACTCCAGATCTCATCCTTCCAAACACAGCTGTCGGTGACACCACTCTCAGCACTGCTGCTTTCTCCAGACACTTGCCGAGCTCACAGTCCTCAGGCTACTGTGAAGCTTTATCCCTCATCATTTTCACCCCCCTTGGCATGCCAAAGACGATTCTTGTCGTGGAGAAGAAAAGCATCACATTTAAACTAAAGGCTTTAAAAACATTTACTGTATTTTGAAACTTTATTTCAGGAGGATGTGGACTAATACATGCTGAGAAGGACTAAATTACTGCCTCACTTTTCCCATTTAAAAACCCCAACTGTTCTCTTCTCTCAGTTGAGGATAAGTTTATTAATACTTGTGAAGTAATGGGTATTATTACCATGATAAGCGACCTATAAAAGACCAAAAAAATTCTAAGAGAATTCTGTATTTGTTGTAGTCCGTAAGATAACAGCTTATAAATAAAGCAAGGAGGAACAAAATCGTGACGTTAAAAATGCCAAATAACTGCTTCATTTCTTACAATACACTAATGAAATTTAGCAACTTCCAAATTGAGCGTAGCAGACCCTCAACTCTCAGGGTTTTGTCTACAGTGTCCATTCTCCCAAAGCACTGTCTGTACTCTCACCTTACCTCTCCTAAAAACACAGTATGGAGTGACAGATAATACTGACTAATTGCAACTTGTCTTAAAAGAAACCAAAACTAAAACCCACAAGGACGTCACCTGCGTGAGCTCTTACGAGCTCGCCCTTCATAGAAACTATGATGGGTAGAGCTGTATCGTTTCATCCCAACGAAGAACTGGCAAACTGGTTCACCTTTGAAAACAGAACAAGGAACCACCACTATTGCTACAGCACGGATGAAGTCTTCTAAACCGCTTTTGCCTTCTGACTGGTTGATGATTTTTTCCCCTTTTCATCGTTGACCATGAAACATTTTTTACAGCGCGGATCTCTGCTTTGCAGAGGACGTCCTTCAGTATTAGTTAATGAGTTACACCCTTCACATTGTTTGCCTGCAGGAGTCCAGAGACTGCTTGTGCCATAAGGATTCCATATGGAAAAGTATAAAGGCATTTCAGCTTTTAGAGCAGAATTTTTTGAGAAGCATGGTGAGCAGGAGCTATTTTGGGAAAAAAAAGGGGAACTAAACAAGACACGTAATTTTGAGTAACACGCTTATTTCTCAAATATTGTTCAGAACCTGGCATTTCCAAGTGAAGTCAAAAGCACTTGTAACATTCACAGTTTCACAAGATGTGTAAAAGTTAACCTGATCACATCGGTCTTGGACTTCCTCCGTTTCTGTTCTCTTTCAGGTGTAACATGCCAAGTGAAGACCAGTCTCCAGTCAAATCCGCCGATCTGTGGCTCACCAGCATTTCCCAAGTACTCAAACGTATTCCAGTCAATAACATCAATAACAGGGCAGACAACAGCTGATTCTTCTTCTGCAATCCTAACATGATTTTAAAAGAAAAGGGTGACTTCCATTAGAAACGTCTCTCAAAAACCACAACTGTCAAGAGCAGAGAATACTTACAAATACCAAACGCCAAGTTTTGACCCTTTTCAACCCATGCTGCAATACAAGAAAGGACAGCTACAAGAACAACCACCGATTTATTGCTGAGGATGCATCAGGATGGACTCAGCTGTAGGCACCTGGCAAGCATCAATCTTCCCGGACAGTGGAACTGAGGCATGCCAGGTGGCCCGAGATAACACATTCAGCATCTGGCTTGGCTGCCATACCCAGCACCGCGGTCTCAGCAAAAACATCTATTTTGTTTTGTACAGGTAGCAGCATTCAAGATATTCAGAAAGCAGCATGACTACCATGCTGCAAGGATGCCAGGCTCTTGGCTCATGGGCTTTCTTGTAACTGATTATCTGCAAAAAGTTATACGGAGCACTGCAACAGTAACTCAAAAGGAAGGCATGAGCTTAAACAAAAAAAAACCCACACCCATGTGACAGAGGAATTAGACCTCCAACAGGGACAGCGACATGCGAGAGGCCTCCAGCAACCCTGACAACACAGGAGATAAAAAGGAGAAACAAGACAGTACTGCAGAATGACACACCTATCAGCAAGGCTGATGTAAAGATAGTCAAGATCTTTATCCTACCAAGAATACATCAAGAGCTGACAACATTTCTTGCAGGTCTGTTTTTGCAAGGAGATAAAATCCTTCCTCCCATTTCTCAGTACCACACAGGGTTTTCTGGATTCCTTTCCAAAAGCATTTGCCCATACAAAAGACCGTGGGATCCTTTGCCTTCGGCTCAACTTCTGGAAAGGCCTCTCAGTACCAGGAGAGATCAATTTCAAGCACACCAGCTCAAGCCAAGGAACTATCTTGTTTCTCCTAAATCACCCTTGAGCAGTCTTCCCTGCACCAGTCTTAGACACCTCCTGTCAGTTCAGTGAAAAACTGACTTGTTTGACTTTAAGGTGCTGGTACCGTTTTAGCCCTGCATCTTCTGATTTGGGCACTGCAGAGGAGAAGAAAAACTGAACACGTTACATTGCCAAACCAGGAAGAGACCTGATGTATCTGTCATTCAAGGGGAGCCAGTTCCTCACGGGATTAGTAAGCTTAAAACCCGCAGGCTGATTGAGGGGCTCCGACTCTGAAATTAGAGCAGCTTGTGGTGGTTAAACGCAGCAGAGAACAGAAGCCATTCCGAAGAAATATTGTCTGAGCTGAGAAAGACTGCCTTAAGTATGAAACGGTGCCTTGTTGCCAGAGGCAAGATGTCACACAGCTGTTTTCTTCTTTATGATCTCCCATTGAAATCCTGTTTGGTAAAGCGCACAAAAGGGCTTAGACAAATATTGCTGTCTCCTGTCTCACTTGCATAAAGCTTAGGTACGAAGCAATGAGAATGACACATACACGGAGGAAAGCAATTCCCAATAAAATGTAAAAATGCAGTATCTGGAACGTGATTTTAGTTATGAAAGGAATCAGGTAAGTGAAAACCCATCACCTTTTCTGTAAGTTAAGGATTAATTGTGGTACAAAGCGTGGGCAGCTTACAAATACAGCTGTGCTTGCCCTGAAAAATGCTAACACTGCGGTATTGCTTCCATACATGTGAGTCAAGAGACGACGTGCAAACACCCCTTGGAGATGTACGGCTGCATCTGCAGCAAAAAGGGCAAAAATTCCAAGACATATCCAGGGCTAACTTTTTACAGAAGGCGATTTATTACATGTAAAATTATCCACATCCTTCCTCAAGATTGCCATCTAGTGGTTTGCTAAAGAAGTGAAGAAATTACAGCAGCATCTCCAGAGTTACATACTGGTTTTTTCAGAGAACAGTCGTTAAAACCATGCTTATGCTTTGATTATTACGCCTTTTCCTTTCTTCACACTATCTATACTGTTCATAGTTAACCCACAGTTATCTGGAATACACTTGGTATGAAATTTAGAAAGTACGAGATTTTTTAGATAAGTATGACAACTTTAAGGGAAAAAAAAAAAAATTTATTCCAGATACAATTTCAAATAAACATGGGAAGTTGGAGAACACAAGTTCCACTAGGAATCAGGAAGATTCACATGTCTCAAGGGAGCGTGTGCTTTTGGAAATCTCTCTTCAGTTGGAGAGAGATGGATTAGCTCAGGACTGGGAAGATGGAATTTACTGACTTGTCTTCCAATCTGCTTACGTGTACGTTGCCCTGCAAGAGGGGATGTCTCTGGGCACACACCTCTCCAGATCTTCTCATCCACCACCCAGGCTGATAGAAGTAGCCACCTTTCCCATGGTAGTTTGAAAGCTGGAGGAAGATTATTCCTCTTGCTGAGAACAAAACAAAAAACTTTCCCTTTTCTGAAGGAAAAAAAAGAGCAGCCTGGCCTTAGGGAGAAAACAAAAATCCACCTCCTGATCTTCCACACATCCATTCGCTACCCCACGGCCAGGAAACACACCCTCGCAGTGCCTCAGGGACCAGACTTCGGCCAACGCCTACCAAGAGCCATTTTTTTCCGCTGCAGGAGTGTGCCAAACCCTCTCTTCTCCTTCTGCAGCGGGACAGACACCCAGCCCAGAGCACCAGCTCACCTCGCCAGCAGCGGCTCCAGCCAGCCCTCGTGGCACTCGCAGTGGCAGTCCAGGAATGTCAGGATGTCTCCTTTCGCCACAGATGCCCCCAGCAGCCGGGCTCGAACCAGCCCCTCTCGCTTGTTTGCACGGATAAGACGCACCTTGCGCAAGCCAGACACGTAGTTTTCCAAAGGCTCCTTTAAATGTTCTGTAACAAATAAATAAAAAAAAAAAGAAAGAAAGAATATAGTTCTGGAATGACTGGTTTGCCTCATGCTAGAGAAAGCTCTTTTTTCAGTAGCATATTACTTATAGCACTGCCTTAAAGACACTGGCCTTTTCAACTCTCGAGCCTGTCTGTGTTAGGAAAGGACCAGGAAAAGGCACAGAACTTGAAAGGACACAAATCACAGTGATTTTCAAGAAACTGGACGCTTCCTACTTGCCTCCGTAATTCATTTCCAAATTGCGAAGTGTTTCTCAAATGTTACGTAAAACTTTTCCATATAAGAAGTTTTATTCTTAACACAATTCTTGTGTGGTGGAAAATGCCAGCATTGCCTGTGTGTGCCGTAATTCAAACAGAAACAGGCACCGAGGTAGCTCTCATTAGACGCCCGGGCAACCTTGGAGCAACCAAAACTTGCTCCAATTAGGAAAGCTGAAATGCTCTGACCAGATCGTAGGTCTTCTATATATGCAAGCACTCATGTTACAACCCAGCAAACGTGCTTCCCCATTCTACACTAAATTTGGTCCAGCAGTCACATTTTTCAGCGGCACGCTACAAGAAAAACTGTTTTCCAATTAGATGCCTACATTGCACAATTTCATGGTATGTTACCCAAAGAGCCTATCTTTTTCTCCTGTGAACTGGCTAATCAATAACATCTCATCAACAATGAAACATCATTTAGAATTATTCTTCCTACCTTTGTTACTGTAATCATCTACAAGGATAATTTCTTCCAAAAGTATATCCGGGGATGTCTCCAGAACACTATGAACAGTTCGCAGAAGCGTTGACCACGCCTCATTATAAAAAGCTATCACGACGGAGGTTTTTGGCAGGCTGTAATAGTCATACTTCTTCTCTCTGCATCTGTAAGGGAGGGGGTCACCTTTAGTACAAGTGCAAAAGCATCTGTTAATTTTCAGAAAGCTATTCTCAAACGAAGATTTTGTACGCTATTTACTAACTGTAAGCAAGGACATATGAAAAACCTTAAAAGAACGGTATGGACGTGGAAGAGTCATGCAAACACTTTCAGGAAGCTTGTCTTCCAGAAGTCACATTTCCCCAGCAGCTTTATGACTAAAATTCTGCAACCCCCCCATAATGTCTAAAAAGAAAAACAACGGGAGGTATTTTGGGCTGGCGGATTTGCAGTAGTTGTCTTTGCACAACGTTACCTCAAGTAGAAGAGCAAGCAATGGACAAAACATGCCTCAAATTACAGAACAAAAGAAATATACAACCTAAGTGTGGTAAAAACAGTAGCATAAATTACCGACAACTTGTGCTTTGGAAAATAAAACAAGTGCTAGACAGTAAAAATATAACTGTGAAGGAACTGCAACATATAAAGAGAGGAAAAAAAAAAAGCCAGCAACAGAACTGAGATGTATGTACACTGAAGCAGAATTTGGGAAGACCACAGAACTGCCAAGATATAATAGTGAAATCTGTAAAAAACACAGACAGACATAGAAATGCATGGTTTTGGCTCTATGGAGAGCCAGGAAGTTTGCAAACTTTTGGATTAAGCTCCAGAATGTATTTCCTATAATTATATATATATGAACTTCCCTAAATGAACAGAAGGATGCCAAGAAACTTACAGCTGAGCCAAATGTGTAAATCGTTAAAGATTCCCCTGGTCGGAAAGAATTTTAAAATAATGATGGTATTTATTACCATTTCTCCCCTTTTCTTAGAGCATTCTCTATGAGCAGGTTTGTTAAAAAACAACAGAAATGGTTTAGAAATGTTTGAATTCTCTTATGCTTCCAGTTTTCAGGGTAGATTTAGATTGGACATAAGGACGAAATTCTTCCCCGTGAGGGCAGTGAGGCCCTGGCACAGGCTGCCCAGAGGAGCTGTGGCTGCCCCCTCCCTGGCCGTGCTCAAGGCCAGGCTGGATGGGGCTGGGAGCAACCTGGTCTGGTGGGAGGTGTCCCTGCCCAGGGCAGGGGGCTGGAACTGGGTGGTCTTTAAGGTCCCTTCCAACCCAAACCAGTCTGTGATCCTGCCTGGAGTCACCAGGGCTTGTAAGGGGCAGAAGGGCACACTTCAGCTGCTGCAGACTGCCAGGTCACAACAGATACCGAAGCAGGTAGGACATCTCTCCTACCAGAACAGAACAGCAGCACGTCCTCCAAAACCTTGCTACGGGAAGCTGAAGAGGGAAACCAGAACTGATCAGTAGAAAACATGACAGCAAAATCCCTCAGGTCAATTTAGAGGAACCAAAATTCCCCAAAACACTCAGAAAAGGACATTAAAAGAAAACTGCTTACCTATAGCACATTAAGAATATATTTACTGACTATTTACTGCTGCGGTGTTTACAATAAAAAAGACTTCTTATAGGTTTCTTTAAAGATTAGGCAATATCTATTAAGATATGTGGTACAGAGAAAAAAGGCTGAATCTGAATATTTCTAAAATTAAAATTCTTATGAGGAAAAAAGCCTGTAGAGTACTTTTGTAATAAATACCTGAAAATAGGAAGCAATGAGAGGAAACGACACTTGGGCAGAGGAGGCACACAGAAGGCCGCCTCTCAGACACGAAAGGAACGCTGTGCAACACCCCCCATTGTATAGGATGCATATGCATGCCTACCCACAGGTACACACAGACAGGGAGGTACACACACACTTCCACAGGGAAGCACAAAAATGCCCGTCCCTCCAGGCTGTAACTCGTCCTGAGGCAAACAGGGGCATTCACACCGAGAACTGCCTCACACCAATGGCTGGCGACAGAAGTGATTGATTTTGCCAAATGTTCATGTAGTAACACATAAAAAAAGGAGTGACATTTTAATTAACTTTAAAAAAAAAAAAAAAGCAATCATTTGAATATGATCCAATCCACTCCATACGAATCCAATTTTAGAAATACATATTTACTTTAGCCTATTGAAAAACATTTATGCTCAGTACTGCCAGGAAAAAATTCTCCTTATATATCACAGTCACTTGTACCAGGTAATTTCAGTTCATTTCTTGATGGAAATGGGATCTTTACCTACTCATTTCAGAAAACACAAGGAAAAAAAGAAATAAATAGAAAACTCCCAGGAAAGCCTTCTCTGGAAAATACGTCAGAGAGATTCATGGAATAAAAATGTTTTATTCCATTATTTTAAAAAGGAAATCCAAAAGGTCTAAAGAAGCTTATAAACCTAATTACAGATTAAAGACTTCAATGGATTTGCCTGAAAATTACATGCTGGAGATGGGGAAACATAATTTGGCAGAGAGTGAGGCAATCCCCGAGCTGTTTGTGATTCACTGTGCACTGCCGCCTCCTTCGTCGAGCACACCCTGCGCTGTGGGAAACGGTCAGCTCCTACGGGACATGCCAGGGTGCACGTTTCTTAGGGTTCTGAAGAAGAGGCCAACACGAAAAAGGGTGTTTTATTTACTAGCTGCAGGGTGGAAGGCAGCACGCAAGTGCAGGGAAGCGACCGGGCAGGGCAGGACCCCCAGCAGCCTGCTCCCCCCGAAACGGGCTGGCTGGACAGAGCTGCCAGCCCCCCAAAGAGAGAAACCACCTCTCACCTTGCACATGAAAATACACAGAGCACAACTGAAAGCTTAGCTTTTTAGTACATTAAGTTTATCTTGGGGAAAACTAATCGCCACATAGAGACCAGCTAAAATTTTGGAACTTTTACTTTTAAAAAATTAGAAGAAAAAAATGAAGTTATTCAACTTCTATGCAGATTTGCAACTTTATCTCAGAAATTATTTCCAACACATATATTCCTTACTAGAGTGCTGTAAGCAGTCTCAAATATTGTTGCTAAAATGCAGCATACTTTTTCTTGTCTTTCTGTACTGAAAGGAATTTCAAAGAGTTTTGCTAAGTCTTAAAAAATAATCCCACTGGGGAGACTACAAACCCAAAGCGTTTAAACCCTGGAAAAATAATAGTGCAAGGAAATCTTACAAAACCAAACAAATCCCTGAAATGGAAAAGCTTAGAAGTGTGGCTGAATAACAATTAAGGGGCACGCATATGGCCACTCAACATTATTGCTTCACAAGACAGACAAGCTTCAAAAACCCCACTGCAAGTATGAAACCTGACTTAAAGCCCAGTGGTCACAACTCAGCTTTTCCATTTCCCAACTCCTGTTTACAACAGAACCACCTTAGTAGTGCATCTTCTGTATTCACCTTGGCAAACTTCAGGATGTATTTTTATCCTCCGGGTGTCGGCCAAGTATCCAAGCTCCTACTCTCCAAACAAATCATTTCACTCCTACTTTGTGTTATTCAGAAAAACAAATGCCTATCGGTTACAATATGCCATTAAAATGACAGGGAGGATACAACCTGGTGACAGCAGCCCCAAAATATATTTTTGTGGATACCCAGCATGTGTGTTTATACTGCCTATACGGCAAGCTGCTTTTGGCTTCTGACCAAGGCGCTCTTCAGCGCCACCCTCAAACGTGTAACACTGTCCTTTTATCATGTTAAGACAGGATTGATGGCATCTCAGTTAGCCATAAAGCTAAGTGCCAACTTCGAGCTAATCATCTGGACCCCGCGTGTCCGTAAGGACAGATCCAGCAGGCGATTCACCTCACCCCCCCTTAAGCCATTTATCTAGCACGGACAAACGGACCCTTGTGGGCCCCCACCTCCCCCTTGTCCACAGAGGTTCAGCTACAGAGCAGACGCTTAACTTTTCTGCAGCTGAGGTTAAACGACGGGAAACTACCCCCAGTCTCCTACGGGCTGCTTGGGACACCACCTTGAACCTACTTATCGTAACTACCAAACGTTTAGTAACAACATGAGATGCCTGTTACGCGCCCAGCACGGACGACACACGCAGAAGCACCACCAGCTGAAGTCCAACACAGCCTTTCCCTGCTCTCATGCTGCCCTTCATCCCGATCAGACGCATTTACTTGCGGCCTACAAAACGCCACGTGGGAGCACACCTCTCGCTAAACACCTGCTGGTTAATTCAATGTCTTAACTCTGTTCAAATTAAGGAGAGAAAAGGAAGTTGCGTTGTGAGTCGGCAAGCCCAGGGCCCACCGTAAGGAACGCAGGCAGCCTGGCTCCCAGCCCCCTGCCTGACACCCAGCCTGGAGCAGGGCCCTCACGGTGTTTGCTAGATGACACTACGATGGTGTGTATGTGGCAATGTCACGTACTGTAGTCACGTAAATCTCGTTAAATCAGATATAGCAGTGACACGTGCTGTTTCGAACTGCTTGGAAGAAGCTACGCAATCTCAAACCGGCCTGTATTCTCAGGCATTCCCATTGAAACTGCAAAAGCAAAACTGACATAGTATACCTTTAGAAAGCATTAAATAATTTATGAAAAGATTGTATTCTTAACAGATCTCTGAAAACTCACAGAACATTTTTTCTTAAAATATGAGTCACCGGGCATATGGAACATCAAATTTGGAGATTAAAAATGTATTTTCCCTTGCCGGATCGTTGTTGTAGTTGTGGTGAAAGTCTTACATAAAAGCATGTCAGCAGCCACTCCTAATTAACTCATGGCAGCATGCCCAGTGTACACACATTCATGCTGTCTCTCCCTGTGTATAGATACGCATCTCTAAGAGAAACAGCTCCTTACAATGCAATAAATTGAGTGATTACATTAATTGACATAAATGTTCTCCAAAATAGCCTATTTAATTTTGTTTAGGCATTTCCTGACTGATGTCTCCTTAGTTTCAAATAAACAACCTATTGTAAAACTTGCTAACAGAAGACTCTGTAGTGTGGTAGATCCCAAGGTTAAATTATTCAACTTGTCAGCCGCGTAGTCTTGGTTAGACCATGCCCTGAAAATGCAGTGTAAAAAGGTAAAACCAAAAACCCAGAGGAATGTGGCTGTATGATGATACACCTTCACATGGTTTGCTTCAGTTTGCATGTTGTGGAGTTTGATGTTTGGGTAGATGTTGCAGTGAAAGATCCAGGAATGATGGTACATAGTGAACGTGGTTTTAAGTTTGTGTTTGGGTACGTACCAGCATTATTCTCTCCCCCTGTCTAGAGATTTAAGGATTCATGGATGAATACAGCTAGAATTAAAAAATCTACATGTTTGCTTTAGTATAAATTGTTAAACAAAAGCTATGGATAAAATCCCATACGTGAGCCAAAAGCGATGCAGCCCTCCTACATCAAAACCTGGGGCACAGAGGTACAAGATTTTCAGTGGAATTAAAGACTAAGCTGATTTATCACATTCTTATCTCCTCCAAATTTATTTTCTCGATATAACAACCCTGAACTGTCAGTTCTGGTTTAAAAAAAAAAAAAAAAAAAAAAAAAAAAAAGTCTTATCGGAGCACGGAAAGGCTGCGCCCAGCTCTGCACACCTGCATACCACGCGTGTGTTCGGATACCACAGAAAAAGGTGCTGACATTTACGGAAGGTGTGTCTTGGTCTGATTAGCAAAGCCGATAGCAGCAAGGCGCTGGTAACTGCCAGAATGGCCAAATGAATCGGGGCAAGGCTGGAACACGTAAGCAGCAGGAGCTGATGTGATGCTGGCCCACACCTCCTCACCACCCGGTCCCAGCCCAGCTAAATGCCTCCTGAATCGTACCTGCTGAAACAAACCTTGTTAGGAAAGAGCCTCCCAGGATATAGCTCCGTCTACAACACCGTGATATGATCAAGTCTTTGAAAACAGAGCCTAGCTAGGTTGTGAAACGGTGTTCCAGATTATTTGCTGCTTTAAAGAACAATTCTCCCCGCAACAACAAGGTCTCGACAAGACAAACTGCCAAACACCGTTTTAAGGTTTCAGATAATAAGAGGCTGCGCTGGCTTGTATAAAAACATTGTGAGAAGCAAGCAAGAAAGGTGGGAAGTCTGAAATAGAAGAAAATATTTGCAAAGAAGTTTTGGGGAAAAAAAAAAAAGGCAAATCTGTTTAAGACAGATTAAAAATACATTGAGAAAAAACTGTCTAGAAAGCCCACCTATGAGGGTGGACTAAATCTATATCCTAAAGTCCACAAATGTAACAAATCCATAGATTGTCCTAATTCCATATTGTTAGAAAAAGGCAAAGGAAGTTCCTACCTAACCCAGATTCTGGATGTGCAGATGAGAAGGCATTTCTGCATTTAACCATGGGGAAAAAAAAAAAAAACCACACAAATTTTATTTTATTTTGCTGATTTGAAACAGTGGTTTCATTTTGCCCAAATGGTTACCCATGTTTGCAATTTTCTTTCAAGGCAGTGAGACACACTTAACATCTGCACAGAGCCGTATCACTTCCTGCACCTACATTCAGAAAACTTACTTTGGTGCGAGTGATTTGATTTAGGACAAGAAAAATATTTTGCAAAGTAATACAATAACTGAAAGAAGTAATTGTAACCATCACTGACAGTCTGGGATGGGGGAATGCACCTGGTCCTTACAGACAATCGTGTATAGTAAAAGCATTGTTTGCATAAAGAAAAAAAAAATAATTATAATTTGTGGTTACTACCACTGTTGTGGAAACTTTGTCAGGCTAAAAATTAAATCAACCGAAACCAAGCACTCATCTAGACATCAGAGGAAGCTGAGGATCTCTATCAGAAGCTGTAGAGAAAAACAGTCAAAAAATAATCATGTGAGCTCTTCTGGAAAACATTTGCAGGTGACTATCAAACAAATGCATGACAAAGAGAACCGACACATTTTTACAGAAGATAGGAAACAATAATAGTAAAATATTCTAAATATCAAAGCACTTCTGGAAGCATTGTTGTATTTTGTACTGCTATAAAATGAAAGCCTGCTTATTTAAAAAAAAAAAAAAAAAAAAAACCAAAAAAGCTGAAGATTTATTACTTCCTCACTTAACTGTATGAGGGAGAATGAGATGTCCCAAAGACACACTGCTCTGCAGGGCTAAAGCCTGTTTATAAATACAAGGAAACCTGCCAACTAACAATAAAGGAATGACTAAAAGGTATTACAATTAATGTAGCTACTAGTAACCAATTACCCATCCCAGAAAAGCTCAGGAAACAACCAAACCAAAAAAAGCCAGCCCCAAATCGGTGACCACACGGTTACGAAACTCCTAAGCCAAATACACCCACAAGTGTTTTATGCAAAGCCGTTGCTTGTAAGAAGAGTGCGGTGTCTTCTGGACTCTGATCAAATGTAAAGCACGGGAACAGCTCTGCCAAAGCAAGTCCCAGGCACAGGGCGCACCACCAGAGGGAAGGGATGTGCCGGCAAGGCCAAGCTGCTGCAGATAAGCTCTCCAAAGAGTTCACTTTTCCTACACACACTGCAAAAAAAAGTCACGGCAGTTATTTCACCTTTAGCTAACAGATGAGAGAGAAGCTCCTGGGTGAAGTCAGGCAGTGGTGGCGGGCTGAGGAGGAAACACCCGGCTGCTGCACCCTTTCCTGGAACAGGGTCCGGTTAGAACTCCTGGCAGGAGCAGATGCTGTGATTTTTGGAGGAGAAGAGGGATCAAAACCTAGTCTTGACGATTATTCTAGGAATTTGCTAGCGAGATACTATCAGATGAGCAGCCTACATAATTCAGTATTTACAGCCTAGTAAACAAAACAAACCACGGTACCAAGAGAGACTGTAAGAGAATCACATTCAAATTTGGGAAGAGACGGAAAAAGCAGTTTTGAAGGTCGGAAAAATCTTAGCACAAGATTGCTACGCCAAACTCAATGACAGTATCCTCAAAAATAAATAATAGTATAGGCATAAATGATGATGACAGAGGAATGTAAGTATTTGTAGATAGATAGATAAATATCTAACTACAGATCCATAAATATATACACACAGATACTTAAATATAGATTTAAAAACATATATATATAAAAACCACATATATAAACAAGTGTTCTCTCCAAAACTCAGAAAATCATCTAGAATTAAAGAAGGAACCACTAAAACTTTTTTTTTTTTTAATAGCTTCTAACTATAAACAGAGGCCACATTCAACACTTTGGGGCTTTTGTGGCTACTCAAAATCATCTGCCAGGTAAGGAAAGACAGGAAAGACTGACAAACCCCTTTGCTTGCGAGCACAAGTGGAATGAGGCCCAAGGGCCAATTCAGGCTTCTACCATGAAAGAGACAACACAAAACGCTGAGTCAGCACAAAAGCGCCTATCCCTGCCTTTTGTTCCTTCCGTAACAAGAGTCGGCCAAAAGAAGGCTGGTGAGATTTTACACAAACCATCCTTGAAATAATTGTGAGAAATACAGAAAGAAAAGGGGGAAAAAACCCCCAACAAGATACGACGTCTAAAATCAGGAACAATGCTCGAGAACAGTCTCTAATCTAAAAGAACCCAAGCAGAAAAACTGGAAATGGCTTTTTTTTTTTTTTTTTTTTTTTTTTTTTTTTTTTTTTTTTTTTTTTTTTTTTACACACTGTAATGAACTGCAAAAGGCTGCCTAAGAGGCCCTGTCAGCTGTCGCCCTGATCCTGCAGGCCCAGGAGAGCCCAGGGATGGGGCCCTGCTGTCGCATGGGGGGAAGGCAGAGCAGCGGCAACCAAATTGGGTGGCCCAGAGCCCATCCCGCTGCACTCACAGGGTGCCAACACTGCCCTCAGAACGTCAACAGAGGGTGCTTGCTTGCTTTAAACCTGCCATAACGGTCGCTCCCCGTATGTGCATAAACTCAAGAAATGAAGGACACCGGGAAGACAACCCGGGCCATCTGGACAACGTTGTGATGGGGGGCGGATTTCACTGTAGCCTTGAAAAAGGTGCCCAGAGAGGCCGCTCAATCTCCGCCCTTGGGGACTTTCCAAATTTGAGAGGACAAGGATGGCCTGTAGCAACACGCTGTAACACTGAAGCTGCGCTGCTTCAGGCAGGAGGATGGAGTAGGTGCCCCAGGGGTTCCTTCCAACCTCCGTCTTCTCTGACCCTATGACATACTTCACTTCTAGCCTTGTACAAACTGTTATCACCACTTAGTGATTTCCTTACATTCTTATGCATGATGTTATACCAAAAGAATTGGTTTTATAGTTTTTATATACATAATTTGTTTATATGTATGTTTAAATATACATATTTATGTATATGTATACATATAGGTACATTTATACACATAAAGATACACACACAATTCTAGCCACCAATAAAACTAAAATGTTTCTGTGTGATGAAACACGTTATTATCAGCTGCTGACCTAAACCACAGATAGTTAAAGAAAGCAGGAACTGTCTAAAGCAAATAATAGAAGTTGTTGAGTTCTCCAGGTCCATGTTTCAGGATCAGTTCTCCAAAAAACACGTTACAGTGGTCTGTGAGAACAAGAAGGAATAAAGGTCTTCTGAATATTTACATTGATGGGAATATATTAGTAGGAGAAACACCTAAATTTGAAGAAACTTTATAATAACGTAACAAACATCTGTATAGGATTCATAGTCAAATATCGCAAACAATAGATTATTTGAGGAAGTAATCTCAAACTATTCTTCTTTTCCTCCTGCACAGTATTACCAGACACAGGATTAGCAAATAACTACATATTTCTGCCCGATAGCAGGTCGAGGATGTACAACATGCAGGAGCGGGAAAAGTTTTTTGTCATCGCTTTCTGATAAAGCAACATCTTGTATACGTAATTTTGGAGACCAGATTTAAAAGCTTACTGGTTCAGGTATTCTCAACCTTATTAGCAAAATTCTAGTTTTCACTAGATTCACGCTTGCGATTTTCACAATTCACACCCAGCCAGCGGGTTCACTGAGGAATGTGGGAGGGCATTAAGGTTAGAAGGAGCAGTGGGGCATCCAGGTGGTGGGGATATGCCTACCTTTATTTCCTTTTCGTTCTTCCTCCCATTTCCCTGGGATCTAAAATTTCCAGACTCATCTCCACACACATAAGAATATGCTGAAACAGACCAAAAGCCCATAGCCCAGAATACTGTTTCCAAGCATAGCATCTGTTAATACATCATGAATACTTGATGTCACTTTTCTAGTAGATGGAATTCCTGATGCTTTACAGTAAATGGATTTTTGGAACAAGGAGGTGATAGAATTTGTGTTGCCCACTTCATGCATCAACCTAGTATTGCAGCGGCTCAGCAAGAGGCACCCTCTCAGCAGCCTGCCTGTCTTTCAGGCTGAAGAGCTGTAAATAACTAATCACTTCCTTATGGAAGCCATGTTCTAAGTTGAACAGCACTGGGTCCAACACAAATTTCTGTGGAACTTTACCAGTGACCCTCCACTATTTAAAAAAAAAGAAAAAAAAAAGGTGGGGAGCACAAAAGTGCTTCCCAGTTTTTATCCAGTTATTTATAAATGCAAGCAATTTCCACTTTATTTCACAGCTGTTTAAAGAACCCATCAAAAGCCTCTGGAAATAACAACACACATGCTTATCTATACAATTACAACCTTCAAAGAACTCCAGGAGATTTGCAAGACATGTCACCCTTGAGAAAGGCCAAGTTGACTCTTTCTGGATAGATCACACCTACCTATCTGCTACTGATTCTTTCCCTTACCACAGTTTGTAAATAATATGCCTGGAAGAGATCCAAGGCTGGCCAGCACACAGTTCTCTGGTTCTCCTCTGGGATTCCACTGAAAAAGTGGTGTATTTGTCACCTTCTGGTCTTCAGGTACCAAAATTGTCTCATTGATCACATCCAGATTTTCAGGCTTTGTGTCATTTTTCTGGACAGCTGAAGTCTAGCTGAAGTCTACCATCACCACTTATTTCCAACTATTGTAGCTTCACCCAAATGGTCATTAAAGGTCATGAATGGTGAAGCATTACCAACCTTAAAATAAAGAAACTAAGTCACATTTTTCCTAGACTTGTCTTTTCAACCTATACATACTCTGATCTTACACTGAAGTGCAATGAATTTTCTGTTGTTACAGGCTTGTGGATACCTTTTTCAAGACTTTTTTTTTTGTTGTCGTTACTTAGATCCTTACATGGTCTTCCTTCTTAAGAGAGGTAAACAACTTTATGACAGTAAGAGAGGTAATTAAGAATTTTATTGCAAAATCACCTTTGGAAAAGTTTTATTTTGTTTTTATATTTGCTGTGTGAGTGGGATAGATGTTCTGTGATAGTTCTGCCATAATTTAGATTTAACTGTGAAAACACATGAAGCACCTACCAGCAGAATCTACAACAGTACACCACAGCCCCAGCCTCAGAATGCAATTATCTCTGAGATTACATTACTGAGGCCTTGCAATCCTTTTGGTCTGGAGACATTTTGTCATTTCAACATCCTAACATTCAAATGAAAAAGGATGTGCCATTGTAGCAAAATCCATCTGCCCGCTTATTTTCATTTCAAGAACCTTCCCCCATCTATCATGTCCCCTGCTCAACAACTGTGCTCTTCCATTTCCTCCAACATCCTGTCTGAAAGAAATGGCAGGAGTCCAGAATAATTCATTGAAATTGTTTAAATTCTTCCTGTATAGATGCAACTAAAATGGGCCCTTTTAGCCTATGGTCTACAGACTGCTTCTAAGGGGAAAATAAAAGAGAACTAAGAAAAACAAGTCTACTGTCACGCTTAAACATAAAACAAAAGATCTTGCACTTGCATCGCAATATTTTAAGAGCTATTATAGGATTCACGTTTTAGATTCAGCACTTATAGCTAGAATTGGGTGAATACCGGACAGGACACACTGATGTGAAGAGAACACATGGTAGAGACGGAGCCCTGCCTTTTCCCCAGCTGTTTGCTACCATTCCAACCAAACCTGTTGCAATGAAATCAACTGGCTGAAGCCAAGCTCAGGTGAAACGGAGGAGATGACTCAATCCGCAGCAGCCACGGCTCCGTCCTGACCCCTTTGGCTGAAGGCACATACTGGTAACCACTCAACCCATTCTTCCCACCAGCTGGCTGCTGGTTACAGGACAGCCCCTGCTGCGGTGAACCACTCAGCTACACAGAGAACCTGCCTTAGGCCAGAACCGATCATGCAGTCAGACCCGCCAACAGCACTGACTTCACCACTGCACCGAACTGACGCCTGCAAACTAGAATCATCTCATCAAACAGCATCTAATCCTTAGCTGGCAGTTGCTTATGACATCATAAATTGTCCCAGCAAGTATCTGCGAAGAAGCAAAGTCCCAGCTCGGAACCACGTTAGGCATCTCTGCAGGTATTTCTACATCGTGACACAGCAGCACGCTCGTGGTAAACCCAACGATGAAACAATCTGTTTTATACTGTGTGGCGTAAGATATTTCAATACCACGCAAAGCCAAGGTCTGGGAAGCGTAAGATCTGCAAAGCTGGGGAGTGACTGGAAGAGCACGCTGCTGCCTGCGGTGACCTATCCAGGGGGCAGCAGGAGGATAAACACGGCAGCATGCCACCGCTCGAGGGCTCAAACCGCACCGCCAGGGCCACCAGAGGGGAAACCACCTCTCTCGAGTTGCCCACCCACCACCATCAACCACCGCTACTTGCGGACGAGCGGGAGCCAGGCAAAAATCAGTGACGGTTCCAACTCCGCGACCCAACGCGGTGATGCGAAAGCGGCCGGGACGGGACACACACACACACATACACACACGACCACGACGACGACGGACGGACGGACGGGGACGACAAGAAAGTTTCACCAGCCTCCACGTTTCCCAGCGAGCTGAGGCCGAGAAGCGGCTCCCCCCGAGCGCTGACCGCTGCCACCGAGCGCTCCTCCGTCTGCGGGAGCCGCCGCTCCAGCCAGCCGCCCCGGGGGCAGGCACGGTCCCCGGTCCCCCGCTTCCCGCCCCCGCCCGCCCTCAGGGTCGCCCGGCGGCGGCGGCGGCAGGTGGAGCGGGGGTTACTCACAGCGGGTGCCAGCGCTCGGGCAGGCGGCGGTGCAGCGAGATGCGGTCGCTCAGGTAGGTGTTGATCTGGTGCCGGCGGATGCTCTCCTCCTGCAGCCGCTGCTCGGCCGGGCTCAGCTCCAGCCGCACCGCCCGGCCCAGCTCACCCAGCGCCCCCGGGTCCAGCGCCGGCTTCGCGTACACCGGCTTCCGCAGCAGCTCGGCGTCGGCGGGCGGCAGCGACGGCGGCGGGGCGCGGCGGGCGGCGTGGTGGGGCGGCGGGCCGTGTCTCCAGGCGAGGAAGCCGACGGCGGCCAGCAGCCCCACGGTCAGCAGCGCGCCCCCGCCCCGGCAGCCCCGGCCCCTCTTGACCCGGCACATCCCGCGGCCGAGGCGGCCGGCCATGCCGAGCCAGGCGGCGGGGCCGCGGGGTGGCCTTTCCCGGACACGGACGCGGACACGGGGCGCGCCTCCGCCCCGGGCGGACTACGGCGAACTTCTCACGGACCTGCCCACGCCGCTCCACCCGCCCGCCGCCAGGAAACCCGCCCGGCTCCTCCGCCGGCGGCTCCTCCCTCCTCCCCGCCCCGCCGCCGGCCAGCACGGAGGGGCGCGGCGCGGAAGAGCCGCCGCGCACGGAGGCTGCCGCGGGGCGGGAAGCGGTTCCCGCCGGTGCTCCCTGTCAGGGAAACCGCTCCCCACCCCCACACCCCCCGCGGAGGCTGCGGCCCTCCCGCTTCCCGGGAGCGGGGCTCCTCGGTTTCATGGTGGTCGGCAGGGCCCCAGGACCCCGGGGAAGGCGCACGGCCTCCGGCTTGTGCCGGGCTCTCACTGGGGGCGCAACTGGCGAAGCCATTAGCGGTCCTGAGCCAGCCCCGGACTCCTGCCCCACAGCTCCCGGGAGAGGGAGGGAGCAGAGCAGGGGCAGCCCCGTGCTGCTGGGATGGAGGGAGGAAGGCATATCCCCTTCGCACGCTTGCGGTTAACCTTCTTGGAAGAGGTGATCGGGTCACCCCGAAGCTCGAGGGACCTTCATGGACACTGGTAGCTGAGTGACGGGTACGCAGGGGTACCCCCAGCCAGGCTGGCACAGCCACAGCAAGCTGCTTTGGCCCTTGGAGACCACCGGGATGGCCCCAAGGCTTGCTGTCTCCTGACAGAGGTAGCCAGGGCTGCGGGGGGATGGCAAGGGAGGTTATTTGCCACGGAGGGACTAGGAAGAGCTTTGGAGCTGAAGGAAACAAGTCGGTAGGAAACCAGGCTTCATCCATTTGGCTGCTTCTAGAACAGCAAGTGAAGTAAACAGAAGATGGGCCAAGAAGCCGTGGGAGTTAATGACAAACTCTTTCACTGAAGAAAGCAGTGTTCTTGGTTGAAAAAAAAAAGTCAACCAATGTGGCCTGATAGATAGAAACCCAGAAGACAAGTGAAACCCCCAAATGTATTATCCAGATAATGGGAGTTTATGGCTTGACTGAATTACAGGAATAAAGCAAGTGTGGCGTTCAGTCAAAACTTTCTAATTTGCTTCATGCTTCAGCCACACATCCATACTGCATTTTCACTTCACCCCCTAACAGGAGGCAGCCCTGTCTGTCTAAATTTGGTGGTCCTCAGGCTGTGAGATTACATGAGAATCTGTGATTCTGCGTTTGAAAAACCTTAACATAAGTGTAACGCAACTAACACAGTTTACCTCTCACGTTCAGCAGGGAGCTGAAACTCTGATTTTTGAGGTGTCATTTGTCCCATCACCACCCTCCCTGATCCAGAGTCCCTCCCCACCTCTCCTGCAGCCCCCTTTCAGCACTGAAGGCCGCTGTAAGGTCTCCCTGGAGCCTTCTCTTCTCCAGGCTGAACAACCCCAGCTCTCTCAGCCTGTCCTCACAGGGGAGCTCCTCCAGCCCCCTGGGCATCTTCATGACCCTCCTCTGGACCTGCTCCAACAGGTCCATGTGTGTCTTGTGCTGGTGCCCCCAGAGCTGGACGCAGCCCTGCAGGGGGGGTCTCACCAGAGCGGAGTAGAGGGGCAGAATCCCCTCCCTCGACCTGCTGCCCAGGATGCAGTTAGTTTTCTGGGCTGTGAGCACACATTGCTGGCTCATATTCAGTTCTTCCCCCACCAGCACCCCCAAGTCCTTCTCCCCAGGGCTGCTCTCCATCCCCTCATTGCCCAGCCTGTATCTGTTCTTGAGATTATCTCAACCCAGGTGCAGGACCTTACACTTGGCCTTGTTGCACTCCATGAGGTTGGCCTGGGCCCACCTCTCCAGCCTGTCAGGGTCCCTCTGGACGGCCTCCCTTCCCTCCAGCGTGTCGACCTCAGCACACAGCTTGGTGTGATCGGCAAACTTGCTGAGGGTGCACTCGGTCCTGCTGTCCATGTCACTGACAAAGATGTTACACAGCGCTGGTCACAATACTGACCTCTGAGGAACGCCACTCGTCACTGGTCTCCACTTGGACATTGAGCTGTTGACCATGACACTTTGAGTGCGACCATCCAGCCAATTCATTATTCACCAATCACGTTATTCATATGATGAGGGGACTGGAGCATCTCCCCTATGAGGAAAGGCTGAGAGACCTGGGGCTCTTTAGCCTGGAGAAGAGGAGGCTGAGAGGGGACCTTATAACGCTTATGAATATCTAAAGGGTGGGTGTCAAGAGGATGGGGCCAGGCTCTTCTCAGCGGTGCCCAGCGACAGGACAAGGGGCAACGGGCACAAACTGGAGGACAGGGAGTTCTGCCTCAACATGAGGAAAAACTTCTTTACCCTGAGGGTGGCAGAGCCCTGGAACAGGCTGCCCAGGGAGGCTGGGGAGTCTCCTTCTCTGGGGATATTCAAAACCTGCCTGGATGTGATCCTGTGTGACCTGCTGTAGGTGACCCTGCTTTAGCAGGGGGTTGGACTGGATGATCTCCAGAGGTCCCTTCCAACCCCTGCCATTCTGTGATCCTGTGATTCTGCGTGTAAAACAACTTTTAAGATAAAAAAATGGGCAACAGAGAACAGAATGTGACAGGACTGCAGGAGGCATGCTGGAGTCAGTGGCAGACAGGGTAAGATCAGACAAGACTGTTGAAGAAGAAAACCAGCGTAGCTACCTCTCTGTCTGATTTTTAAAAGGAAGAAAGGGCTTGAAGAAAAGGTAGGAGAGCTTCAGCTTGCTTCCACAGAAGCAAGGAAGGTTACAGCTGGTGGGAAAGTAAGGGAGGAGGCATTCAGTAGTAATAATGCCCTTAGAGCAAAGCAGCTGGGAAGGCTTTCTGTGATCGCCATCATCGCAGTGAGGATTGGAAGTAATTCTAATAAACGGTAGTTCCCTGGGGATGATGTCCGAGAACATAAATAGAGTAAATTCAGCACAGGATAGTACAATAATGGTGTTAGTGCAAAAATCATTAAGGATAAATCAGTTGCATTCACAAATCAGTTTGGACAAGATGTAAAGACACTTTTTCTTAAACCTTTTTAAAAGTTTGTGGGGTTTAATTAAGATGGGAAGACTGAAAATTCTGAGCTGAAATACTTAAAGACTTGTGCTCTGAACGTAAAAATAAGCTGTAGAGAAAAAAAAAAATCTACAATTAATAAGGCAAATGAGTTTCCTGCTATCCATAAAGCTCGTAGCAATGTTTTCATCAAAAAGTTCCTTTTAAGCAATTCTGTTGTGTTTTTCAGGTTAATAACAATGGAAGTTAAAACAATTGGTTCTGAGGGTTTTTTTTAAAAAAAAAGGTTAGTAAGGATGTTTAGTGATGTATAAAGTCAGTTGCTTCAGGAGATTCAGTCAGAAATGAGTAACCAGACATGTCGTATAAAACCTACAATTACTCATCTCGGAAGATCTGTTGTGCCCTCCGTTGTCAAAATTAAAACAGAAGATCCGTGGAATAATTAATACATTTGAAGAGTTTATTTTTAAAAAGTGAAATAGTATTTTTTTTCCACCAAAAAAAGAAAAAATATTAACTAAACCTTTCAGAAAGCACTAAGAAGACTAAAGACAACGGTATGTAATTGTCCGTAAGAACTTACATTGTAGTGAATGTAATAGCTGAAATCAAGAGTGGTTCTGTTGCTCACTGAAATATCCATTTGAAGTGAAGGCAACATCCAGTTTACCTAAAATACCCGAGCTTACTGACAGATTTGATCTACAGACAAGGAAAACGTCAAGTGGTAAGTTATGATTAACTACTTTACACCTCTATTGTTATTAAAAGTTATTCTTGTTTTGTAGTGGTGAAACATACCTTACAGAAAAAAATAGAGGTATTAAATTCTGCAAAAGATTTACAATTTACCTCATCCAATGTTTTCTTTTAATTTTTTTTGTTAGATCTGTATTTTCAGTCAAAATGAAGCACAATTCTAAAATGGAAATGGGGTGTGGAGAAGTGTCAGCAGATAGATACTGCATTTTTCATAAACCCAGAGTTCAAATAGGTTCCTAAATTCATACTTTCAGGGGAAGAGTAAGTACCAAATAACGTGTTCCAGTCTTAGTAACAGCCAACGCTTACATATTCTAAAAAAAAAACCAAAAAGGAAAAAAACTTTATCAGAGGAATATGATGTACAAATACTTTGCAGATAGATAGGATATTTGTTCAAGGAGAAGAAAATTCAGCCAAGTTGTAAAATGTACCCACTGGAGATAGCTCTGGACCTGCGGGTCATTGTTCACCACCACTGTAACTGGGTGTAAAAGCGCATTGCCCTGCAAAGAAACAGCCCCCCCAGCTCCCACCTTGGCTGCTCTTTCTCTCCTTTGTCAGCACAAGTGTATCTGTATTTTTAAAATATTATTATTCGGCCCATTCTCCTACCAGTGCCAAGGATTTTTTTTTATCTATGTGTTTGTGTGGAAAGTGTCTTTACTTGAGACAGCTGCATGGCACGAGCAAAACGTGCCATGGGCTGCACCCCGCTTTCCCGGCTGCAGGTCTGCGCCCAAGGGTGGGTGTTGAGGTCCCCGGTGCTTCAGCAGGGACACGTTTTACAGGGTAGGCTGTGGGTCAGGAGTGAAGCTGGGTGCATAGCGCAGAGGCAGAGCGCAGCAGGAATTTAGACGAGAGGAAGAACAGTGGGTACAGAGGCCTAAAAATAAAATAGATTAAAAACACGGACTTGATGAGTGAGATAGAAACTGTCAGCTATTTCAGGGATCTTCCATCAGACTGATGGATGCTGTGTAATTCTCATACTGATGCGCCTATAAAAACGGGCAGCTTATAAAAACTCAGTGGATTACTCGGGCAAGACCTAACCTGTACCGGTTTGCAGATCTCTGTAGTACGTGTATGTGCATATGTACATATGTATGTCTCTCTCTGTATATATATATATATACACACACACATACAAAATACCTTGTTCAAAAGTTCATCTGCAAGCCAGGAGAGCTGAAAGGTAGGAAGGACATGCATGCCAAAGGCATCGGTGGGTGTGTTTGCTTGCTATGGGTACGTATTGTTGATATATAAATGGTCTCTCTAGCTCAATAGCAAGCATGAACTGAGAGATTGTCCATAAAGGAAGCCGTGGCTAGCGAGCGTAGATGTCAAAAACCATTGGAACAGAACTGGGGTTCTGTGCACAGAATACGGTATGACGTGGCATGCTACTGAAGGTCTGTTATGTTGGAAGCCTGACTGATTTTTCATATACTCCTGTGTGGACACAGTGAATTAAAATACTGAGTTGCAAATAATTTTTGAAAGTTTGGTCAAAATTATGGCATAGTCTGAAAATATAAATGAAGTAAATTCCTCGCAGAGTTACAGCAACTGGTGATAGCAGACAGAGTGGAGACCGGCTATGTATGCCGTGATTAAAATTCTGAACCAAGAACCCAAGGGGATAGTACGTGGTGGAATTAATCTTAGTCATCCTATACTGTAGGCACTTATCACCTTTTTTTAGTAATTTTTTCCAAGGTTCTTTCTGTTTCTGTGTCTGAAAGGACCAAAGTTAACATACATCACTCTAATGATTCTGGAGAAGCATCTGCTTTTCTATGATGGTGTTTCTAATACATGTGTCTGCCTTTTCATTAAGGCAGAGATAAGAGTCTTCACACAAAACACATGCTGAAATTTTCAGGTTTTTTTTTTCTCAGAAGCATGACTTCCTTGTGATTCACATCAGTAAGGCTTTACAGTAGAAAATAAGCCTTTTACTCCTTGAATTGCCATGAAAGTAATGCCATGGTATTTGGGGATTTGAGATGCCATCATCCCCAGACCTTCATAATGAAGATTATGACCGAATCAGCTATCTCTAGTTTACTGGATTAATTTGGAACAGATTGCTTGACTACCTGCATTTTTCCCTTTCTGAGATGCTTTCGATTATGATGGTAGTTTTATAGTCTTCCACATTACGTGGTCCTGAATTACATATGAGGTAGAAGTTTGCTCGTGTGTCATGGTATAAGGATATGTCCAAATGCATTATGTCTTACTACTGTAAGAGCAACAGAATTTTTTTGCCACGTTACCTGGCCAATTTGTACTTCTACATCACTGCACATTTGCCATATTATACCTCCTTTATTGGCTCCACAGGCACGTTACGTGCCCTAATGGTTTCCTAGGCCTTGTTTTGCAAACGAGGAGTTCTGCCTCTTGCAGAACGATGGCTCTAAGTTTAGCATCTCCTTTGTCTCGCCTTGTATTGTGAGTACCTTTAATAAAGCATACGATGGCCCTTTTATCTCCCTGCTGGTGTTTTGATATCATTTGCGAGGGAGACTTCTGTCAGAAAAGTCTGACAAATGTTGACCTCACATGTTTGCTCTTGCCTTATCTGTTCTGCCTTTTTTGGCGGGCCTGTTCTGTTCCTTGCACTTTTCTCGTCTCCTTTAGCCTAAAATCATTTTTTCATTCATCAGGTTTTTCTCTGTCATTTTAAATTATTTTAACCTCAGAGCAGTCCAACACTGACCTGTACAAATTACCACATTGATGACGTGAAGGAATTTCTCGTCAAAAGCAACGCATTTTCACTGACAGGACAAACCACAAGCGGTTTGGACAATCCTTCTGAACGACTAATGCACAATCTGCACTTGAGAATCTTGGTTTTGTTTTCTCCTGTGTTATCTTCCAACCTAAGCTTTCTCCTTCATCCCAGTTGGAAAGGCTTAGGCTGTTCTTTCATTAGTGAAGGAATCAAGTCCTGTATTTTCCAGAGCGCTTGGTGCAGCATCACCACGAGAATATTCTATGGCACTTTATTCATTTCACAACAGATCTGATTATTTCTCCCTCGCCTCATGGTATTTTGATTCTCCATCAGTGGCAGAAATCACTGAGTGATCGTGTCTGTATAAATGTCTGGGATGCTGACTGAAGATAGCAATGACCATCAGGTGACAGCAGCGGAATTTAGCACAAATAATTTCCCCTCTCACTTTGTAAACCCCAACAAGTATTTCCTATTGCTTACTTACGAGTTTCTTAAAATAAGAGTAGCATCTTTTCCTAATTACATTAATGATATCTTTGTCTGGACTTTCAAACCATTAGTAGAATCTGACAGAGTAATCATCAGCTACACGACATAAATTTGTACGATCGACATGTTCAGTGGCTTATCTCAGAGATAAACTGGAGTCATCCTGTCACTAATTTGACTATATCTGAGGACGCACTTTGATATGGTATGACCCAGTTCTCTTCAACTGTGAAAAAAGTATTGCATTAGTCACTCTTGCCATTCTTCCAAGCTCTAAAATCTTACAGAGAGTGAATTGCACCAACCAGCTTTACTGATAATGGCAAAGTCCTTATAGTATCGTAACATAACAATGGTTGTACTGGCTAGACCGAAACTCTGCCTAGCCACGTGTCTTGTCTCTGATGATGCCCCTATAAGCATCTTTATGCTTAAGGATATTATTTAGCATAAGTGCACGTGTTAAATATTTACATATTTTACATGGATTAACACATGGTATCTATAGTGGAGGAAGCATCGCTGAATATTTACTCTGTCTAGGAATTTATCCTGTTCTTTCTGTAATGATAGATTTGCAAAGATGTAAGTAATCTTTTATTCTTTGCTGTGAATGGTATTTTCCCAGCGGATTGGCCATAAACACAGCCAGCACTTTTGTTTGCTGGGGTCTTTCTCCAAGCATGACTTGTTTGGCCCTTTGCCGTGATGGTCTGGCAATCTGGATTTGCAAGTGGGTCAGAGGCAAAAAGCCATATAACTTGGAAGGTATGGATGCCACTGACTAAAACCAGGGGATGGCTTCATTTTAGTGGCATTCCGTGGTTTCACTACAGTCCCTATAACCTCTCCTAGTCCCGTTGTCCCCAAACCCTCCACCACTGTAGTAAGTGCCATGTTCTGACATAGAAGTCACTGATTTTGATGAAGCGCGACCTGCCCAAACTTATAGGGGCAGTATCTTTAAGTGACCATTCAGCTGCAGTTCAAGGGTTATTTCATTGGTGCTTTATATTTTTTTTTCTCACTTTGTAAATCAATAGAACCTGGAAAAGATTACAAGTTACCTGGGAGGCTCAAGCTAGAGAGAAGATACCTAGAAACACCACAAGAAATCACAATTTTATGCTCAAACTCTTTAAACCAAAGGCCTAACTGATTGGCGCTATCAGGGGGTGGCAATTTGGTTTTGGGGGAATGGCTCAGCTATGAATCCTGTATTTCAGTGCAGGAAGGTATGGATTTTCAGCGTTAGGAAAAACAAAGTAGGAAGGTGCGAGTAAAAGCTGAACTATCTTGTCAGCGGAGCGGGGCTGACAAAGAGGGACCACACCAGGCTGTTGAAGTCATGTTACAAAGAGGGGAAAAAGGGATGACTGTGTCAGGTAGAGCAAATAAGTGAGCGAAGGCTTGCTGCCATGACCCCAGTAAGATAAACGTGGTGGAGGGTCTGGAGAATAGGTCTTACGAGGAGAGGCTGAGGGAACTGCGGTTGTTTAGTCTGGAGAAGAGGAGGCTGAGGGGAGACCTTATCGCTCTCTCCAGCTGCCTGAAAGGAGGTTGTAGTGAGGTGGGGGTCAGTCTCTTCTCCCAAGTAACAAGCGATAGAACAAGAGGAAATTGCCTCAAGTTGTGCCAGGGGAGGTTTAGATTGGACATTAGGGAAAATTTCTTTAGCGAAGGAGTGGTCAAACACTGGAACTGGCTGCCCAGGGAAGTCACCGTCCCTGGAGGTCTTTAAAAAACGTGCAGATGTGGCACTTCAGGACACGGTTTAGTGGGCACGGTGGTGTTGGGTCAACGGTTGGACTGGATGATCTTAGAGCTCTTTTCCAACCTAATGATTCTATGACACTTCTTTTGTGGGAGTCACTAATGGTAGGAAGAACATGACGGAAAACACCGGGGAAAGGGGACAGGAGCCGCAGTGACCCAGGTGCTGGCTGGGGCGAGGAGGGGTGGCACTGCCGGGCCAGGGCAGGGCGGCCCGGCGGGGAGAGGCTCCGAGACCCTCAGGGCCCGGCGGGGGAAGTCGCTCGCTGGCTCCGAGGAGGGCGGCGTGTGGCCCGGCCCGACCGCCCCTCCCCGCCTTCCGAGAGCGGCCGGGGCGCTGCGGCCGCCCTGGGCCGGCCTCCTCCCGCCAGCCGAGTCCCCTCCTCCCCGGCGGGGGCGGTGGCGGGCGGCCGAGCTGCTCGGGGCTCGGCGGCTCTGCCCATGGGGGAATGCGGGGTGGCTCCCCAGGTCCAGCTTTTCCTCCGCGCCTGCGAGCAGGGAGACTGCGAGACCGCCCGGCGCCTCTTGGGGCTGCCCGGCGGCGGCACCGCCGACCCGGCGGCCTCTTCTTGCGGTACCGAGGAAGCGGCGGAACCCCGCGGGGAAGCGTCGGTCACGCCGGCTCCCGCCGTACCCGTGGACTGCACCGACGAGGCCGGTAACACGGGGCTGCAGTTCGCCGCGGCGGGGGGCCACGAACAGCTGGTGCGGTTCCTGCTGCGGAAAGGGGCCTCGGTACAGAGCAGGAACCACTACGGATGGAGCCCTCTCATGCAGGCGGCCAGGTAGGAGAGGGATCGGGGGGGTGGTGGTGGTGGTGGTGGTGGGGTGGTCTCCGGCCGCCATCCCGTCTCGCTGCGGGGCACCGGCCTAGTCGGCGGGAGGGCGGCTACCGCGCCGGCGGCAGCCCCGGGGCGGGGAAGGGAGGGCCGCCGAGGCGACCGCCTCGGCGGCCCTCCCTTCCCCGCCCCGGGGTTGCCGCCGGCGCTCGGCCCCTTCACCCTCAAAATCCCGCTCCCCGGGCCGGGGGAGGGCGCCCGGGAGCGCCGGGGTGGGTGGGTGAGCGTGTGTGAGAGCCGGGGGGAGGGAGGCGCCATGTTGTAGGCCGCGGTCGGGGGGTGCCGGTGTAGCGGTGGTTCTCCCGGGTGGTCACCTGTTATCTTCTTCGGGGGTGGGTGAGGAGGGGTTGTGGAGTTTAAATTTGGGTAAGTGTTGCTTTGGGGCGTAAGGGTTTGGTTTTTTTTTTTTTTTCTTTCCTGGTGGTGGTTGAAGCTGTGGGTGCTGTTTCTTGGGTAGAGTCCGTGCAGAATCACAGTCGGAGGCAAGGTGAACGTGGAAACACTGCTCCCCGCTTTCCTTCTGTGGAAATAATATACGTGCAAACCTATTTTGTATTTTGTTGTTTGTTTGTTTGTCTATGTCTTATCTACGTGTTGAAAAGTCGCTTCTGACATAAAACATACTGAAGCAAACAGAAGTGATTTCACTTGGCTTTTCTGTATTTTCCGAAGTGGCTCGCTGGAGGATGTGGGAAATCATTGCTGAGGGGTTTAATGACAAAACTGGATTGTTTTCTGCAGCAATGACTCCGTGCTTCGTGTAATCCACTGCTGGGCTGTGGGAGGTCCCTGTATTGCTAATGCTGGTGTTTGTGCGTGCCTTTACATATACAAGTGTTCTCTGGGTTTTGCAAGGTTGGAGGGTAGTGTTTTCCTATAATTATTGAATGCTTAATTGAGAGGAGAAATGGTTTTTGAGTTTGTTTTTTTTTCCATCACAGATTAAATTACGTGGAAGAAAAGAGTCTGTTTCAAAGTCAACATTTCTCTTTTCAATTAAAGCCCATAGAAAGTTCCCAAAGAATGAGTCAGCTGGTTTCCCAGTAAGAACAAGGAAGACAAGGTTCAACGATTTTGTTATTTTATGAAGGTTAAAAAAAAAAGAAGGAAAAAAGTTGCAGAAACTTTCTTAGTTTTTTTTTTCTCTTAATGAAAACCACATGCTCATTCTCTAAAAACAATAAACTCAAATCACTATAACCCTCTCCCTGTTTTAAAGAAATGACTTGCTGCCATTTGAAAAGCACTGTAGATACCACTGAAACCTGTGGAGGAGGCATAAAGTGGAAGAGCATGTTTCTTTTTTCTTTTTTTAATGGATAACCAGAAAGGAAACATAGTGTTTGTGCAAATGCAGGTTTTGAACTATGTACATGTTTAATGTTCTGGCTGTGGTTAGTCCTGCTGAAATTGGACAGGAGATAGCATATATGCATAAAATTAGTCATGTGTACAGGGGTTGCAGGCTCTACAGAGGTGACACAGTGAAGGCTGCCAGGATAGACCTAGGGATTAGATAGGCCCTGGAGGCTTCCTGCTGCACCTACGTACTTTCTGAAAGGAAACCAGGGAGTTTTGGTCTCACCTCTGCTGTTTGTGGTTGGTAGCATTCTTCGGGATTTCCTCAGCTCACATTTGCTTTGCTGCCCTGTACAAAGGCTGCTTTCAGGATCAGAGTTCGATTGTGCTGAACGCTGCACAAGCACATAGTAATGCGTATTTGCGACAAGAACACAAAGTTCACATCTTGTCAATGTTTTCTCTTTATTAAAATGTGGGATTCCTCAGCTGAGGAACGAAAAAGGTTGCCGTCTTCTCACGGTTAGTAGCTGGTTGGGTGTGTGGCTTGCATGATTGTCTTTTGCTTACAGACAAACTGTCGGAGCCCCTGATAGTCAAGTGGTATCAAAGCTGGGTTACTGGTGAACTGGAGTCAGAGTTCGATACTCTGACTGAGTTCTTTTAGATATTCCACACCAGAAGGGTTTAATGCTGTAATAGCAAGTCTTCTTATTGGAAGATACTTGATGCTACACAGGATTTTGATTTAGCCTGCTGATAAAGCAGTCTCCTGAAACCACAACACTAGCATAGCAGCTGCAACACAGTTGCACCACAAGGCAAAGAGCACGCCCGTTACCAGTCCCTCCAGGCTCGCTGTCACCATGCTGGGCATCCCCAGCTGCCAGGGAGGAACCTGTGGCTAGAAGCCAGCTCAAGCCCCTTGCATTTTGTTGGTTGCTCAGTTCTGGTGCTCTGTGTTGGGCTGAGCTGTGTAGACGCTTCCCCCATGGTGGTCTGGCTGAGTCAGGAGGGTCGTGCTTTCTGTTGATTGTTTTGGGGAAGGCCACTCTCACAGCCAGTTGTCCCACTCTGCTGATAGATTAGTTTCTCTAAAACAAAGGCCACCCTCTGATCCCCTTTGTGCTGGGAGAAGTTCAGCTTGCTTTACAATGGCTGTGACCACTGGTGATGTTCTCCTCTGAGCTGCATGGGCACATGCCTGTCGTCTGTGACCCTTTTTCCGTTGTGAGGGGTTCATTGATGGATTACAGCTGGCAAGCAAGGGATGATGCAAATACAAAAGATTTTCTATCTAGTTCATAAAACAGTCTCTCTTTTTTTTTTTTTTTTCTTTAGCATTGACTCCTTGAAGTTTTTACTCTACTTGTTGAATAATAATGAGGGTGCTTAATTAAGATCTCTGCAAACAAACTGGCTTTGATTCTTGAATGTGAGACAGGGCTGGAAATAAGAGGATGAAGGTGACTCTTTGGTTTATGGAAGTTACGTGTTGATGTCATGCAGTTGAAGATGAGGCTAGCACGTTGCTGCTTTGACCAGAACAGAGAATCATGGAATCCTCTCAAATAGGTCCCTGGTTTATGAGCGTGGCCCCTGGTACACCCAGAATGGTTTAGTTTACAGTCCTCAGCTGTGATCACTCCCCTCCAGTAAGGTGACTGCTGTCACAGTCAGTGGTGTGTGCACGATCCCACCTAGTCTATTAGTCAGTAGGCCCATTTGGTAACAAAATTTTCCGTCTTCAGTGTATGTCAGTTTTCTTTGAGAAGCCTCTGCCATCCAAGGTGTTAATTCTCCTCCTTATCTCTTTCTCTCAAGGTTTGGCCATCTGAGCGTGGCTCACATCTTGCTGGAGAATGGTGCTGATCTCAATGCACAGAACAAGTTAGGAGCCAGCGTCCTCACAATGGCCTCCAGAGGTGGCCACGTCAGCATGGTGAAGTTGTTGTTGGAATCTGGAGCTTTTGTAGACAGTTATGACCATTTTAGCACGAGCGTACTTAACAGCAGCAGAGATGACCTTCCTGATATCACTCCGCTGATGGCAGCTGCTCAGCATGGGCACGAGGCAGTGGTGCATCTGTTACTGGACTGGGGAGCTGATTGTAATTACACTGTGAAGACTGTGGGCTGGAGTCCTTTAATGCTGGCAGCTGTTAGTGGAAAGGTGAGCTTGGCACAGCAGCTTGTGGAGAAAGGTGCCAATCCTGATCACCTGAACGTACTGCATAAAACACCTTTTGAAATCTCTGTGGGCTTCAAACACAAAGACATGAAGGACTACCTGGAATCTCTCACAACGATCAGGCCTCAGGCAGGTATGGAGCTTAGGTGTTCGTTTCGCTTCCTTGAGGTTTTGATTGCATATTCAGAAACTGAAAGGGTCATTTTGGTTGTACGTCGCGTTCTTTATAATTTGTAACTAGACTTGTGTGAAAACGTTGGAGTAGGAGCACCTACCTCAGGTGAGGCAGGAGTGCCCAGCTTCAGCAGATTACCTCCACGTTAGCATGACGAGATTCCTTTCCTGCAATAAAAATCACGTGAAACTTCTCAAAGTGTTTTAATGTTTTCAATTTTTTTTTGCTTTTAAAACATGTGATCCAGATGCTTGTTCAGGAAGAAAATTACAAAGGCCTACTTGAAATGGCACTAGAGAAGGGAGGTAAAAACCGTAGTAGGATATCAAAGGAAGGATGTTGCAGACTCAAAGGAAACCTAAAAGGTACAAAATCTTCTAAGGACCCACTGAAAGAGTTCAGTCTGTCTAGTTTCATGGGGAGGTGGTTAAGAGGTGTGATTAATGAAGTGTCCATGTTAAGGGCAGGAAGTCTGATACTGGAGTGTCTTTTTATATGGCAGCCAAAGGAAAAAACCTGCGAGTTTAAAGTTAGGAGAATTTGAATGGGAAATAAGACACTATGTTTTATGGTGAAGCTTAGAGCTGGAGCGACTTAGTAGAGGTGTGCAATCTCTTAACAGTTGCAGTCAAGGTTAAATGCCTTTCTGAAGCTCACTGGCGGATTGTCTTCACTGGGTGTCACCTACAAGGCCTGTGACGTGCAGAAAACCAGATGAGGTTAACCTAGCGGTTTCTTCTACCACTCTCTGAACGTATGAAACCTCTTCAAAGTCCTTTGATCGTGGACTGTGTGTTCTAAGAAAACCAAGTGTTAATGCGGATGAATAATACGTCAGCATATCCCCTACATTTCTGTTCCTTGCAGGAGAGGGGCATAGTCAATTAACTTCAGCACTTGATAAAATTTAGAAGCAGTTTTCAAATGTGAGTATGCCTGTTGGTGTATGCACACTGCTTGTGTATGTACAGAACTAGATTAAAATAACATCATTTCAATGCAAATCTCAATTAAAACAGAGTTAAGAGATGCTGCTTTTATAGTTTTTAATTTCGCCCTGTAATCATTTGCTACGTGCACTGAATGAGACGAGAGAGCTGATAAAGAACCATTTTGTGACTGTAATTAACAAATGGGGAGTGGTCATGTAGCTTTAGCCATGAGCATGGAAGGATAGAAGAAATCTAGGATTTTGTAGAGAGAGGTAATATCTTGTACTAGGGGATCTGAAGGCTTAAGAAGGTGTGAGCAAACTTAGACTACAGCATTTTTCCTTCAGTCTTAAGCAGTGTATTCAGTACCATACACTCAACCAAAAAGACAGAATAGTATATTGTGTCCCTTTACCAGTAATTTTCCGAGTTTTTTTAATTACTAAGCAAAACTGTTTTCTGTTGATTGTTTTGTATGTAATTTCCTAGGATTTTTGTTTTTATTGAAGATAAAGGTACTTGCTGTCATCTGTCAGTTTGAAATGTTAATGAATTTAGTTTTTTAAAAATTTTTACTTATTGCAGATATCTCTCCCAGGTATCTTTCCAAATTAGTTTTTCTTTCTAGCTGGTTCTATAAAATAGTGTTATGAATGTCTTAAGTTTCTTAACGTATTGTGGATTTGCTTCTCTTTCTTTCTCCAGAAGTTTGTTTATGCTCACAGAAATGCATTAAATCTGTTCCTGAAATCAGACAGTTTGGTTTGGAAATTATGTTGGACATGGGAATGTCAATAAGTCATTTCAAAAATTGAGACCTTATTCTGTGTGTGCCTGTTCGGGGACACTTTTCAAGTTATTTGTGCTTTAATGCAGACCAGTGCTGGGAGGTCCCTAACAGGAGGGTTCAGAAGAGCTGCATCTGGATGTGGCTAGCCCTAGAAAGAAACTTTTCCAGGTGCCACCAGCCATCTAGCTGTGGTGGCAGAAAGCTGTTGGGTAGGATAGTCCACTCTAAGCTCTCTGCTGCTTGTCAAAACCCAAGTAGGCTTATTTCAATCCTAAGCTAATTGTGTCTATATTGCACTGCTGCACGGACGTGTCTGTAGTCCCTAAAATGGTTAGATTTTATTGACATGTGGTGTCATTCCTGTGGATCAAGCTTCCCTTGTTTTTTAAGAAGCAAGGACAAAAATGTGACATTTGTTTCTGCTTCAGAGACGGTGCTTGTGTCGTCAGCTTTTGACTCACAGGTTATGTTGGAGCTGGGGCTTTCATGCAGCCGCACTCCCAGACAGACCCGGCTGGCTGTAGGCGGTTGCTCATGGCCAGTCTCTGAGGGACAGACACCAGCTGGTTACAGCACCCGGGGAGAACGGGGCCTCTGTGGGGTTCACCAGTGCAGCGCCTCGTGCCTTGCCCGTGCGTTCGCCCACGCAGAGCGTGTGTGCAGGCGGAGTTGGCCTGATGAGTCTCGAAACCTTTCTGCAGCCGTACGGCTTCAGGTGTGGAAGCAGCCTGTTTAAGCTGGGAGAGTGGACTTGCTTTAAAGCAGGTGAGTGTTCCTGTCACCTCTGCTGAGGGGGAGCTTCCATCGGCAGAAGGGTAGAAACTACTTGGGGCAGAGCGTGGGGTAAAAATGTTCAGCTTCCACACAAATTTCTGCCTTGGTTTTTGACCGTGGTTTCAGTCTCCTCCTAGCACTGGAGTCTTGTACGTCCTGGGAAAAAAACCAATCCTTTCTGTCCTACGGAAGGCAGCAGAAAAGGAGCTTGTCTTCTGATCTGTTGCCACGGATAGGGCAAATTGCCTCCCAAAAGAAAGCACCTCTCTTCTGAGGGCTGTTTTCAGTAGCAAAATCAGAAGTGCCCGAAATGGCCTGGGTGTTGCCTGTGTTCTGTCCTTGCTTCAGCTTACCTGGATGATGGTCCTTCCTTCTGGCATCTCCTCGTGGTCTCCTGTTCCCTGAGGCTGTCTCTCTTTTAGGCTCTTCATGTGCCAAGTACAGAGTCTGCTGCTTTCCTAAACTAGGCTTTTGAAATCTGTTTTCCAGTGGTGAACTCGTACACAGTTCCTTCTGTAAGAGCAGTTTCTAACCGGGAGAAAATGTAGAACCAACAGCTCACTCTCCCACTCTTGAAATAAGAGTTTCCCATGTCTTTATGGGCTTTCCAGCAATTGCTTTTGTTCAGCGTTTTCAAACTACTTCGTTTGGAGCCAAGCTATGAACATTAACCTTTTCTGTATGATCATAAAAAGGGAGAATTGGGTTCTGGAAATCTCTCAACTCTCCTTGTTTTCCTTAAAATCTTTTTACCCCATTGATTCTGTAGTGTCACTAGTGCTTTGGAAGACGGAGGAGGATATATACTTCTGTCTTGAGTGGAAGGTGCAAAACGTGTCACTATTTGTTCCTCATCTTACATGGGGTCAACAGTTTCAGAGCACTTCGAAGGCATATGAAGGAATGATCCTTCACTCAAAATATTAAAATTCATAATAATTACAGTTCTTATTATGGAGATGGTGATCTGGGAGGTGAAGGGTATCTGTTAATGCACAAATAGCAAGCCGTGCAGTTAAATCATCGCTCTTACTTTTGTGACCCTCACAAATTAACCTGGCAATACTCAGTAGGAAATAGAAACGGGACAGCTTGAGAAACTCCCTTTGAGTCACCGTTCAAAATAATCCTGCACTATTTGAGTGTTTGCTGTTGTACAGGGGATTAGAGCAGACCACAGAACCGTACTGTGGTTCTTGAATTGATATTTTAGTCTTCCAGGCAGGAAACGCAGAAGTTTCCAAATACAATTTCCTGGTAGAGAATGGAAGTTGAAAGGCAAAATCCTGTGCTGGTGCTTTAGTATGGTTTGTAGCTTGAGCTTTGCACAGAGAACCGTACAGGTGAGTTGTTCTTCCTAAAGGGAATAAAAAGGTTATCAGTGCTTTCTTTGTTCTTGTTAAATGTTTGTCTAAACATATGTTTTATAGTACCTTTATGTAAATTTTAATAGTTTTTGCTATAAAAACTTTACTAGAAATTTTTGCTTTTTTTAATGATTGCTAATAGAAATATTTATATTTCTTCCAGATACAGAAAAGAGGCAACCTGATGTCTTTCATGCTTTGAAATTGGGTAAGTACTGACAGACTCTTCCACCATGTCTGGCTCTTGTAACATCAGAGCACGTTTGTTCGCTAACGTGGGAAACCAAAACGTGTTTGGTTTTTACATGCAACTTTGTTTTTTTCCTCATTTTCCTTTTCATTTAAAAAATATGTTTATTTCTGTCATTTATATTTATTTTTCTTCATGATCCAATATGAGAAATTCTTTATGAATCCTGGTTGTGCCCTTCATTCCAAAATGGTGTGAAATAGTAGTTGCAGTTATTCCAAGACCATGCTGCCCTTCATAGGATTTATTTTTTCCTTCCTCATAGACTTGAAGTATGAAAAGAGAGGTGCTAATTAGTGCAAAAAATATGCTGGCCTTTACTCTGTGTAAGCATTGTAATTACTCTTTAAAGTTGCTTCAAGAAAGGAGTAGGAGTCTCTGATCTTGCCTGTTCGCTCATGAGCAAGAGTGACTTTCATGAGCACGTAACTGGTAAAACTGTTCCGTGGCAAACAGAAAGAGCCAGTGCCCTCCTGTTGAGTTAAATTTGATCCAGGCTCTGATGGGTTGTACCCCTGGTGGATGGCAAGCTGCTTTCTGGTTACCTGTTTTCCTGGATCTTCAAGCGTAGGAAAAAAGTGCTGAAATGAAGGGTTTGGCGCAGGCTGTCTGATGGCTTTGGCACGGGAAACAGGGCTGTATTCGCTTGCTGCTGAGGTGCCTGATAATGGTGTGGGTCAGAAAACTCTGCAGTGTTTGCAATCTCTTTGGCAGGTTAGAGGGATTCAGTATTTGAACCCTACCTGATTCCTGCTCTTACAGTTGTTTTGCCATTTAAATGTTTTCAGCTATTTGATAATACATTTAGCCTATTGCCAGCAGTCCTGGCTATATAGAGTCAGACAAAAAATGCTCAGTAGTAAAGAAAAGTTCCTGATGGGTGTATTTAATTTTTGTTTTTTCAAATATTGGAAAATGTCATTCCCGTGTGAGGGTAAATCCAGTGAAGTCATGAGAGGTGTTCTATGAGACCGAAGCAGGGGGTCTCTTCTCCAGTCAGCCTGCCCTTACTTGGGACTAAGATGCCCCAGACAGTGAGGAAGCGTTGGTAATGCAGCCTTGTGCATGTAGTGGACCTAATGATCCTTACTGGTGCTGTGCTTTCTATGTCTGTGGCGTAGAAAATCGGATCATACCTCGCTGAAAGCTGGTTATACCCCTCCTGTGATGCATGCATACAGAATAAGCAAGCGCAAGCGAGCACAACTACCTCTCATTCCAGCTTTTTTGTCCATGCACCCACTCCTGACTGTAACATAAGCATGAAGCCTTTGGTATGATTGACTTTCTTGCTTTCAACAGGGAGCTGCAACTTGAGGAGAGCTCAGAGTTAGCAACTTTACAGTTTCTGATAGATTTTTAGATCTTTTTTATTATTATTATTTGTAAATGAGTGATTTTTGTGAAGGAAAACATAATTTTTTCTGAACATCTGTCCAAATGGATTTCAGCAATGCATCTTTAAATTGACAGTTATCTCCCAAGTTTTACTGTCGCTGTGTTCCTACTGAAAAGTTAGAGGTGTGTTTTGAACGGTCAAGCCTGGCCTTAGCGTTCAGATCTCGTCCTGGGTTTGGTACAACAGTTTTAACCGTTGCTTTTCAATTAACCGTCGTAGAACCATAGAATAGTTTGGGTTGGAAAGGACCTTAAAGACCACCCAGTGCCAACCCCCTGCCATGGGCAGGGACACCTCCCACCAGACCAGGTTGCTCCCAGCCCCATCCAGCCTGGCCTTGAGCACTGCCAGGGAGGGGGCAGCCACAGCTCCTCTGGGCAGCCTGTGCCAGGGCCTCACCGCCCTCATGGTGAAGAAATTCTTCCTAATATCTCATCTAAATCTCCCCTCTTTCAGTTTAAAGCCATTACCCCCTCATCCTGTCACTACCCTCCCTGATCCAGAGTCCCTCCCCACCTCTCCTGCAGCCCCCTGTCAGCACTGAAGGCCGCTGTAAGGTCTCCCCGGAGCCTTCTCTTCTCCAGGCTGAACAACCCCAACTCTCTCAGCCTGTCCTCACAGGGGAGCTGCTCCAGCCCCATGAGCATCTTTGTGGCCTCCTCTGGACCCGCTCGAGCAGGTCCATGTCTGTCTTGTGCTGGGGGCCCCAGAGCTGGACGCAGCCCTGCAGGGGGGTCTCACCAGAGTGGAGAAAATACCTCCTGTCATAAGTCACCTTCTCAGAAACTTTATGACTTTAGAGGCTACCAGAACTGGAGATGGGCAGACATAATAGTGAAGAAGAAGGAGGTGATAGGTAGCAGGACCAGGAGCTCCCTCTTAAATGTCGACTCTTCATGCGCAAGCTGCTGAATTCTCTTCCTGGGAAAGCCTCGGGTCTCTTAGATCGTGGAGAGTTCAGCTGCCCTTCTGGTACCCCTGTGACTTTTAATCTGAGGTTTATAAAGGTCAGTGCGGTGTTGGAAGGAGTCCTAGGGAGCGAGCCAAATGAGTCCTGGTCAGCATACTCCTTTTGGGTTTTTTCTGAAATACTTGGCTATGGATGGCAGCACTGTTAAAAACCCAACTCGCTAGGTTAAGAGTCGTCCAGGCCAGAGTTCTAAGTGAATCCTGGAGCCTCTGAAGGTTCCAGGGTTTCTGTTTAACAAAGTCTGTGATGCAGGCTGTGTTAGAAAAACTGCCTGCTGTGTTTTACTAAATGGGGATATAAAAAAAAGTAGTTCTGTGCTTTTGTGTCTTTCCCGTTCCAAGAAATGAGCGGAGTGGCCTGGGTGAGCGTTAGTTTCAGTGAGTGCGCTCAAGCGCTTGCAGGGTTTGTCTGGGATTCTGCCTGCCTTTCCAAGGAAATTGTTCATGCCTGTCATTGAGTTGAAGGTAGCCCATGTCATGAAGCAGTTTGCCGTCTGAAGGTTTTTAATAAAGGTGAGAATTTTTTCATTTGCATGGCAGTTGATGGTTTGCTGCTTCTTGCCTCTGTTCCTACTCTGTGACATACTTGGTCACAGGGATCTTTTTTTCCTCTTAACCTCTTCCCTGCTTTTGCCTGCGAAAAAAGGAGGTGGGGGAGCTTAAGCTCTCTGCTTAAGATAACCCTGACTGACTCATACATTTTTAAAAGGTGCTTGTTCCTACTTTTATTAAGAATTATTAAAAAAACCCCACAACCTGTTTAAAATATGTTCAGTAGCATATTTTGTACTGCTTTTCATAATCTAGACAAAACCTCAGTGAGTACCAGCCTCTTTATGTGCAAACTTGAACGTTACGTTCACTTTTAAAGAACTAAAAAGATGACAGGAATAGCACATTACTCCAGAGCAAGGGTTGGGGAAGTTTTGCCTTGGAGATATAGTTTAAATGTTGAAGGCAGAATTAAAAAAAAAAAAATAACCTTTCTGAATAAAAGAAAGTTGAGCACTGGAGTAGATTAATTCATTGGGAGGTTGTGGAGTTGTACCAGTATAGGTTTTTAGGATCAGTGAACCACCTTCCTTTGTAAGAGGAACTTATGGGTCCGTGTGACATAGGGTGTTGTTCTGCCTGCTTAGGGCAAGGGATCGAGCCTCCTCCACCTTTCAGAGTGCCTTTGTACCCACTCTCTTTGATTCTAAAATGATGGCTTTCTGTGATTTCAGCCTATGGAAATGGAACAGGGATCTCTGTCCTGCTGAAGGACAAACCGTGGTGTCTCAGCTTCATCAGTTTTTTCTTGCACGACATCCTCTTAGGACAATTTAGTAGAAATATTCGCTGCTTGTGTCTTCCCACGTGGGATGCACTGCAGTTTATACAGCCTTTATAGCTTCGTCGTTCATTTTGGAAAATAATTCCAGTAATGGGATCGTACTGCAAGTGTACAGGTAGGGAGGATGAGCGGAGACAGCGCCTCGTGCTTATGCCACAGTTTTATGTAGCCTGGGAGGATGTACTGATTAAGTAAAAGATCAAAGATCAGTACAAATATTTTGCTTTAGTGTCGCAGTTGCTCTAGTACTCTATTTTTTCTGTTTTGATTCCACTTAATGTAGACCAATCTCAGCAAATCAAAATACATATTAATTCAGTGACTAAGCACTTCTCTGTTGCTCATGTAGATTATCCCTGTTTTATCCCTGTTCTGCAGGAAACTTTCAGCTGGTTAAAGAGATCGTTGATGAGGACCCAAGTCAGGTCAATATTACCAACGTTGACGGTGCATCTCCAGTAATGATTGCGGCTGTAACTGGACAGCTGCCCCTTGTTCAGCTCCTTGTGGAGAAAAATGCTGATATTGACAAACAGGATAATGTTCATGGCTGGACAGCACTAATGCAGGCCACGTACCACGGGTAAGGTACATACTCTCCTTAGGTCTAGTGGTAAAGAAGTTTCACTCTTTTTAGCATCCCAAGAGAAAACATCTTTTTGATACTGACTGTGGAAGCAGAGAGGTCTTCCAAGGAACTGAGAGATTTGTGACCTCAGTTTTCCATGACTTTTGCACTGCCCTCAGCTTCTCAGAGCAGACCTGGATGCTCTTTGGATTTCAGACTTGAGTGGCACATTTGGGAACTTGAATCTTACGCAGTAAGTGCTGAGAACATAGTGCTCCAGGCAGGCACTAGGAGCTTTGGTGCAGACTTCAGCTTCCATCCTTTGATGTTTTTTAGTGTTTGGTAAGGTAGTATTGCCCCCTGCCAGGGTTGCAGGCCTACATCGAGTTGTGAAACTTCAAGACAATCACCCTTTTATTTGCCATATTTTCTAGTCTTAAAACCATTCTTATGTTCCCCTTTTCAGCCTTTAGTTTTCATGAAGTTTTCTGAAATGCACCCACTGGAGAACTGATTGTCATTTTCTCTAGAGCTACTTCATAAATGCAGGTAGGCACTTAAGAGTCAGACCCCAGAAACTGGCCTGGTACTTCACGTGTGATCATATACTTGGCATTGTCCAAATACAGGATATTCGGTGTAGGAAGGTGAACTTTTCTCCATTGTTGTCGATGAGGCCCTCAGCAAGGTGGAGATTCACTTCGCTGCCTGGTAATGCGCACTTTATAGTTGTACAAATGCAGATGTTCTGCTCCAGCTTTTATTTTAGTCAGCAGATCTCACTGGGCTGTGAAAGTGCAACAAAGGGGCAAAACAGGAGGTCGGGTTGTCATTGCTCTGTGACAGTTTTCTGAAGTGGTTCCCGGGACCTGCATAGGGTGAGGTTCTCTGCCTCCTCACCAATGCACTGCTGATAGCAGTGACAGGCACGTCTCAGAAGTGCCTGAGGATCCGTTTTTCTGCTTGGCAGCAGCCACCCCTGCGGGCAGCAGAAAGGGGGGTGCAGGGCTGCTGGCATGTCCCCTCGCCGGCACTCAGGAAGCACAGAGCGCAGCTGAGTGCCGTGTGTGTTCAGGTGCTGCCCTTTCGGTTTCCTGGAGGGCTGTGTTACGGAAATGCCCTGTTATATCAATCAGGCTTTGTGGTGTGAAATTGTATTAACTTTGTTAATACACTTAATGTTTGAGGAATTTTTCTGGAGACTTTGGTATTGTTCATGCTTAAGTAAAACAAACTAAAGGACACCGGCTCAGTGGAAGGACCACAAGGACATCCCTGGAAGTAAGGACTTGGCTTCTTGGAAGCTTAGAGCTGTCCACGAAGGATAAAAGATACCCCTAGTCAACCGAGATAACGCCAGAATCACAGCTGTCTAACACGTCTTTGAAACCCTCCCAGTGTTTGGTGTCGTAGAAGACTGACTCCAGGGACATCTGTGTCAATGGATGAGCAGCAAGAATGCTGCAGAAATACAGTTGCTTTGCAAAATTTTACTATGATTAATAACCAGTAGCGTGGGTGTTAGTGATTACTCAAATTGTGTTGTACCTAAACGCTCGAAGTGCGCAAGAACCTCCTGTAAAACCGCAGTCAGGCTGCCCCAGTTTGTCTGGAACGCCTCATGTGCATGGATAAATACCTTTGAAGTTCTATACTTTATGTCCTAGCTTTTCCCTTTGGTCGGCATGGGCCAGTTGTGAATTTTCCAAACCACGGGAAGTCTCTAGTCTCCGCAGAGTCTGAGCTTACCCTTTCTCGCGAGCGACAGTGGGGAGTGGAGGGTGTCTGGTTTGAGGGAGGGAGGGAGCAGGCAAGGTCTGCGTGAGCCGGGGGCCCTAAAGGGTTGTGTCTTGGTGCCCTCAAGGTGCAGGACTGGAAAGCAGGATGGGGGGATGGCACAGTTTTAAGGAAGAGGAGTAATGGGAAGTATGCAGAGGAGCTGTGGTGGGGGTCAGCAGAATTTTTGGGTGAAGACAGGAGGAGCATTCCTCTATTTTAGGTTGATTTTATCTAGAGAGAGTTCAGAAGTGAAAACTTCATCTGTACATTAGGTATCGCTTTGAAGTCAAGAGGCGGAGATCTGTTGGTCAGCTTTTGAGTTACCTATTGCTATGTAAGAATATTTTTTCTCTGTGTTGCTGAGGCATGTCAGAGTTTGTTTTTATACAAGGTCAGTCTCTACTCAAGAGGGGTTTTGTATTAAGTATATTTTCCCGAGCTTTGTTGTCTGCTCGCTTAGTTTGGAGGCTGAATTGCAGTATTGTTTTTGACTCACCAGGCAAGTCCTGCTTGTTTATTCAGGTGTACGAGAGGGGAGAGGGGCTAATGGGAATGGGATGGTGAGTTCCTTTTATGCAACTAGCTTTTATGAGCTTTTATTGGAAGGTGTTTGTGTTGGTATACCATTTGATACTGATTGTGTTTGCATTTCAGACACTTCAAGGATGTGATAATGTGCCTTCTCAATTATATAATTTATATCTCTAATTAAGTGAAGTACTGTTTGGAGTTTATAAATTATCTTCAGTCAATTTGGCTTTTCTGTGTGCAATTTCTTACCTGTTCTCAATATGAAGTTCTGTTGAATTATTAGTGATGGCACATGATGACTACTGGATTGACCTTTGTCTTTCCATCTGCTTTTTTGCCCAAGGCATTAATGGCCTTTCATTGGGAAGGCGATTTACAACACATTCCAGAGTCAGTTCCGAAGGGTTAGCTTAAAAACTGACTGTTCAGGTTGGGGTTTTTTAGGCTGACTTTCTGCATGTTGATTAGTGTAATTCATAGTGAGTAAGCAGTGAGTGGCAAAGGAGTCATGGGAGCTTCTGAATAGCTTGTGAAGAAATTTTAGACTTGGTTAGCTACAGGAAAGGTAAAACTGATCTCTAATTGAGGAGCAGTGGTATAAAAGGATGAAAATGGAGTATTAGGGGTTTCTTCCTTTTTTTTTTGTAACATGAGCAATGCCTTTTTTCTTCCCTTAAAGAAACAAAGATGTTGTAAAGTATTTGTTAAATCAAGGAGCTGACGTCAATCTTCGTGCAAAAAACGGATACACAGCTTTTGACCTGATAATGCTGCTGAATGATCCAGGTACGTTACTTCAAAGAGCACTGAGGAAATGTGCGACACAAATGGGTAAACATCCCTTGCCATCTAGAAAATACATTAAAGTTGTTAGGAAGTACCTTCTGAGGGCTGGGCTGGGCTGGACCAAGAAAGGACACTGCCTGAAAATGGTGGGGTTTGAGTGAATCGGTTAGATGAGTGTATACGTTTATGGGATAACAGATTCTGTACCTTCCTCTTGCCTCTCTTTTTGAAGATGCTCCAAAACGTGGTGTTTGTGACAGCAGAGCCAGTCCAGTGGCATTTGACTGTGGTGGCCCAGGTACTCTGTGGTGTCACTAGCGCAGAGCTAGAGATTTGCACTCTGTAAACAGCAGTAGAGGGACAGGACCAAGAGAGTGCGATCAGAACAGAACTGGTGAACTCCTGGCCGAACCTTCCACTCGGTCTGTAGAGGCTGAGAATAAATCATGCTTCAGGGGTCAGGCTTTTTTTATGGGAGTGCTTTGGAAAAAAGGCAGCATATTTTGGGAAGACTTCAATGAAGCACATGGAGTTTTTGTTGTAGTTTGTTTAGCCTGTATAATTTCTTATTAACCTTGCCTGGTACCTGCATTGCTTTATCTGAAGCCAAAAACCACTACTGCTGATGGAATTAATGTTTTTCTCTGTATTTGCTCATTATGATGTTTTTGGTCAGTAGCAGATGCCTTTCCTTTGTCAAAAGTAGATCACTAATAATACAAAATTTTAAAAATAAATAAAGTAAATTATTTTATAACTAACTTGTAGGAGAGAGTAGTTTGTCTTGTTACCTGTCAATATAGATATATTGGTCAGTTCTGTCTGCCCTTCTGAAAATCTTTCCTGACTTCAGTATAAATACAGATTTACAGAATACTTTTTTTGCTTTCCTCTCCTCATCTCATGCTCGTTCTTTTTTCTTCCTTTCTTTTTTCTTACTTTTTTTTTGTCCACCCTTTTTCTTACCATGTCTTTTCAGTCCCTTCATTGTCCAGGCTGAACAGCTCCTTTCTCTTTGGGATTTCATTTCAAGCTCTTTTTCTGCAACCTGCACTTGAAGAAAGAATATTCGTTTTTCTCTGCTCTCTTCTGTGTCAGGTGAGAAGAGGGAGCATCGTTCTTCTACAGAGCGTGAGAGGAGGCAGTTCGCTTGGTCACACGTGACTGATTCCGACTGAGTAGCGTGCTTGTTTGTGTTGATAGGTACCTTTAGAGAGGCGATGGTAAGGCTGCAGCCCCTGTGTGGGGAGAAGGTGTGGGAAACCTAGGTCGAGAAGGAAGGTTTGAGGATTCATTTGCTTGGTGTTTGAGAGGTAGATCAGTTACTGCTTCTGTGGGATTTATAGGGGAAGTGTCGGTGTATCGGCTGTAATTTGGGAAAGCAGAACAGACTAAACATTATCTTAATTTGTTTTCTTTCAGACACAGAGCTTGTACGGTTGCTGGCATCAGCATGCATGCAAGTAGACAAAGACAAGAATAAAGTGAACAGCAGATCGTCTTTGCCTTGTTCCAGAAGCAGGCAATCCTTAAATGTCCCAATGTTGCCAGATGACAAAGGAGGTCTAAAGGTAAATAAATATATTCACTCTTAATAATAATCAGTGCATTGTTTCCTGTAGCGTACGAAGCAGAGGAAGTCGTTGGTAAGAAGTGCCTTGGACCTAATGTAACTGGGCTTTTTGGGGGGTGTGTGTTCTGAATTCCTCATTGACAGCACTTCCTGGTTTTATGAAATGTAGCATGTGCTCAGTTTTCGTTTTGTCAGATGGCAAGGCAAAGGGAAGACTTCTAAGGAACAGTTTGCATCGAAACATTTCAGTGCCTAGAAATAGATCTCATAATTAAGTAGTGGAACGTAACATGCTCATAAGTTTGGAACTGAATTTCCAATATGACTGTAATTTTAAATGTACCTTTAAAATCAAATGTACTCCAGTTTTATCAGACTGGTTTTAAACTCGTTGCTGATTTCTTTTTCTTTTTTTGAAATCGGAGTGGATGTGTTATGGGGATTGGGCTGAGATCTCCTAATATCGTGAGAAACTGCCTATTTATATGTTTGGTCTGGGTAGGAATTGCAGTAGTAGTTCTTATTTTACTTTTATGTTGTTTAGTAGACCCTAGAAGAAGGAAGGATGATGTAGGAAGGAAACAGAAGCTCTGGTGATGTACTTGAAAGTACTCCTGGGACTCCGTGCAGGACAGCCCAAGAAACTGAGAGGCTGTATCGCTCGTCTGCCTCTAGGACAGAGGGTAGACTTCATTTCAGCCCTAAGTAGAATTGGCCTTGAAAATTAAGAAGATCATAGCAGAGATTTTTAATATGGCTGGGGGTGGTGGTCATCAAACTCATCTCCCTTCGGACCAGCATGTGAAGAGAGTGGTGAAGTGAGGGACCTCTCCTGGGTTTTGTAGCAACAGTGCTTCCGTGTGGACAACTGCTCTGTGCTGAGCCAGGACTGTAAACCAAAGCTATTTATGGTGACTCAGCCAGTACATAAATTTTCTGTCTAGATCAGTGTAAATGACAGAATGTGGGGTCTGCAGAATCATGGAAATGTGAAAATGAGAGGGAACTCGAGAGGCTTACCTGCCTTTGCGTAAGGAGACAGAATGAACGTGCTGAGAACATCCTTGACAGAAGTTTCTGTTCTCCCTTCCTTCACTGTGGTGAAGAAAGTCCCATGGTCTCTCAGCACCCGGTTCCACTGCTTGTTGCTTCTTGTGGTCAGAATTTTTTTTCCCCTGATCTAATCTGTATCTGTCTTGCTGTGCATTAAATGGATTGATTCTTGTTCAATGGCCACCTTCATTTTTGTAAGAACTGCATAAATACTTAATGAATTAACATATTCTCTTCAATCTTTTTTTTTTTTTTTAGACTAAACAAAAATAATGCATGCAAATGTCCTTGTTTGCAGCTTGTGTTTCCTAAACTTCTTACTGTTTCTGATCTGTCTGTATCTGTCAAGGTGAGGGATCCAAAACGAGTCACGAGATTCCAACTAGGGTCTCAGTATCCTATCGTGGTGTACAAAAACTACTTGCACAGTTGTGTGTTTTATGCTGTTATCAGGGAAATTCACCTTTTTTGCAGCAGTAAGACACTGTGCATCTATACTTAGTTTGCAGTATGTTACAGCTCTGATTTTCTTCTTTTCGTCAGTGCAGCTGCTTTGCTACTTACTCCCTTTAATGTATTTGTACACTTGGTTTCTTCTTCTTGCATGTCAGCTTGACCCCTACTGAATAATGTCAATTTGTCACTGTTTAAGTTTACAGTATGTAAGGTCCTCCCAAAACTGCCCAGATAAGATGTCTTCTGCAGACTGTGCGAAATCTGTTCTGTTTCATCGTTGCTGTGTTAATGAACGTTTCCAAACTCCTGTTTTACTCCATGAAGTACGTCTTCCCAATTGGAGATCAAATTGTTGGTAATTTGTCTGTTGTTTGGCTATGGTGCTTTCCCTATATTAGTTTTACTTGAACCATATTTTCCTCACTCATTCAGTGAATGTTACATGGAATAGCGATAAACGCTTTATTAAAAGTCAAGCTGCCTTACAGCTTTTCCTCCCTTCTTCCCACTTGACCAGTTACTCTGGCAGAGAGAGAGAGAGATTGATTTGGTGGGATTTATTCCCAACAAACCCATGCCAGCTGTGTCTTACGAGCTGTGATGATGTACATGATGTCTGTTTGAGTTAAGCTTTTTGATCAGTAAATTTTCAGATTTTCCTCTTTGGGCTACGGGTGATGATGTATTTGCCTCTTACCTGATCTCTGTGACTTCTTCCGTCCTCTTAACTTGTCTCGAAGATAATATTTGTTCAGGGGTCATGTTGTCTATACTTACTTCAGGGTAATTTTAATCAGTCTTGTCTGGTTTTCATTTAAGCTCATTTAAATGTTCTTACTCGGTTAGGCAAATGCACATATATTCCTACCTTCCTCCTGTTAATTAATTATTAATTATTTTTTAATGTAGTAATACTAAAATAGCTGATCACAAGTAGGCTGCTTTTGAAGTTTAAAAAAACTAAACCCTTTTCAGTGTCTCCTGTTTGATCACTTTTGTCATTTACTGGTAGACTTCTTATTTTGTTGTGTGTTTCTTTTATTTGTAATTGATGCATAATACAGGCCCTTGTTCCTTTACCTACGGATAATGTAGTGGATAACCATGATCTCATTCTTTACCCCTTTCACACAGGAACTGTTAACTGCGTTTTCTCCCACCATTTTGTGGACCTGAAAGCAAAGTTGTGCCTTTTCCATACACAAAACTCTTATTTCCTCTCTTTCTTCCTGCCCGTGCTGCTTCAGCAAGTTACACTCTCAATGTCGGTATTAGAGCTGTGTGAATTATCACATCCAGGAGGCGGTGGAGTCACCGTCCCTGGAGGTGTTCAAAAGACATATAGATGTGGTGCTTAGGGACATGGTTTAGTGGTGGGCTTGGTAGTGTTAGGATAATGGTTGGACTCGATGATCTTAAAGGTCTTTTCCAACCAAAATGATTCTATGATTCCTTTGATTAAAGTTGTTTGAGGGCAGAGATTTCCAGTTCTTCCTCTTGTTCTTTCATTCCTAATATCGTTAAAGTGTCTAAGGTATTTCTCCAGTGGCAACACCGTTTTTCTGTTCTTTGATACTGTTGCCTTCTCCCATTGCTGTTAGGTTTCAGCCTTTTGGCAGACGCTATTTTTAACCACAGATGCGTTTTCGTTACTTGGCTGCTTCAGCCGAGTTTAAAGCCCCTTGTTCCGCATCTGTACGCGTGTGACGTGGTAGGGTGTATGGAGAGGCCGCCGCCTTCTGCAGCAGCAAGCTGGGAACTCCAGAGCTCAGACCACCGTACTCTGAACACCAGAGGACAGGATGAGCCTCTCCACTATCGTGCCTTTCTTGCTGGAGAGCAGTAGTTTTTTCTGTGGTAACACAGGGGCTGTACTTCCTCCATTTCAGGTTAGTTTGCGAGGCGAGCATATGTTTACGAAGCAGAAGCCCTGTGAAGAGGAGTAACAAAGATGTTAGGAACTTCGAAGTGATCCTTGTTACAGAAGCAAGCTGGCTTCAGTGGGCGAAACCAACCGCGTTGTACAAGCAATCTCCTTTGTAAACTCGTTGTACTTTGTGTTAAAACTACATGAATTTTGTTGCCCTTTCACTTCCTTTTGGAAGGTGAATAAATGATGACCTGTGTGGGTTTTATTGCTTTCCCGGAACTATTTGTGCCTCTTGCCTTTTTCCATCAGGTCTTTGTTGCTGAAAGTCATGTAAATCTTTATTAGTTATGGCTCCAAAGAGATACAAAGGTCTGAGAACTCTGTCCATTACTCATGCTTTGTGCAGATTGAAAAATCTTTTTAACGATCGTCTGCTAGAAGGATTGATTCACAGGGAATAAGTTTGCAGTTTATATTACTTACTTCTACTGTATGACAGTTGGGAAGACATATATCAGTAAGCAGCTGAAAAATGGTAGAAGAAGCAGCTTTACTAAGAAATAATCAGGCCATATTTATAATCTGACTGATTTACCTACAGGCCACATAATCTTTAACACAGATTGCATAGGTTTTCTCAATATAGCCTATGGGTCTTGTATAGTCTAGAGAAATGTCCTGCTAAATACTTGAAGCATCTTGCACTGTCTGCCTGTATGTGAGTCTGTAAATTCTTGGACAAATTTTATTTTGAAGGAAGATGGTCCTTTCGTGTCACGGTTTCCACATATGTGATACCTGTATAGATGGAGGCTGTAGGTGCAGTAGTCCTAAGGTGCGCGTTGTTTTCACAGCGGGTATTTCCTTGCCTTGCTCTTTTTGAGGCTGTAGTCTTTCCGGTCTGGCAGGGTTTAAGTTACCTGTATAGCAGTGCTGTGTGGGTTGTGGGTCTTGAGTTTGACAGGAACACTATTGAGACATTTCCAGTTTGTCGCTGATTTTGGAGAGCTTAAGGAGAAGCTTTCATGCAGACGGGGTAAACTTCTACACACCGCTCTAAACAGCAGAAAATACACATGCCAGAGAGTGTGAGAATGGACGGTGAAGTTGGAAGTGAATGGGAAGTATCTGCAATGTAGCTGTAAAAATTTCCTATTCAAATTCCCCTAGTACTTCTGTCTACCTTGTCTTCCCAGATAGTGTGGAAAAATAGAGTAAGGCATTTGCCAGATGAAAAATAAGGAAGGAGATTAATCTTACGCATATGAATTATGGGTGAAGGATTCTGTAGAAAATTGCAAACCACTTTAACATGGCTTTTGTAGTTTATCTCAAAAACTCCTGGACAAATTTATCGCTGCTGTAAGGATTACTTAATTGTACGTTTCTTTTCCTCGTTTTTCTTTTAGTTGGAACTAAATTGTTGTGTCTTCTTGTCAATCTAGTCCTGGTGGAGCAGGATGTCCAATCGATTCCGCAAGCTGAAGTTGACTCAGACGTTGCGCCATGGATTTCCTTCCAATCAGTTTGTGCCTTTTCCTGATGAGCCTGAACCATCATTAAATTCCACCATAAAAGCAGTTTCACAGAGTGATACGGACACCTCTGGAAACCTTGATGCTGCTGCAGCTTGGATCACAGCTAACAAAGCTAGTGGTAAAGCCGGAGTTGTCTTGTGGGAAAGGAGCTCTCATGGGATAGTCAAGTTGATACTATTTATAATGTGTTGGTTTAGTTTTTACTTAGCTTAATATAACTGAAAAGACACGTAATGTATTTGTAGTACGTAGAGGGAGAGATGTTTATACTCTTGACTGTTGATCATGCTGAACGCTGAGCGCTGAGGAAAACGCTGACAGAGCCATGTGGCTGCTCTGCAGCAAGCACCATTAAATTGGACAGCAGAGGCAGGTCACTCGAAAGTTGTTGGTATCTTTGGTAAACTAATTTGTGTAATGAAAGCAAATTTATTTAAACAAATAAATAAGTAATTCTGAGAAGAAAGAGAGGTTGGAAAAGCCCAAATTGTAAGACACATCTTCTGAAATTGTACAGTTCTCCGTGCAAAACCCCCACAGTCCGTGGTGCGAAATAAGACTATTGGCTTCACTTCAATTTAGGTACGTGGCGGCGTCACTGGAAATCTTAGTTTTTGTGTTTACTAAGTTTACTAAGGGTAAAGCTGTTGAATGTTTGAAAACAGTAAGCTGTCCTTGAGGACAAAAGCAGGAGCATCTAAACAATAAAACATCATTTATGTGTTTTCCAGGTGTAAACACTGCAAAAGGAGGAAAGGATGATGAATTATTGACAACCATGGTATGTTGCAATGTTCTTGGTGCGTTCAGCCCAATTTGTGCAGCTCCCATCGTTTTTATTACTTTTGCCTCCTATCCCAGTGACCATTAGAAAGAGCCATCATGTGTTTATAGTTAGTAGACAGGATCTGACAGGAACTGTGATGCAGTACTTCCTAGTCTAAGAACTACTGCAAGTAGTACGGCGTGGAAGCTGTTCACAGGGACTGACTTTTCTCAAGAGTTACCCATACCTTTGTGTGATCAGCAATGAGTTAGTAAAATAGATGGAAGAGCCGATGAGCTGCTGACAAGGAGTATGCCGTGAGGAAAACATGGGTGAAACGTGGGACAGTGTGAAAGTGAGATATTACTGGCAGAGGTGACCATGAAATACTTAGTTTGGGGTGTTTGTTTGTATTATTCTATTTCTGCTTTTGTTATGCTGTAGCTTTAAATTCCCCTACAGCTTGCTCCCTGGAGATATCACTAAATTTGTCTGGTTATCCTTTATGTTCCTTTTTAAGAAAACTGAGTTACTTTTGCTGTGACTGACTGAGAACTCCAGGGAGCCAGATCGGGTGTGTTGGTTCTTTCCCTTTCTGGAGAGCACTTGCAGCAGGAACAGGCAGTTGTTCACTGTTTTCCAGGTGTCCTGTCTGCGAATACAGAGAGGACCACCGTGTTATTTCTTTGGAAATTAATTGTTAACGTTCCTGTCAAAATCAATTTGAAGCAAGATTCAGCCCAATGAAGGAAGAGACAGTTTCTGCCACTTAAGGAACTGTATTCATGGTTTTAAATGCATGAGTGTACTGACAGGTGCCAGAATGTCCGTTGGATTCTCTCTCTGTTATTATGTGTTGCACATCTTCACAAATACTACTTTTATGTCTCGTTTCCTCTTTATTTTGTTTAAAAATGCATTTGTCTCCATCTTTTTACTTAACTTACAATTTTGAAACTACATCATCAGCTGCCAGTAACCTTGCTTAAGAAGAGGCTCTTTTCTTTTTCCCTTTCTTTATTTCCCCCTCTCAGCTGAGAAGTAGCGCTCCGTTCACCCGGCTGCCCAGCGACAAGCTGAAAGCGGTGATACCGCCTTTCTTACCGCCCTCAAGTTTTGAGCTTTGGAATTCTGACCGAACACGGCTCAGCAAAGATGGCAAAGCTGAACAGATGAGAACTGCCTGGCCGCAGAGAGCGATCAAGCACGATTTTAACAGCAGTGGGAACTCTGATATAGTAAGCGAACAAAATGTGTAGGAAAACACCGTGTTATATCCGGGCCATGCCGACTGAGCCACGCTGTGTTTCTGATTAGAAATTACTTCAAGCCCCCTGTCTCAGTAACGGCTTGTGCTTTTAAGCTCTGCTGTTTAGGAGGAATACGCTTCTCTACGGAAGAAACATAAATGGAGCGAAAGTTTTGCATTAAATGAAATGACTTGTTTGCTGTTAACCAGGATAACGTCAAGCCCTAACAAATTTGCTGCGAACAACTGAAATGGCTGCTGGTTTCACCGATATATTGCAGTTGCCAGAGTAGGTGCAGTCATTGAAATGTGGTGGAAACCGCTCTGATTTGGAAGAAGACTAGAGGTGGAGGAAAAGAATGAAAGTTTGTCAATGTTTAGGAACTGGAAGGGAGGGAATAAGTATCAGTGAGACATAAATATACAGACATATATTCTGAAAGTTTAGTAGTAGATAAAATTGTAGCAACTAGTGATCAAGTGGACTTGAAGGCATACAGCCTTGAAGTGCAAGTACTGTACAAAGGGAAAAAGTCTGAATAAATACTACTTCTTGTAGAAGAAGCGTGCCTGATTCTACAGTGCTTTTAGTGAAAACGCAGAACAAAAGGAAAATAGCTCGTTTGCCTTGAGACAGGAAGCAAAACCTCAACAACCTTTGCTGTCATAGTTAGTAGGAGACAAAGGAGAAGTGCTTACTCCCCTGACTTTAGACTCTAATTAGCCAAGTGTAGAGAAGAGTTTATTTTAGTAGTGCAGAACAGTATTTCATGTCAGTTCTAGAAATCGGACAGTGAAGACGTTTTAGGAGGAATTTTTTTCCTGTATTCCTCTTTGAAGTGAAGGTTGTCTTGGTACCAAGGGAGGTGATTTAGGTGGAATAAGGTGGCGTATTAGGAGGGAAGTGGTAGATCACAGGGAGGTAAACGTTCATCGTGCTAAAAAAGACGTCTGTAATAACCGAAGTGGATAATTGGCACCTGTATATGAAGTGAGGAGCAGGGGAAGTAGGGGAGGACTAGCCATTGATCATTCTGTGCTTCTGCTAAGGGACTAGGGAGGAGGAGAGAAGCCTAGTGAGTCAGAGATGGAAGAAGGGACTTGAGCAACAGAATAAGAACGTGAAAAAGCTGAGCTGCAAGAGCCATAGGTCAGGTGGCCGGCGGTGGCCAGTGGTGTAAAAGCAGAAGACTTGAAGGAGTTTGTGGGGTGGCTGAGGATTTCCCTAGCGTATGGCTAGGTCGTTAGTGCCTCCGTTAACGACAGACAATGAAGTGGTGCAGGTAGATGCTTGGATTGAAGGGGACATGGAAGTGCAGCTGGAGGAGAGGAAGTTCATGTCACCTGTTGCAGCTTAGTCGGTGAGAAAGAGGGATGCGATGGATGGGAAGTAGGTGGTAGCTGTTTTGTAAGATGGGAGAGACGAAACCAGGGTTCTGCAGGAAAGACGTTTCACATGTGATAATTTTTTTCCTTTCTCCCCACTGTTCATTGTATTGTGTGTGTCGTATCTCAGGTGCATCGTGTGTCCTCATTTTGTGTTGGCCAAAGGTTGAGGAGAATTAATGCCTTTATTATGATGTCATTTCTTTTGTTGGATATATATTCAATGCATATATATTTATATAAATATCTATTCAATATATTTGTATGTGTAAAATAAGATTATTTGTGGTATCCCTTTTGTTCTTCAGTGGAAGTTTAAGCATTTACGATAAATAAAATAGCAGTTGAAGTTCGATCTTTGTTTTGCTCAAACAAGAAAGATGAACGTTATTTTTCTTTTTGTTTTCCAGACATCTGTCAGCAAAGGTACTAGACCAGTCAAATTACCGACATTTGCAAGAAGACCTGCATCTCCTTCAAATTCCAACAACTTCAACCATTCTCCCCATTCTTCCGGCGGATCCAACAACATTGCGGGCATTAACCGGCACGGAGGAGAGCTCCATAACAGATCAGGTACCGTGCTGCTCTTGGTTTTGATAACACAGTCATTTGTATCTGGTTCACCTAAACAAATGGGTGTCTGTGGTGGTCGTAGAAGATACTAAACCTTTTTTTGAGGGCTCCTGCTGCTGTATAAGCAAAACTTTTTATAAACTTTGTTGAAACAGGATTGGACTTTGGACACCTACATAAGGGAACGAAAGCCTCACTCTGTTATAGAAGTCTCTCGTAGGTTTGCTCTTGCCTCAGAAAAAAACATGGTGGTTTTATTGAGTCCACCCACGATGGATCAGATGCTTGTTCATGGCAACATACACTTCATAGAGCTGTCTCTTACCCATGCTGCTTGCTGTTTACTTAAAACTAAAATTGGTTTTCCGTTAAAACCACAGCTGCACGCATTGTATCTGGTGGCTGTGAAGACGATACAGTGAAGCAGCTCATGAAACCTGTATCCGAGAGTATGAAAGTCAGCTCGGTGTGTGTATAGACAAGGCTGGCTTCTTTCTTCCGCTGCGATTGATTTTTTGTTCCCTCTCCTGAAAGCTGCTGAACAGGTCTGAGCCTTGCATTCTCTTACTTCATCCAGTTGGCTTTTAAAAGAAAGTGAGTGGTAGAGGCAGGTGAATTGAGAAATAACAAATATTTTTGAAACAGTGGTTTCCCTGACTGTTTTTATTTTATTTTTCTCGTAGGTGGCAGTGCGGATAATGTTTTGTCTCAGATTGCAGCCCAGAGAAGAAAAGCAGCAGGCTTACCCGAGCAGAAACCCAGCCAACAGCATAGTCCAGTCCAGTCAGCTCCTTCATCCTCTCTGTCTGATTTGCAGGGTGCTCAAATTGTTGGCAACGGACATGTTGTAAAGGTACAGGGAAATGTAAATTTTTGGACTTCCAAATTGGCTAGTTTTGATAGGTCATGTCTCAGTCGTGGGTGGTTGATAAATATAATTGCAGGACATTGCACAGCCTAAAATGAATGAACACCTGTTACAGCAGTGGATACTTCTCAGCTCCACAAACCTTCCTTTTACTTACAAGTCTACAAAAGATCAGACCTAATAATAAAAACATGATTTTGCTTTGTTATTGATTTAAATCTGTTTTAAAAACAGTAAATATAATACTTGATCTTAGGGTAGATCTGCACTGTTGTTTTGGTTTCTCATTATTTCTTTCTACGGCCCTGGTTGAGTCCAGTGTTTTAAGTTAACTAGCCCTGGGCTTTACTCTGAAGTGGTACAGCTGCTTTCCCTCCAGAGGCCCAGTCTGAGTGCAGAACATGAGGTAGTTTGCACCAGGATCTGCCACCCACAAGAATGTGCGTGTATCCATTCTGCTCCACAAGGTGTTACTTTTAGACAGTGTGAACATTAAGTTGTCATCACCACAGTCAGGTTTGCTCCTCCGTGCAGGCCCTATTATCAGCGCTGACTTGCCTGTCAATTCCCTGGAGTAGCTTTGCCCTCATGACCTGCTCGTTTTTGTTCGTGTACTTTGAAGTTAACAACTGGTTTGTAGAAAATTTTTGAGGATTAAGGCTTTAAATCCTCAATATCTGCAGAGACACAAGTGAGAACGCAGCATCGTAACAGAAGATGTGATACACTGTTGTGAAATGCACGGGCTTACTCACACAGAGAAACATCACATTTCAGAGAGCAAGAGAAAGAAAGGACGTCATTTGGGCTTTTAGTTCTGAAAATGTTAGAATACATGATCAAGAGCAAAAATTTCTCAACTTTTTGCTTGTGTAATCTCCAAACAGCTCGTTTTGCTTTGTGTTGTTTTCTTTGCATCTTCTCATGAGATTCTTCTTGAAGTTTTGCCCAAAGAAACAAAAATGGCCAGAGTATAAAGTCCTTGCATTTGCTGTCTCATTCTGTGATGTCTTACATGGCAACAGTAAGCAATATGTATGTTTAATCAGCAAATATCAACAATAAATGAAGTTACAAAGTTCAGTGATACAGTTGAACTTTCTGGAGGGCAAAAACCAGAAAAAGGAGAGTGTGCAACTACCAATGCCAAAGCAGTTTCCATGAATAGTCACTTTGTCTCTGATCTATCAGTCCTGATTCTGAAGGGACTGCTGGTTGCTTTTCACAGATGAGATTGGGAGCTAAAATTTATAACCCTGCTGGGTCCCTAAAAGCTATGGACTCATGCTGGTTTTTTGGCACATGATAATCTTTCCTCCCTTTCTGTCCCATATAACTGCTCCCTGGGTTATAAATGATCTGTCTCTTTCTTTCCTGTAGACAAAGCTACTTTATTATCCTCTTCCCTCATTAAAGTCTCCTCTACTGAACAGCTACTAAATGCTTTTTCTTTCAGAGGTGGTCTGACCGATATATTTCTAATTAAACTCTCAGTAGTTCCTCTCAGCTTGTTTTTATCTTGGAAATAATTTCAGAAGAGCTGCTTGTGTGCCCCAAAAAATTGTATTTTTCTCCAGTTAGGTGAGTTAGCCTATGAAGAGGTAATACCTGCGGCTGTGAGCAGTGGGCTGCCAGTCGTGGGGCCTGTTGTTACAACAGTGCTGCCAGCAAGAAGTTCGGCTATAATTCCCACTCACAGTGGAAGACATTAGGGGATAAAGAAGTAGTGAGGTGCAACGCCCTGCAGATCATCTTCTGGGAAGGCAGTTCGTGGTACTGTTGAAAAGATCTTTAAGTAAAAATTACGCCAGCATGTTGGAAAGGCAACAGCTCTTTCAGTGCTCTTTGCTTAGGTGTCTAGGTGAATTTCAGTCTGTCCACCAATAACAAAACATGGAATCAGTGTGGATCTCACTATAGATGTTCACGTACCACACGTCTGGGGTGATTTTTGGGACATCTGTGGCTGTTGGGAGTATACAATCACATGGATCCACACTGGCTGCAAAAGCTTAAACAGCCTACTCTGTTGTTGTAATCAGCAACAGAAATGCTGCAAATTTACCATCTCTACCCATTGTGGAAATGCTTGTGCCCTCCCATCAGGGTCATGCTGCCTAAACTTGGAAAGAGCTGATCTAAAAATGCAGCACTGTTAATGCTGATCGATTTTTGCAGAGGTTATCCATGAGGAGTGGGATTGTACAAACCTTAAAGAAAGGAAAAGAAAATCTGAGTAACAATTTAGAGGGTGATGTAATTTAAATAAATGCAGACAATGTGTTAGAGAGGGAAGACCATTCTGCCACACCAATGGCCAATAACAGAATACAGGGAAATTTGGGACAAAAAATTGAAAGGAGTTCATGATGCCCTTCAGAAACCTCAAATTTGTATCGTGCTACATTAATTGTAGTCAATTCAGCGCAGGGCTAAGGAGGTAGGACGTTCTGGCACAGCATAGAGTAACGGAAGGATGTCACCGTTCAAATCAGTTCTGTCATTTTAATCTGCATCTCTTTCGTTAACTAGAAAAGTTTCATTTATGCTGTAGCACAGAAGCAAAATTGTAGAGAGGCAGGAGCCACTGTCATTCTCCCTTCCTGCCTTGTTACCCAGCTCAACTTTTTTTTACCTTTTGTCTTGTAGCAGCCTGACTGACAAAAGGTATTGTAAGTTAAACTCTGAGTTCAGGAATCCAGGAGAAAATCACCTAAGTCTTTTTAGATCATGTGATGCAAAGATCGAAATGTGTGAAGGGATACATAGATTGGAGAATTGAGGAGATGAGGTGCATTAACTTGTTTTAGAAAAGACTGATATGCATACCTATATATTCTTATTCCTCATTTTAATTTGTCTGTTTTGCTGTTTTCCATGCCTTTAAATGTATTAAATATTTTATAAAATATTTTAATACATTTGAATACTTTTTCTCACGTTAGGTAATAACAGTTTTAAGGGTTGACTAGATAACTTTCATTCCAGTGCGTCAAGGGGGTTTAAAGGCAGCTGAAACTTAGTTTATGCTTGCTACATGTTTCTGGTTAATCCAGCATGAAGTGCTACTTTAAATTAGCATTTGATGTACTTTGAAAAGCTTTAATTGAGGCTTTATTTATTTAATTAAATCTCTGGATGAAAAAGACCTGTTTTCAGAGTCAAAGCCGTTTTAGCTTTTATAAAAAGAGTAGTTGTTGTGCTTGTATGTAGTACTGCTTTATAAGAAATCATTTTCTTATTCCAGAATTACAGCCTTAAAAAATGTATTTTTCTTGATGAATTTGAGGGGACAGACTTTCACCTGGGATAAATCAGTGTTGCTCCAATTATTTCAATATGAATCAAGGAGAAGTTTCTAGTTGTGACTACGTGCTCTTCAGAAATGAGACGCAACTTGAGTAACTTTGAAGCATCATAGAGGTAAACACTGAAATGATTGTATCGTTAACTGCAGCAAAAGCTGGAGATGAACAAAAGGCCTCCATCTGGGACTTCATCTACGTCTAAAAGCACATCACCAACTCTCACACCCTCCCCATCACCCTCCCCGTCTCCCAAGGTTCACAACGCAGAGTCCTCTCTCTCTTCTCACAGGCAGGCCAAGAGCAATGGCTCCAGCAGCGGCACTATCACAGAAGATGGTGAGTAGGTCACTGTAACTATAGGAGATTAATTCATCAAGAGCACAAGGTGTTTAAAGCTGTAACTGTGCTGGATTAGTGTGGATCTGCATGAGAGTGACAACTTTTTTCTAGCTAGAAAAAATGTTTTGGTGTTCCTTACTGGGAGAGTGGCATTCCTGCGGTAGCTGGCTATTTCTCTCCCAAAAGCCGTGATCCCTCCCATTTAGCAGGAGGCTGGTGCCATCTCAAAGCGGGCACGGAGCATGTAGGTAGGCCACTCTTAGGTGGCCTCTTTCCTTCCCCCCTTTCTGGCTTAAATCGTGCTTTCACCCTTTGCTGAGGGTAGAAAATGCACTTTCTCCACATTCAAAATCGTTTATTTATTTTTTTTTAATAAATGCAGCAAAGCACATCGCTACAGAAATACAATTTTGATTCATAGCAAGCCATAGCTACATGCAGTTGATTTTGAAGAGCTGTATGGCATTTCTTTTTTGTAAATTGCAAGAATAGCTTTATTTTGACCTTATTTTTAACTTTAAGTCATCAGAAAGAATAATAATGTTATTACTTTTCCAATGACATTACTGCCTTCTAAGTTGAACTTTTAGGTCTAAATTACAACACTTTGTTTTGTAAAGTCACGTTACTGCATTGGAAACAGGATATCAATTACTTCGTTTTCTTCTGTAAACATCTCAAAAAAAGTGAAAAAAAGCTCCATGACTCAGAATCTTTTACATAAGAGATGGAAGTATCTTTTATCTGGTTTCTGCTAGAGGCGCTTTGTACTAGTTTTGGGGTTTTTGAAAGTGTCTGAAGTGATTTTGTGTTGCTTTCGTTTTTGCTGACTTTTATCCGTTGATGCTGTGCTTCCGTTTGACACTGAAGCGAGGTGATATTTGACCTCCTTTCTGTCCTCTTACCGTGGCTTAGCTCTAGCATATTGTACTGCCTGCTGGAGAAAATCCTTTCACATTTTAGTTGGTGCCATTTTATAATGATGGCTTGATACCGTAAGAGCTGTGGGTTTGAAATACATAAAGGGAAGAAGGCTCGCTGTTGGATATCCAACAGGAGGAATTCCCCAAGCTATCGGCTGTCCCAATCTCAACTGGGGAAGCCGAGCTTTGTGGCTGCACCGCTAGTGTGTGATACAGGGAGTTTCCCCTGTAGCAGAGGGATAGGTTGGCAGAGGCCGCAGTAGTTCTGGGTTCTTTGGGCTTGTAGCTTTGGTGGTTCAGTGGCCCTTTAATTCAAGGGCTTCTCTTACTGTGGTTTGGTTCGGCAGCAGCAGTACAAAGGCTCATAGGCCCAGCAGTAATCAGAAGCACAGAAGGCCTGCAGTGTTAACCTTTTTCTTTCAAGTAAACTTACGTGAATTAGAAAGTTGATCTGCCTTGACTATTACTGTGAAGGAGAAGGAGCAGTAGGCAGCAGTGTTGAGAGGTGTGTGTGATTTCTTTTTAGGCAACCACTTGGTGGACCATCAACAGCTTGTCCCTGTTCTGAGAACCAGTGATGTGGAGAATCATGAAAGACGAAACCACGTGAGAATAAAAGGAGGCTCTGAAAACTTGGAGAAAGGTAATCTTGCCCTACGACTACAGAGTAGTACAAAAGAGGTGCTAAACAGTGGCAGAAGTAGTAGGAGCTCTGAGAACCTTTGCTTTTTCCTGGGGTGTAGGTGAGGAGACAAGATGTGAGCAGAGCAAAAGAAAGACATAGTGAAAAAGCAAAAGAGAAAGAATTTGTTATGCAAGCGTTGTAAAGCAGAGGTTTTGGGGTTTGTTCAAACTTAATAGAGGAACTGTAAGAGGGAAAGAAAGAGGAGAAGGGAACATGAAAGGCCCACAGCTGAAAGCCTTGTCTCTGAGTGTGAAGTGTTAGATGATGTAGTTGTTTATGACAGCGAGGCTCTGGGCTCAGACACCCTGAAAGTTTCTTCCCATATCACAACCTATGATTTAAGCACACCAGTGCGATGAAAAATGAGAAGGCGAACTAACAACCTAAAAAGGTTAATAATATATCTAAGGGGTTCTAATGAAACTCTTATTTTCTTTCTGTAAGGTGATATTTTTCATCAAACTGCATGGAGAAGTTCTCGTGCTATGTTTTTAAAGCTGGCTACATTTTCCCATGGATTAACCTCAGTTAGGGTACTAAAGCTTTTAGCCTGAAACCACACCAACCTTTACAAATCATGTTAAACATACCGAATTAATTGACCTTGCGGTAAAAATCCAGAACCCTAGCAGAAAATAAGACTCAACTAGAATTTTTCGCTTCAGTTTTCTGTGGGCCCTTCTATGGAAAGAAGGAGGCTTCCAGAGTGGTGCATAGAAAAATGCGTCCATCTCAAGATACTTGGTGTCTTTTGAGAAGCTTAGAGAGCGAGATTCTCTTTCATGTTTCTACTGGTGATGAAAGAAAAGGCACAGTCAAAAGGTAAAGAAGTGAAATAAATAAATGCAAAGCGTATTTGGGAGTGGAATAGTGATATCCTTACAGTGAAAGTGAGTTTATATGGGTGATATTAAATACAGTTTGGTTGTGTGGTGTAATCATTCATGTTCTTCTCTTTGACTTTGACTCCGTGTTTTAACTGACCGCTTTGGTACTTCTGGGAAAATCAAAAATAAGTCACTTGTGATCAGCCAGTTAAAAAGCGTAAGTGCAAAGCAAAGCAGTCAGAATAAACAGAATCCTGAGTGGAGAGAGGTAGCGTGTGATTGAAAGGGGTAACGGTGGGTTATTCTGAAACTGCACTTACGCTTTTTAACTGGCTGCTCACATTTTAAACGTGTGGGAAGAGTCACTGTCAGATCCTCCAACTTAACTTCCTTAGGCTTCGAGAGGGAACCCAGTCTCCAGTGCTGTTAGCCTTGGGAGGTCAGCTTAGGAGCCTTAATTTCTGCCCAGGTTTCAGCTCAGCTGGACTCCAGTGATCTGTGTTCCAGGTGCCTGGACGTCAGGCACTCGGGAGGAGAGGTTCAGGAACACCCTTGTCGTGTCAGTGGTTTGGACGAGCGAGGGGCTGGTTCCTTGCCCTGCGCTTTGCTTCCCCGGAGCGTGACCCGCAGGTAGGCCGCTCCGTTCAGTGCCCGCTGGCGTTGCTCAGCGGCCTCCCCTGCGTGGTCTGGGCAAGCGCCGGCGTTTCGGGTGTTGAAGTGCCTACGTTGTCCTGAGCGGTTTGGGTTTTTAAGATCCTCTTAATGAGGAAGAAAGGGCAGTGCAGCAGAAGGATTTAGCCTAGCAAGGTAAGACCAGATGGAATTGCTGTGTACGGAAGGAGGTGAGGACACAATAAGCCAATATTTTCATTTGCAATGCAGACTAAATGGGATTGGATTTTTGTTATCATGTATCGCTGTGTGGAGAATATGTTTTAATAGATATTTTCAGCAGTTGACAATGCAGGGATCACTAAAATCTTTCCTGATCCATGGGGTTTTTTTTCTTTTTTTTTTTTTTCTATTACTGCAGATGAGCTGACTGGCATCCTTAAAAAATTGTCACTAGAGAAGTATCAGCCTATTTTTGAGGAACAAGAGGTATGTCTTTTTTTAAAGATTTATTTTTTCCTGTTTCAGAAAAAGTAGAGTGCGACACACATTGCATCAGAATTGTGATCCAGAAGCTCAAATTTGAAGTTTTACAGCCGTTTCGGGTTGCAGAGAGGACCTTGAAACACAGACCAAGCGGTATTCATGGCATTCTCCAGGATACTGCAAATAACAGTGCTGTTTACACTGAACCTACAATTTTGATGTAGATGGGAGCTTCAGATTTACTTTTCCCCTCTCTATTGTTACGCTCTGCTTTTTCTGTGCATGTCTGTATCCAGTGTGGCTGAACAGTTTATAGGCCATACTGTATCATCCCTGGAATCACAGCTGGAACTTCATTTGCGGATGGAGAGCAGCAGGGTGTGAGTCACCGAGATGGCGGCTTTCTCTCCTCTATCTGCTGTGAATAGCAACAGGAGAATTAAACTGGGGAACCTAAGCGTCCTTGTAGATGAGGCCTGTGACAGTGGCTTGCCTGAAGGATGCAGTGGAAGGAAACACTGCTGAAAATAAGTAAAATTAATTCATTACAGTGTTTAAGACAGTATCAGATGTGAGCAGTAACTGTGTGTGTTTGGCCAAACGCAGAGGGTAGTGAACGGATGTACCATCAGCTGACATTGCTGCAGAGGTCAGGATTCAGCCCCACAGGCACGGATTATTTAGCTCCATCACAATACACTGGGCTTATTAGTGTTCCCCTACGTGATGGGGAAGGGGGCATTTTGTAGAAATGAATACACTCTGTCTGTGAAGGTTAAATCAATATGAAAAGTTTCAGATGTTCTTATCACAGCCTTGTGGATGTGGTGATATAATAAAAACTGATGTGTGAGCAAAGCCCAGGTTTTCCTCAGGAGACGCTGGAAAACTACACACAATATTTTGAAATACCAAAAATATTTGGGATAGGGAGTGGAGAAAAGAGAAATCTTAGCCTTATTAACCAGCTGCTACTGTAAGCAGAGGAGTTGTTGTGGAGAGTGTATATTTTGTGTTCATAGAGCTTGTCTGAAAAAAAATTTAAATCCATTAATAATTTAAGTATACTATCAAAATTAATTGAATGATTTAGCAGCAGATTTAAAATCTGTCAGCAAAGTGGTAAAGTGGGTACCATTTGGTGCTGGTAATTCATTACAAATTTTTGTGTGAACAATACTTCCAGTAAGTCTATACAGTTGAAAAAAAAAAACCCAAACCACTTTTAACCTGTAATAGTGAATCTTTGCCTAGGTAAATTTGTCTTGTCCTTTTTTCTTTTTCATATGCAGGTGGATATGGAAGCCTTCCTGACACTTACTGATGGTGATCTGAAAGAGCTGGGCATTAAAACTGATGGATCAAGGCAGCAAATTTTGGCAGCTATTTCTGAACTGAATGCAGGAAAGGTACATTTTGAAGTACGGTACTTAGTAAATTAATTCAAGGTTTGCTTGTGTTGCTAATTTAACATACATTTCAAAATTCAGCTGTAGGTGTTAGTTAGAAAAGCCACATGAATATTTTCCAAACAAAATATTTAATGTTTTTGATGGGTGAACAATATCTCCCTTTGGGGTCCTCCCTGTTCTCTTTCATTAACTCTTTCCTAGTTCAGTGACTGTACGGTTCTTTGCAGAGTATTGGAAATTGTGTCAGAAGCTGCTGGTAACACGCACGTTGGCAATATTGCACTTACTGAATATTGAGTTCGGTGGTGCTAAAGAGAATCATCTGGCCCCTATAGTCCAGCTAGAGAATAGAACATAAAAGGAAAGGCCTCCTTCGTTTTGCTTAACAGCCTTTGATTTCTCTGTGATTAGGTAAATAGCATTTTTATTGCCCTTTAATTTTATATTGACGTAAACAAATTTGCTGAGAGCGGCAGACAGTAAGCAGTGTTCTTGTCAGAGGGGTTATGGACTGGAGCATCTCTTTAGTTGGGCCTGCTGACACTCAGCTGCTTTCTCAGTTTTGAGGTCTGTTCTCTCTCTGATACTCAACGCTCGGATAAATGAAACGTAAAGATAATTTCCCCAAGTTAAGCTCAACAGCAGCAAGTGAGGAGGCTAAAAATTAGGGGAGGTGGATGATGCTCCATGCTAGAAAGCCATGAAGAAAATAATGAAAATGTTTCCTTTGCTGTCTGGGAGTTTCAGGAACAGATTACTACAAGTTTTTCTACATGTCTGGCAGGTATTGATTTGTTGTTATTCTTAATAGTACGCTGCGACTCGCTGGGCATAGGCACACATATTTACACTTTTTTTTTTGTGAACTCTTATTAAATTCCGTTTTTAAACACAAATTTAAGAATACCTTATTTTAGTTTATTGTGCTTTTACAGGGACGAGAGAGACAGATTTTACAAGAAACTATACACAACTTCCACTCTTCCTTTGAGAGCAGTGTTAGTAACACACGACCTCCAGGCCATTCCCAGTGTAAGTAGCACCTGAAATTAATTGAAAAATGTCTGGATGCTTTTAATTGATATTGGCTAGAAGACAAAATGTGACAAACAAGCCAGTTAACTGCCTTCTGGGTTAACGATTGGTGCACTGAGACTGTAGAGAAGATTTCAAGGTAAAAAAGGTAGCGAGATCTGGAAGGTTTTTATACACACTTTAGTACTGTCTGAATTAAGCATAAGGTTTTTGTTACGCATTACTGAACACAGAAAATGGATGTAAATATAGCAAACCATAGTATACAGTATAGTGTATGTGGGGTGTGTGTATATATATATATATATCAGCAGTGGGAGGTGCGTCTACTTTTTCATACTTTTTATAGGAGACAATTTTCTTTAGTGTGATCAAGTAGATTAAGTATGTTAAAGCTTTACAGTTTAGTATACTGGCTAAGATAGCTATGTAAATTTGTATTTCTGTGTGTATGCATTTAGTTATTTTGTATAGGTAATACTTTTATGATTGTCTATAGTCGGTTTCTTCGGAATACATGTGTTCCAACCGCCAGTGTTAACTGCTAGCCATTGCTGGAGAAACTGCCTTGTGAGATGTGCTGTCTGTAATCACAACGTGCAGGAAGGTGTTGCTGACCTGTCACAAATGAATGTGGTTACTACCGTCACCCCTAGATGTTAAAGTTGCAGATCTCTGTCCTGCCAGCCACCTGAGCCAAAGGCAGACGCGCATCTGTTACGCAAGGTTAAGGAGTGGGGCAAAACCTACTCGTATGTGTATTTCTGGATCCGTGTTTTGGGAGGAACAGGAAAGCTGTTGAATGGCCGCGAGAAATTCACCATGTTGAAGTGCCTCTTCCTCTCCTTCAGTTGCTTGTTTTGCTGCTTGCGTCCACTCACAAAATGGTTTCATTAGTTTAGTGGTTATGTTAAATAATAGTTCAGGTATTCTGTACTTCAGGAGGCCTTAATAATGAGCAAGTGCCAGTTGTTCCAATCTCAGTCAGCTGAATATCCCTAGGGAGGTGACAGCAGGCGCTAACAGTAGTCCTGCTGCTGCCTTGGGGAGAACTGGCCATTGCTGGGGTAGTCAGTCACTGTGGGCTACTTTCTACATTCTGTGTAGTCCGCTTGGCTGAAAGCCACTGCCAGGCGTCACTGTAAGCACTGTGCAGCTTGCTCCCCCTTCTCAGCGTAGTCAGCGTGTGTGGGAACTTCTGGATGTCTCTTGACAACACCCCAGACTTGAAGAGCCTCTTCTGTAGGTGCCGCTAGGTGAGCAGGAGCTGCCGTTTGGGATTTGATAGCATGGTGCAATGAACTGGCATTACTCAAGAACTGAAGAAGCGTACAGATGTAACACGTCTCCAAGCAACTTGTTGAGCCCAACCAGTGAGCTTAAGTGTCTTGAAGACAGGAAAAGACAGCAGTGGTGGCGCGGAGGTGGGGAGAATATCCTTTTGTAAGAACAGAAGCAATAGTGGTTCCTGCTGACCAGCTGACGAGATGCTGCAAAAGAGTCTGCCGTCAGAGATCTGGCTTTTGGGTCTTTGTCTGTGAGAGCTCCATGAAATCGATTTGGCTATGAAACAGCAACAGAAGCACTAACAGAGAAGGAAGAGGCATGTAGATAAAAGAAGTTTCTGCACCAGGTAAGCTGCTTTTTGTTGTAAAAAGTAGCAGTGAGACCCTTATGCAGTCTCTGGAACTCAAAGTAATTTCCAGGAATATGTAATATTTTAGAACACAAGAGCAGCTGTACCAAGTCAGATCTGAGATCTGGACAGTTGGCTTCAGCTTTTTCATTCAGTCTCGTCTGACATTGGCATGAAGAGCTGCTTGCTTTCGTTTGCTGTGAACTTGCCATGTCCTGACTTCTTTTGCTTCACCCTGCTGGATCAGAAGATACAGCGGACAGTTGTTCCTTCTTCAGTGCCTCCATGCCGCTGGTGGTTTTGCAGATACCTGTGACACTCTTCCTCAGTCATGTTTTTTCCAGACAGAAGACTTACAGGCTGCGTAATCATTCCCTATACCAGAGTTTTTTCTGACCTCTTTTCCGTTTCTGCTATATCCTTTCAGACTTGGAGATACCAGCCTAGCGTACAACATTCAAGATGCAAGCATACTGTGGATTTACACATGACAGTGATGTTTGGTTTTCAGTTGTGTTCTCTCGTTTTTTGGTTCTCTTGCCCTTTCCTAGTTATTTCTAATACTCTGCTTTTTTTTTGGCTATGACTGAAGACTGAATTGGTTTTAACTGGAACTACCTCTTATAACCCAGCTCATCTACTGAGTTCGAGCTCAGAGCCTATCATTTTATGTAACCACTCGTACATCGTTTTTTCCACATGCCTTACTTCATATTACTTCATATTTACCTTCGTCAAATTTTGTCTGCCATCTTATTGTTTGGGCACTGATGTCTCCTGAAGTCCTTTTGCCAGTCTTCTGTTTGCCTTTCTTTTTATTTACACAGGTAACTTAGGAAAGTTTGCCACTTCACACTATACGCCCTTTCAAAATCCTACTGAATATCCTGAGTCCTCATGCAGATCCCTGTGAAATGCTAGTGGTGAATCTCCACTATGGAAAAAAAAATAAAAAAAACTCACTGTCTGCTCCCACCTTCTGTCCTCTGCCTTCTGAACCGGTTCTTTATCCACACAAGAAATTTTCATTTTACCCTGTGGGCTCCTTATTGCCTCGAGAGCCAGCCTGGGACCTTGGGAAATGCCTTGTAAAGATCCAGGCATCGAGTGGGCCTCTCTTGTCTACAAGACTGTTGGCACCTTCAAGGAATTCCAGTAGGCTGGTGAGACAAGACTTTTCAAATCCCTTTTTGATTGCTTTCTGCAAAATTTCGGAATCTTTATAGTTCATGCTAATCTGCTTGGTAATACTGGCCGTCTCAGTGGTCTGTTTCCCTGCTTCTCGTCTTGAACCATTAAAAAAAACAAGCATCTTGTTTAGCACTTCTCAGTTGTGTGGCAGTTTAAACAAGAACCCTTGCTCTGTACTCAGCAGTTCAGCTGCTTAATCCTTGTGTTCCTCTAGAACATCTGGCTTAGCAATTTTTTGTTATTTGCTTTGTGTATTTATTTCATAACCTTTTTTACCAGTACTTCAGGTTAAGATACCTTGAACTCCCACATAAAGGCAGCTTCTGAACTGGGAACCTTCCCAAGCATTTCCATGGTGAATACATGGTGGAAGTTTTTCTGATGTGAGCTTCCTTCTCTAGCTCGTTACAATCTAATCATTGCTTGGCACCATGGCATCTGTCACTGGCTATGTTTGAAAAGTAATATGTGAATTTTTTTATGCTTTTTGCATGGTCTACAACCGCTGGTTTCTCTACAGCTCTTCCTAGGAGCCTGTCTGGACACTGTTAGCAAGAAAGCCAGTTCATGATTTGCCCTTTTGGAAAGCTAAGTGTATTTCACAGGGTAGTAAAAACATCCTGCTCTTCCAGCTGTGTCAGTATCACTGTTTTCACACCTATCACTGTGATTTCCTTGATATTTTGAGGCATTTTAAAAGCTCAGTACCTAAAACAGAGTGGCTGCCAGTGTAGCTCTGCTTTTATGAAGTTCCCAGCCTGTAGGGGAGTAAAGAAAATAAAGAAATACCATCTAAATATATCCATAAGACTCAGAAATGAAAAAGCAGGGGAGAAGAAACTAAGTCCTCGCTTTCTGGAAATGTAGCTTGTAATTGTGCAAGGCCTGGAGGCTGACTGCCATCACCAAGCCTGCGAGTGCATACAACCTCTACACCGTTCCCCAGCCATAGCTCCAGCAGCCACTTAGCTTCAGTTCCGCCCAAAATACCCCAATCCACACTACCCAGGCTCAGCCCCTCCCCTGCTGCCGCCGGGCCAGGAGCGCTGCTCATCACACCCGGGCAACAGAATAGAGAAGCATCTAGATGAGTATTTTTAGAGTGGAGAACTGCGGTGATTATCTACGTTTACTTTTCAAAGGGATGCAGTGGAAGGAAGACAACGAGAGGCAGAAAAAGTGAAAGCAAAGACCATCAGGAGTTGGAGGATTGATGGTACAACTGATTTCACACAACAGGCTTGTTTAGGGAAGATACTACAGGTTCTTCTCGATATTTTTTTGGCAGTTGCTGGCTTGTTGTCTCCTAAGCGAGCTTCTGGTTGAGCACCTCCGAGCTCGCTGTGGTACTCACTGCAAGAACTCATAGAAAATGTGTTGTGTGTTTGTCGGGTTTTGGCAGATGAGCTGCTTCGGTTATAATAAAGCTCACTGTGGGGAGAAAGCTTCCTTTGTACGTCGGTTGCTGTGTCATCCCTGGGGCTGGAATTGTGATGATTCCGTTTTGCGGAAAACAACAGGCTTCGACATAGGTTTGTTTGTGTGAGGAGGGCACCGAGACCGCTTCCTCCCCGCCCCACACCAGTGATACTGGGTTAGGCTGTGGGAGCTCCCTATTCCAGTCCCTGCCGGAACTGCATGAGCAGATGACTGCAGTGTAAATAATTCAGTGGTTACGGGACCCATGAGCCATTAGATTTGGGGGCACCACGGTCCTTGTCCCTGTTCTGGATAGGCAAACAGTCCTTGCATGGAGAGTGTTGCCTCTGTCCCTTTTTTTTAGCGGAAATGAATCGGTGACCTTCAGAAAATTCTGCCAAAATTAATTCATTTCAGGAGTGAACATTACGGAGTTTTTTTGACACTTTGGTAGTTTTCGGGGGGGGGTGGGAGTGGTGGTGGAATTATGACCTGGAAAATTGCCAATACATGCTGATCACCCTGTCCTTGATAAGAGGAACTACTGGGAAGATACTGCTGCTTTATAACCGAATGAACTGCGTCAAACAAACACAGAATTAACAGTGAAATTTAGAGCAGATGACCAGCCCATGGAGGCATCAGCTGAGGAACAAAACACTCCTCCTTTGTCTGGACTCCAACTTCGATGAGACAGCAAGTGGCAGCCTGAAGTCCAGATTTCTGAGGAAACTGGATTTGAGAAATTATATCACCCCAGGAAATGTTTTTGTTTGTAGTTTGAGGTGACCTTTTTGCTTACATGATTCTGGTAAAAAAGAAAATCAAGACCTTTTGAATGCCTAATTGGCAGGACTAATAGTTTAGTTTTGGGGAGGGGAGATGTTGAGGGGCGTGTCAAGAGTCGTGCAGTCATCAAGTGGGTAATTAAGGGGTTGAACAGATCTGGCGGTGGTCTGCAGGTTAGTTGAAAGAAATGACACCAAAGGAGAGGGAGCTGCATCTCAGCACAGACTTGCCAAATCAGAAATGAAAAGCTGAAAAATGTTTGTGTGGATTCTGTGAAACTCTATGGAAAGAAAAAGAGCAAACCAACCAAAATGATTTCTTCCAGAAGACTAGAAATAAAATCCCATCTGCTAGTTATAATACATGTGTAAGGAGGTGTTATTTTTTAGATCTGTGATAAAAGAGTTTGGGGCTTGTAACAGAATTTACCATTTTTATAAAGATGACATGAAAAAAGCAAGAGAACATCCAAGGTTTGCACGGCAAAGGACACAGTCTTCTTTTTCTCCTAGAGCATTTCTTAGCCTCATTGTGAAAGAAGAGTTAGCAAAGATCTGTTGGAGGTAAGACTAACTGCCAGTTAGCTTAGGTTACCCTCTAATACCAAGGTTACTGAAATGCTTGAAAGAAAACAATGAGCCTTGTGGCTCGGTGTAGAAATCCAGCTGCTCTCCCCCACCTAAACGTAACGCTTCTCTTGTAACAGGTGGGAAGAAAACAGAGCACCCCAACGTCTAGCAGGGGCACTGAACAGAGGAGGATTTCAATATCAAAAGATTAAACTGAATATTCTCCAGATAGAAGTTAAATGAAGAGTAACTGTGCCTATGATGAAAAAAGAATATGCTACCATTCGATCTAAAATTCTTTGCAGAAATTCTGGTCTTGCAGTTTCTCTTTACATGTGATAGTAGGTTGCATGTTGGTACACACTTACACAGACACGTCTGCAGATAGACGTGTGGTGTTTTGAAAGAGGTGACAGAATAAAGTGGAAGAGAGTGGGGAGTCATTTGTGTATTTACTTTCCACTTTTGGATTCAGAGTCAAAAATATCCAGTGGAAATCAGCCAGAGGAGGGAGTTACAGAGACTGTGGAGCGAGAAGTTAAAAGAGGAGCAAAACCAATATAGCCTCACAAATAAAAGTCATACAGGATTCAGGTCATCACTTACTGGAAAGGTACACACTGAGAGAAGAGAGATACTGGAAAGGTTTGTGGCAGTAGATGACCTTTTCACGTGTGACTTTGACTTTTCATACGTTCTGTGTACAGGAGCAGGCTTAAGATGAGTTACAGGGCCAGATTGTTGGGAGTCTGGTATAACAACGATACTGGGAAATACAGGCCTGTTTCCGGTAGTTGTGGAATTCCTCTGTCTTTAAGTGGTGACTCTTGCTTGTTGCAGTTTTTCAGATTTTTTTTTTTTTTTTTTTCCCTACAGCACCTGGCTGCTCTGTAAAACCACAAGAAGCTCTTTCTCCTAAAAGGTAGCTACTGGAAAAAAAGATCTTTTTTCTTATGGTGAAGTCTAGCATCTGGCCGAATAAATCCGAGTGTACAGATGAAAATTTGAGAAGTTAGTGCTAACTACAGCTGTACAGGACTCTCTGCAGTAACGTGCTTAACATTCGAATCCCACAAAGACTCAAAGACAATTAATAAAGAGATTGCTTTTATAGTTCAGCCCAAGTGTTGAAGGCATCAGCAGTCTGGATTTGAGAAGAAGAAAGTCAGAAGAATGAATGTCCATATCTGTTTTCATTCTACTCCTGCCCACGGATGCAGAACCCAGAGGAGGCCTACATGGGCACAGGCAAGACAACAGCGGCGTGGAAGAAGGCATGAAAACCACCGTGAATTATGAGAGCTGCTGCATGGAGAAAGGCACGAACTGAATATGCCTCTATTGACTGGATGCAGGTATAAAGGAGTCCAGAATGAAAAGGTAATGGTTCCATGACAAGGAATATAAAGGAAAAGCGATGCTGCGTTCTTCATTAACCAAAGTACACTGCCTTTTCAATATTAAAGACATTAGAACAGCAGTAAAAGTAAATATGAAATACCTGTTTGTAAAAATAGCACTTTATTTAAGGAAATGTGTAATCTGTCACCAATATTTAAACAGAAATAGTGTTAAAATATTTTATATTGCTGATCAGTTGTTTTGAGAATAAAACCATTCAGCTGATATTGGCTGGGTTTTTTTGAACAGCAGCAGATCCTTAAAATACATTTTTATAAATTGACTTTTGTAATTGTAGTAATTGAGTGGAAATAATTTTCTACTTAGTAAATAGAAATTTTTGTTGAGCAATTAAAATACAAGTCATCAGAAGCCTCTGACACTATATTGATCTTTCTGAAGACTCACAAATATGTAACTTTACCGCTGGCTGAATCCAGTGTGAGTCCAGGAGTACTCATTCAGATAAAGTCAGGAAGATCTTGGAGCTCCAATGCAGAGGAGTCATCTCAAGGAATCACTTCTGTACAGAACTCAAGGTTTTACATTTCTCCACCCTCCTCACTGTACTGGTTTTAGCAGAGTTCAGCAAAACCAGGGGTAGAAGCGAGTGCAGCAATAGACAGAGCTAACAGCACCAGTGAAAGCCTTGATGGCCCCGCTGTCCCTCAGGTGCCTCGGGGTGTGTCACCTGGTTCTGTGACAGCTTCAGCGGTTTTGGCCATCTGAGGTGTCTTGGTTTGAAAAGACAGGTGTCTGTGGAGGAAGGCAGGAGCCTCCCTTGAAATGGAGAGTGCAACCCCCTTCCCTCCAAACTATTATAATTTTGAAATTAACGGGCCTTCAGGCAAAGATATGGGGAATAGGAATAACAGATCTTTACTAATATATATATATATATAACACAAGGCAGGGAAAAACAAACAACCCACTGGTTTACACTGACAGAGTCAGGAATACAACCTGACCCCCTGTTAGGGTGGCAGTAGCAGTCCGATAAGATGCTGGCTGCAGTCCTCCTGAAGCGATGGGTGTAGTGCTGTGGAAGCAGCGATCAGGTAAAAGAGTCTGGTCTTCCTCCGAAGGTCCAGTGGTCGGCAGGTAGCTCTTGTCCTCTGGAACTCCAGCGGGGGGAAAAGCTCCTCTGGGAATCCAGTGGAAGAAAGGCGGCTAGGGTGTTCAAAATCTCCGTTTTTATTTGGCATGGACTGCTTGGCTCCTTCCCCCCCCCCTCGCCGGGCGGAGCATCTCACCATGGGATGGGGAGTGGTGAGGCAGTTCCTTGATGGGCCATGAACAGGAGATAGCCCAGGAGCGAGTTATCGATGGGTCAGGCGATGAGGCATTGTTGTGCCCAGTAACAGGAGATAGTCCAGAGGGGGGAGGCAGGGAGCACCGCCCCACCTGATCTCAACAGCTCCTGAAGATGGTAATAGAATATTTTTTTTTTCCTTTTGGCACATTTTACACTGTAACCCAGGACATGAGGTACGGCTCCAGGTTGCCGACAGCAGAGCGGCTGAGCCGCACCAGGTTCTGCGGCTGTGCCATACCGAGCTGGCCTTGGACACAGGTAGCTAAACCCCTAGGGCAAGAGGAGGAGAGGTCACAGTGGGGTATCGCAGAAGAAAGATGGTTACGAGCTGATGATGGCGATCAGAGCCTGTTGGTACCCTCAGGCCCTGGGCGGTCACGCTGTTAACGTTTCAGGTGTTAGTAGGATAGCCACGTGCAATATAATTTTTGTTCCGTTTTTCTTTTCCAGTGCACGTGTGTCAACAAATTGACGACGCTATCAACTTTTAGCATGGTGGTTTATGTTTCTGACGTGTCTTGTGCCCAAGAAAATCACTCCTTATGCAGAATTGTGCTTCAGGATTAATTTCGGCTTTAGGGTAAAAATACGGAATTTCTGCTTTCAGAGTTTTCAAGAGCTGCTACTGAAGATGACGAGGCAGGACAGATCTGCAAACCATAAGCTAATAATGCCCCTGTCCTTTCCTGAAGAAACAGATGGCCAATTTTGGTCGAAACACTTCAAAATGCAGCTGAGAAATAATTTCGACTTCTTATTAAGACTAGGGAACAGTTGCTGCCTCTGAGCCAAAAACGGGCGGTGGCACCTTGGTCCGTAATGACCGAGACATCTCACCTGGTGCTGCTGGGCCCTGTGGCAGCACGATTTCCCCGTACAGTTTTGTGCTTTTAATGCAACAGGCAACAATCCAAACATCCCATACGCTGCTGGGAGTCGCTGCAGGCCTGCTAACAGGGAAACCCCAAGGTGAGAAGGCTTCAGCCGTTCCTGTAAGACCTTGCAGGCCTGGTTCTTTGGAAGGAGAAGTACTCGCCTGCAAACTTGAGGGGGTGGGTGTTCATTTTTTGTTTCGGTCCTTTTTAGTAAGACGTTCAACAATAGTTCAGCGAGAAACATGCTTTGCAAGGTTGAGAGATGCATTCTTCCTGCAGTCTGAGGGAGTTCAAATTCACACACCCCACTGCCCAGAAGACTGTAGGAACCTCAAGACTCTAAGGCAAGGTAGGGACGTGCTCCATTCCTCTGGCTGGGTCTGTCTCACTGCAGAGAATAATTCAAGATTCATGGAGCGTGGCCCCGTAAGACATTGATCTAGGGCGGTGAAGAGTTAGGCTTTGGTTCCTCTAGTTGAGATATTTATTTACCAGTTCCTAAGCTGCGTAGCAGCTGAAGATAAGTAGTGCTATAAATTTGGGGATGTTAGCCCAAGTGCATCGAAGAACGAGCAGCAGAGATTTAAATGAAACGCAACACTGTCAAAGGAGACCGACTGGCACACAAGTGTAGGGTCGTTGTGTTTGCACAACAGGCAGAAAGGATTCCTCAGACTGTCCCACCAACAAGTCCCACTATCTAAAGAGTTAACTTTTAAAGGTGTCTTCTTTTGCTGAGGAATGCTATTATTTTATAAGAAGCTTTTATGAGGTTCTTTGAATTTAATTTAATTTTTTTTTTTTCTTCTGCGCTTTGAGCGTTAATCAAGATCAAATTTTAAATGAAGATACTTTGTTATCTGGAAATGATTCAAGCAGTCATCTGTAGTATTTCTCATGCTTCAGCAAATGCCTCAGAAGCCAGGTAGCTTCTCAAGGGAACTTTGAGACTTTGGTTTCCAGAGTGAAGTGGAACATAAAAGTTCGTGCAAACAGATTTCTTTAATACCAAGATCACCTTTAGTTTAGAATTGCTTGGCTGGTCTGACTCTGACACTAATAGCCTCAAACGTGCCACTTCTAGATTTTATTTTATTTCAAACCCTCTTGGCAGTACAAGGGTACATTTGGTGGGAACAGGCTTTGTCCATTAAACCTGAAACTTCTTACGCTATATTTAAAGCTCATTTGGAATCCTTAATTTCCAGTCTCTCAGAAGTTTGTATTATTGAAATAAGCTGTTAATGCAATGTCCTCCTTAAAGTGTCACAGTGAAGAATTGTTTCGAAGTAATTTTTGCCACTTGTCCTTCACAGCATTCCGGTTTGCGTTACGACTTGATGGAGTTAACGTGCAGTCATAAAAACAAAAGCAAATAGATTTTTGAAGCATGATTTACGTAGTCCCAACATTGCACCTATTGAGTTTTAATTGAGTTCTTATTCCTCTCGGTTCTCAGCGGGAGGCATGTACAGCACTCTCGAAATAGGTCGGTCTGGTCTTAAGAGGATGGCCATGGCATGGCTGCCAGCAGAGCAGCTGGTGCTGTACTGGAGCAGGGTCTTGAAGGTGGTAAACGAGTAAATGTGAGTGCAGAAAAACAGGCCCATTCAAGCCACCTGCTTATAAATGGTCTAAAAATATTCTGTGTTCACGCATACGCTTGATATGTGGCTGTGAGCTCTTGATTTTAGTAAGCCCGAGCGATTTGTAACACCACAGAGTCGGTGGCCTGCGCTTAGCTGGAGCGGGGGGTCCCGTTTTGCTGAGTTGCGCAACAAAATCACTTGGCACAGAGAGCAGCCAGCAAAGTGCAGTGGGTTTGATCGCCGTGGGCATGGTTTTGACTATTCTCAAAGGATTTCTTCATATATGGTTTTTCCAAGTCACTCTCTGCTGCCAGTTTGTCCTAAGAATGGGGAGATGGAATAAAAAGAAAACAAACTGAAAAAAGTTAGGGATAGAAGCACAGATAGTATTTTTACTAGATTGGGATTGCTGGTTTTCTTTCCAGGATCTGCCTCCCCTTTAGGCTGTTTCTTGACTAGTCAGGATTAATATGGAATGCCCTGGGAGTCCCTTCCTTCAGCAGCTCAGGACTCCAAAGCACTTTTTATCGCAGAATCCATTCAAAGTCCATGGCTCACGTTCCTGTACTCAGGCACAGGGCAAACAGAGCACGTTCTTTCTCTGGGCTGGTAATTAAGTGGCATATGCAGAGGTGCACCTTTCCAGCATCTGGGCCACAGAATACAAAATGCTGCCCCAATTTGTAGATGCTGCTAATACCTTGTATGGTTTATCTCCTCTTGTGCATTTTAATTGCTTAATCAGGATATGTGTCAAGCCCACGCCCAAACTGTAGTCCTTGGTGATGCCACAGATTCGTTTCACAGAATCACAGCATGGCTGAGGCTGGACAGGACCTTTGCAGATCATCTTATCCAATGCTCCCCTGCTCCAGCAGGCCACCTATAGCTGGTTGTCCAGGACCATGTGCATTGCTCTCTCCTCATCCACTGGGACAGTCATTGTAGAAAGCTGTGAGGTTGGTCGAACATGATTTCCTCTGTAAATCCATGCTGACTACTCCCAAGCCCTGTCTTAAAATACTTGGAAATTATTTCTAGGATTATTTTCTCCATCATATGCCCCGCTATAGGTTCTAGTTCCCAGGATCCTCTTTCTTGTCCTTCTTGAAGACTGGGATGACATATGCTTTCTTCCAGTCCTCAGGAACCTTGCCCAGTCACCGTGACCTTTCAAAGGTAATTGAGAGTGGCCTTGCAATGACACCAGACAGTTCCCTCAGTACTTGTGGGTGCATCCCATCAGGTCCCATGGACTCGTGTATATCATACAACATCTCTTGGAATCCCAGGTAAGGATGTTTTGTCATCGACATGTCCACCTCAGACAATACTGTGGGTGTTCTGCATACACTTCTGCTAGGCCTGTGATGGTTTGTAGACATCCTCTTGCCGTGAACTTCCCAGCAGTTTGTCAGCTGCGTTCCAAGCATCCCAGCGTTTCAGCCGCACAGCGGTAGTATTCATGGTTCCCGTTCTGCGGCCACGCTGTGCTGCTTCTTAGCCTGCACGATGATCCGTCAGCTGTGGGGTCCTCCTTCCACTTCCTCGGACAAAGTGTGCGAACAGGTACCAGCTAAAATTTGCCAACACTTTTTGTGTTGTCGGCATCCAAGCAAGCCCAGCATCATCCCATGAAGTGGGCAAGGGTCTGTTTTAGAATGCTGAGACCTTGGTGGGCTCGGAATAGTCTTGACAAAAAAACCTAGTACGTCCTGAAGCCTGCAATACCCTGTATTTCCTAGGCCAACCTAACATCACTCTTGGCACTCACCACACTGAAGAGTATAATAAAACAAATTCATTCAAATAAATGCACAGTTAGGAAATGAGCTATTAGATTTAGAAACAGATAGCAAATCTGGGAATAATAGAGTTCCTCTTGTGAGTGTAGCCACAGGTGTTTTCCTGTGTTCTCTCCAGATAACAGACTGTGAGGTCATGCTGGCTAGTAGTATGATTCAGCCAGCCAACAGACCTGGGTCCAACTCTCAGGGCAGCCAATCACTCCAGGTGCTGTTTTCCAGGCAGCAATAATTACTGGCAGCCAAGCTCTTCCTTATTTCCTCTGCCCGAGGAGAAAGGCACCTCCTGAAGTATCCTGAAATATTAACCTTGATAATCAGACAAAGATACTGACTTATAATGTTGATATTGTCAATTTGTTGCTCAATTGAGAGGACGATGGTGTTCTGGGACTAGGCAGTGCTATGACACCTCCTAAATGTGCTGGGGTTTGTGATAGCACTGCTTCAACATAATAATAATTTTCTACTTGTGGCAAATACACTTGCTGAGAAGCTCTAACAAAAAAGAAACGTCCCTTTGTACCTTCCAGTAAATAAGTAATAAACTAAAGAGCCAAATACTGGCCTGATCTGTACTGGTGTAACTCCAGATCCAAGCCGCTCTGGATTTAAGTGTGGGGAACTGGGACAGAATCTGGGCTGAGAGAATCTGGAAATGTAGCACCCCCACCCACCAAGTCAGATTGCATCATCTCTGTGTCAGCACGGTGTGTACACAGGGAGACTGGAGTATGTTCTTAGACAAGTGGCTGAAGAACGTGTCTGCCGTGTTGCTTTAGGTACCGCTTTAATTTGTTGGAGCTCACTGACCTGTCGGCATTCGTGTGTTTAACACCTTGGAGGGCTAACACCTTCTTTCTCTCCTGGAGCCAACGTGCACTATAGGAAGGGTGACATAGCAGTTTCACAAAAGCATTCTTGGTTTTTGCTGCGACTTGCTGCTTCTTCACAGGCAGGAAAAGCCAAAGAAAAAGCAAATACAGAAGCCAGAGCTGATGGTAGGGTGGAAATCCCTGTTATTTCGTTTTCACCTTCTATGTGTGGTTCCCCATGTTGTGATGGATTCCCTCTAGTGTACTTCCACACAGACACAGAACAACCTAGATTATCTGTTTCGTGCCTTTAAGAAGACTTCTGGCAAAGATTTCTTAGATGAAGCAAGGATGATTCAGGAAGGGAAAAAGAAGAGAAAGACACTCTCCTGTGCTTTTTGCGTTTTCAAATTAAAAATTACATAGAAAGTTTTACAACATGAGTAAGAGCCGTATAACTACATTTCTGTTGAAATGTTGGGGGTTTTTTGAATCAAAACAAAACCACCCGCGTTTAGAAATTTCCTGCAAAAACACCAAGTAAGAAATTTCTACTTTCCATTTCCAACAAAAATATTTTTTCTGGCTTTGCTGTTTTCAGTTCACGTGCCTGCTTTTTTCAGGCTGTCACCCTAGGTTTTTTAACATTCCCCAATGAGCTCCTGTTCCCTGTAAGTGCTGATTATCTGAGCCAGGTGCACGTTACAATCCAGATAATTGGCTTCATGAACGTGTTGCTTTTTTTGTTTGTAAATTAGATGTGTGTATTTATAATGCAATGAAACCTCAGGCTGAGGTCACTGGGTGGAAGAAGTATTTGTCTCAGGAGTCTGAATGGAAGAGTATGTTCTTGCAGTAGTTGTCATGTGATGAATTTGGGGGTGACCAGGAGGGAGTACCTCCCAAATTCTGCTCCTGCCTTGAGAACATTGTGTGATGTTGAGTAAATCAAAAAAGAGTGTACCAACTGCCTGACCAACCTGACTGCCTTCTGTGACAAAATGTCTAGATTTGTGGATGCAAGGACAGCAGCTTGACTTCAGCAAGGCCTTTAACACTGTGTCTCACAGAAGCACAGAATCACAGAGTGGTGGGGTTGGAAGGGACCTCTGGAGATCACCTGGTCCAACCCCCCTGCTAAAGCAGGGTCACCTACAGCAGGTCTCACAGGATCACGTCCAGGCAGGTTTTGAATATCCCCAGAGAAGGAGACTTCCCAGCCTCCCTGGGCAGCCTGTTCCAGGGCTCTGCCACCCTCAGGGTAAAGAAGTTTTTCCTCATGTTGAGGCGGAACTTCCTGTCCTCCAGTTTGTGCCCGTTGCCCCTTGTCCTGTCACTGGGCACCACTGAAAAAAGCCTGGCCCCGTCCTCTTGGCTCACATTGTCTCACGATACTTATACCCAAGGTGAGGTACCACACGTTGGGTGAGCAGGCAACTAGATGGGTAAAAAATTGATTGGATGATCAAGCTGAGATGTCAGTAGTTAACGGTTCATGTGTTACCTGGCAGCCAGTAGTAAGTAGACCTCAGCGGTCTATCCTGGGACCTGCCCTGTTTAACATCTTTATCAATGACCCACAGGAGGTGATGCATTGCCTGTTCAAGTTTGCAGGTGACTCCAAACTGGGGGATCAGTTGATATACTCGAGGGCAAAGCTGTCATCCAGCTGGGTCTGCACAGGGTGTAGGAATGGGCCTGCAGGAACCTTACAAAATTCAACAGGGACAAATGCCAAGTCCTGCACCTGGGAAGAAAGAACCCTGTGCAACAATACAGGCAGAGTGGTGGGGGAGCAGCTCAGTGGAAAAGGACTTGGGGGGCCTGGTGGACATAAGACAGCAGCATGGAGTGTCCGCAAAGAAGGCCAACAACATCCTAGGCTGTAGCAGCTGCAGGCTGAGAGGAGTGACGATCCCCCTCTACTCAGCATTTGTTAGAATCATAGAATCATTGCGTTGGAAAAGGCCTCTAAGATCAAGTCCAAGTCCAACCGTCAACCTAATACCACCGTGCCCACTAAACCATGTCCTGAAGTGTCACATCTACACGTTTTTTGAACACCTCCAGAGATGGTGACTCCGCCACTCCCCTGGGCAGCCTGTTTCAATATTTGACCACTCTTTCAGTAAAGAGATTTTTCCTAATGTCCAGTAAGGAGGTTTTTCCTAATGTCCAATCTAAACCTCCCCTGGTGCCTGCCAGTTAGACCCCAACTGCATCTGGTTTTGGGACCCATAGTATAGGAAAGAAGTGGATAAACTGGAGTGAGTTCAGCAAAAGGCATGGAAATGGTTGGGGACTGGAGCTCTTGCCCTGTTAGGAGAGGCTGAGGGAATGGGGCTTGTTCAGTGTGGGGAAAAGAGGGCTTTGTGGGATCTTCTGGTAGCTATGTCGCTAGTGAAGGCAGCAGCCTTCTGATTCTTACAAAGAGGTCAGATGGAGCCAGGCTCTTCTCAGTGGTGCAGGGTGGGAGGACAGCAGACAAACGTCACAGGCTGAAAGAAGACTGCGTATCAGTGGTGCTTTTTCACCATGAAGACAGCCAAGCGGTGCAGCAGGTTGCCCACAGGGCCGTGCATTCCCCAGTCTTGCAGGACTCCAAGACCCGAGGGGACGAAGCCCTGGCCAGACTGCTCTTACCTCTTAGCTGACCCTGCCTTGAGCAGGGAGCTGGACTAGAGCACCAGACCTCCTGAGGTCCCTTCATACCACGTATCCGTGAGGAAAGGCTTCCACCATATGGTATGCCGCCCGCTCCCTCCTGCCTCGTGGCAGCTCCGTGACAGGAAAGCTCGACACGCAAAGCTCCTTGGCGGGGCGCACAGCAAAGAGACCCTCACTGCTCCGTCCATCCTGCTCCGCTGCCGGCTCCCTGTGCCCGAGATGAGAGGGTGCGTTAAGCATCATTAAGCATTTCAGGACTTTTCTGGGTGAAAACTGCTATTCGAGGGCCAGCTGGTACAGGCAGCGCACGCGTCAGAGAGCGAGTGTAACGGTTTCCCTTTACTTTGGAAAAGTTGGAGTCTCCTCTGAGCTCCCGATACCCTTATCACGGGCACCTCGGCCTGCGCGACGACCTCTTGAATTATTCATGGCTATTGACAATCCCAGAAATTAACGTTCCCTCAGCAAAACCTCCCCGAAAGCGCGCTGCAGCCCCGCGATAATAACGACCAGAGATTAAGTGAGATTACAGGCGGCGCCCTCAGCGCCGGGGCCGGCCCGCTGCCCTCCTCACACCGCACCCCCTCACACCCCACACCGCACCCCCTCACACCACACCCCCTCACACCGCACCCCTCTTACACCGCACCCCCTCACACCGCACCCCCTCACACCTCACCCCCCTCACACCGCACCCCCTCACACCTCACCCCCCTCACACCACACCCTCTCACACCTCACCCTCCTCACACCTCACACCTCACCCCCCTCACACCTCACCCCCCTCACACCGCACCCCCCTCACACCGCACCGCCCTCACACCGCACCGGCCCTCACACCGCACCGCCCTCACACCTCACCCCCGTCACACCGCACCCCCTCACACCTCACCCCCCTCACACCGCACCCCTCTTACACCGCACCCCCTCACACCGCACCCCCTCACACCTCACCCCCCTCACACCTCACCCCCCTCACACCGCACCCCCTCACACCGCACCCCCCTCACAACTTACCCCCCTCACACCACACCCTCTCACACCTCACCCTCCTCACACCTCACACCTCACCCCCCTCACACCTCACCCCCCTCACACCGCACCCCCCTCACACCGCACCGCCCTCACACCGCACCGGCCCTCACACCGCACCGCCCTCACACCTCACCCCCGTCACACCGCACCCCCTCACACCTCACCCCCCTCACACCGCACCGCCCTCACACCGCACCCCCTCACACCGCACCCCCTCACACCGCACACGCGCCACCCCCTCCCCGCCACCCCCGGCCTTGGCCCCAGCCCTGGTCCCGGTCCCGGTCCCGGTCCCGGCCCGGGCGGGAGGAGCGCGGTGACGGCGGCGGGCCGCCAGGGGGCGCTGCCGCCTCGGCGTTGGCACCGCGGCAGCCGCCGGCAGAAGCCCGCCGAGGCGGGCGACAGCCGGTACCGGGCGGGGGAGAGCCGGTACCCAGTCCCCTTTCCTCAGCGCGCTGCCGGGGAGCTAACGGGTCCCCCACCTCGCCTCACCTTTGCCGGCCGCTGGGCCGTGGCCCTCGGGACCCCCCCCCCCCCCCGCGTTTCCCACCGGAGATGAAGCCCAGCGTGACGGGCGGTTTAAACACACCGAGGCTCTGAAATACAGCGGGGGAAGGTGATGCGACCCTCAGCCCCGGGTTGTGCCCCGAGGAGCGGGGAGGAGGCCCGGGAGGAGGCCCGGGAGGAGGCCCGGGAGGTGCCGCTGCGGCCAAGGCCTGTGGTCCCACGGCGGGAAAGAGGCCGCGCTCGCCGGACACTGGCTGCTCTGGCAGTGACCGCGGTGGCTTTGGGTCACGAGAGAGTCTCATAAAGCATTTGCGACACCTTCTTTTGCCGTACCCTGAGCAGAGTCCCCACGTTTACTGGGAGAGAGCGGCTGAGGAGCCAACCCGCACTGACATAACCGCTTCATGCCGCCTCCTGAGCATTTCTGGCCGTCGCTCTTCCATTTAACGCGATTGCTGCGTGTGACCTGGTGGGCTGACAGCTCCGGGAGAAGCTGGGTGGACTCGCCAAACGCTCTCTGAAACAGACACGGGGATTTAAGCTTCCCCCTGTTTACATACAGGAAAGGAGTAGCCACAAAATAATACTGGTGAGTGGCAAACCAAATTTTAAGTACTATCTAAAATTACCCTTGCGCATTCTCTACCCCATTCGTTACGATATATATTTACTCTAGAAACAGGGTATAGAAAGCTCAAGGAAGGGAAATGTGACAGGAATGGCATGTTCTCACATGGGCCTCAAAACACACCAGCGTTGCTCTCTGTTGCAGTCAACATCCCCGTTGCAGTGGGAAGAAGTTTGAGCCCTCCAGGTTGAGTATCTGTTAGCTTAAGCCACATGCATCAAAAATTTTTATGGTAGTTAAAAAATCTCTGATCTGCTTAAATTCTTCCAAATTTAGGTTCAGGCTTGAGTCATCATTATTTCCTGTCAAATGGTTTTGTGAAGTTACCCAAAATAATGAGATGTCACTTGCCTGGATACATTAATAATCAGAAGGGTTTATTGTAGCAGGCATCAGGGGAAAGTGTAACTTTCCCATTAGATGTCCTTAATTAGAAAAGAACGTGTCAGATTTCAGATCAACGTAGGGGAACTACAACCATCCATTAAAAAGAGAAGGACAAATAATGCAAGTGACAGCCCTTGCAGAAGTACAAAGATTTAAATACTTTATAAATTAAGGGGATTGAAGATGCTCGTTTTCATCACTAAAGCTCTATGACCTGTCTTCATCATCAGAAGGATGCAGCCTCCAAACTGAATTAAACGTAAAGAGCAAATACTGTATATAATTCTGACTACTGAATATTTGAGTAATCAGCGATTATTCCTTTTGATGCCTTTCAGCAACATCTCCTTAGGCTGGGCCAAACTGCTCTGGAGAGTGTTCCTTTGTGCTAATAGGAAAATTTTATAGTGACAATGGTAACTCTTGAACCACAAGAACTGTAGCTTGTACATTTGTGCAGCTGGTGGCAAGATGTGGGATAGAGAAGTGGTCTGACTGGCTTTGAGATAAAAATTAGAGGGCTGTTAGGTAATCGTAACGTGTGGGAGGCATCACTGTAAATCCAGGCAGAATGAGGTGCCTATCTACTCGGGCATGTGTAAGGGGTTAATTTAAGTACTCGGCTTCTGTGTCTTCCTTTTGGCTGCAGATATTTCCTTACAGATCCAGGCCAGGGGCTTTACTCGGTGGTACACAGAAGCTAGAAAGTAAGTCTTACAATGCTTACATTTCCTTAGAGCTATGAGTGGAACCAGTTTACACTCATCTTCCTGCCCAGTGCTTGGTTAACACGCAGGCGTGTATTTTATTTGTGCAGTCTTAAAGTCATGCTGTGAATGACATCAAAGCAAGAGTCGTGTAAGGAAAGGGAACATGTGTCCGCCGTTTATTTCTGCTTGCAAAGAGATGATGTTCCAAGATGGGGAGACTAAAAGTTTGCAGCATAAATAACCTGCTCCCTCTGGGACATTGGATCTATTGTCACTTACACCTGAAAGTTACTACAAGCTAAAGCTTTTTCTGTGGCTTCTATGAAATCAGTAACATTAGAGCAATGCCTAACTGACAGGTGGCCACATTACCAAGTTATCAGCTCGTTTGCTGCTCTCGATAAGTGTTTCATTAGGGCTGGTTTTAGTAGGAAAGCTGTATTCATTCCTTATGGGGAAAGGAAATCCTTTAACAAGGATGCTGAGCCACACAAACAGGGCCTTGTTGGATAAGCTTTTCAGTTTGAGTGACCATTTTGTGCAGCATTTTGCTTGAAAAATACGTTTCTGGGGTTTATGACTATTTATCCAAAGCATAATTACGAATGTTAGGTTTGGATTTAGAAACGGGTAGATCCAGTTTATGAGAGGGCCTGGTGGAGATAGGTGCTCAAAATTTGTGTAGCTCAGCGGGATTCAAAAGTGTGCATGTGTTTCACTGAGAAATTAATTAAAACATAAAGTGTAGGTAGAACGTTAGAGGCATGTCATAAACGTCCTTTTGAAGTACTGGGGGAAGTCCTTTTTATTGTTAATTTACTCTTCTCTTTTCTAGATTGAACCTTTTATCACATATTAAACCCTAAGAGGACTAGGGAACACAGGGCGTGCTCCAAAGGGCTGCATAAAAATCACCTTACTTCCATAACTCGTTAGCATCCAGCATTTGTGCTTTTAATGAGCTGAAATGAGAAATCTTGTAAACTAATTTGAACAAACCACAGTGTCTTACTCGCAGCAAGATGCCTCCAACATCAATCAACTCTTGAAAGTTTGTTTGTGAGATACTTCTTTAAGAATCTTTCATCCTAAAAATGACACTTGAAAACTCCACAATAGATCTTGACAAGATTCACACGTGCACGCCCAAGAAATAAGCGATGCATTGTTTTACTGTGGAAGGTGGTGTAAATATTCCACTTCTGAAGCTAGGACTAAACAAAGCTTACCTGCTCATTAAAACAGAATGAAACCTGACTATTTTACATACTGTTTTGTAAATGAGATTTCCTAACACACACCTTTATTTTCAAGCCTTCTCTGAAAAACCTCTGGGGATAAGCAAAGTTCGGTACGATAAAGAAAACATTTTATTCCGCTTTAAGAGCTGGAATCGCTGCCTCAGAAGAGTGTTATGTAGGATGGCTACATGCCACACCATCAGTGGAGCTGACTATTCTCTTTTGGTAGTATTTTTAGTTTTAAATGAAAATCTGCCTGAAGCCACAGATGAGTTCTCAGCTCGCTGCGCTCTGAATAAGGATACAAATCAAAATTGGCACTTTCCTCAGAAAGCCCCTTTGAAGGTTATCTGTCCACTCGGGCTGAGCGAAGCACCTTTGACTTCAGGAGGACTGCCGTGCTGCAGGTGCTTGCAGGCCTGGAGGGCTCTCAAGCACTTCAGAGCAAGAGACTTCCACTGTACCAACCGGTAGCTGTTTCAACTCTTTAAATACGGGATGAGTTATGCTAGAGAAAGAGACAAAGAAACAGATTGAAGCCAGATGACCACCCATTTATTTTTTTGGGCAAGCGAGGGTCTTCACATGTCTGCACACAGTAATTTTAGGGGTTTTGCATTTTAAGAATCTCTACCGCATGAATTCAGGTTGATGAACCAACACACCTGTTTGACTTTTCATGTGTTAAAATACATGCCCGACTTAATTTTGCCAGTAAAGGCAATGTATTGAACAGATTATACAATGAAAAAGGTGCCCAAACCAAACACATGATTTAGCTATGCCTGCAAAGATTGGAAATTCAGTCATTCAGAACAGCTTAAGGCACCAAAATATGCAGATAGATGTTTCGGGAGATTATGAAATATGCCTGATGTCCCTTGAAATCAAATCAGGTATGCTGAGTCAGTCTTGCCTGTTTTTGGTGGTATATCCTGTGCAACAATCACGAATAAATATATGTATGTCATTACTTATGGGTAACCATGTGTACTCATGGCCAAAATAATTGCTCAGACACCAAACACCTTCCTGTTTACTGGGCTTTCAGGAGCTTTTTTAATATTAACAGTGGTAAGAACGATGATAGTAAACAAAGTCAACAAAACAGGGCTTGTGCAGGTCATCTCAAGCATTTGCACATAAGCAAGGAAGTTCTTAAAAGGCATCATTATGGAAACATCCCAGACCTTTACTGGGAAGTCAGCAACCTGGGGGCGTCTCTCTGAAGTGCTCGTACACTCATACACACAGCGTGGGCAGTAAACACGAGGAAGCAGAGATCTGTGTGCAGCCAAAGGGCTATGATGTTGAGATCACAGAGACAGGGTGGGATTGCTGCTGGGGCTGCAGTGCTGCAATGGAGGGATGCAGGCTGGGGAGACAACGTGGTGGAGTTGCCCTTTATGTGAGACAACAGCTGGAGTGTACAGACCTCTGCCTATGGGATGGATGATGAACCAGCCAAGAGCTCAAATGTATCAGTTACTGAGCACACCAATATGGGTGACATGGTAGTAGGTATATGCCATAGGTGGCACGAGTAGGAAGAACAAATGGACGAGGCCTTCTGTAGACAGAAGTAGCCTCATGTTCACAGGCCGTGGTCCTCACAGGGAACTTCAAACGCCTTGATATCTGCTGGAGGAACAACGCAGGTGGGCATATGCAATGCTGGAGGTTCCTGGAGAGCGTTGAGGACAATTTCCTGACCCAAATGATAGAGGAAACAATGAGGACAGGTGCTTTGCTGGACCTCATAATTATGAACAAGGAAGGGCTGGTTGAGGCTGTGAAGGTTGAAGGCTGCAGTGACCATGAGATGGTGGAGTTCAGAACCCTGAGAAGAGGAAGCAGGGAGAATGCAAGATCACAACCCTGGATTTCAGGAGAACAGACTTTGGTCTCTTCAGGGACCTGTTGGTAGAACTCCATGGAATAAGGCCCTGGGTGGAAGAGGGGCCCAAGAAAGCTGTTTGATGTTCAAGGATCACCTCCTCCAAACTCACGAGCAGTCCATTGCAACGAGCAGGAAGTAAGGCAAAAATGCCAGGAGGATTAACAAGGATTAAAAATGGATTAACAAGGAGTTCCTGAAAAATCTCAAACACAAAAAGGAGAGACACTGTCTGAGCATGCAGAAATGCTGTTAGGAAAGCCAAACCCCATCTGTAATTGAATCTAGCGAGGGATGTTAAAGATAACAAGAAGTCCTGTCAAAGTACTAAATAGCAAAAGGAAGACTAGGGAAAAAGTGTGCCTGCTGCTGAGTGGAGTGAGGGGCCCGGTGACACATGACATGGAAGAGGCTGAGGTACTGAATGCCATCTTCACCTCAGTGTTTACTAGTAAGACCGATCTTCAGAAATCTGAGGGCCCAGAGACCAAAGGGGAAGTCTGGAGCAAGGGAGACTTATCGTTGCTGGAAGAGGATCAGGTTAGAAAGTAGTTAATCAAACTGGACATACATAAGTCCACGTGCCCTGATGGGATGCACCCATGAGTGCTGAGAGAGCTGAGTGATGTCCTGATAATCTCTAAATAATCAGGGTGACTAGGACGAGTGTCTGAGGACTGGAGGAAAGTGGGTGTCACTCCTGTCTCCAGGAAGGGCAAGAAGGAGGACCCAGGGAACTACAGGCCGGTCAGCTTCACTTCAATCCCTTTGAAGGTGATGGAGAAGCTAATCCTGGAAACAATTTCCAGGAATATGAAGGACAAGAAAGTCATCAGGAGTAGTCACCACAGATTCATCCAAGGGAAGTCATGCTTGACCACCTTGATAGCCTTCTACAATGAAATGACTGGCTTGGTAGATGAGGGGAGAGCAGTGGATATTGTCTGCCTTGACTTCTGTAAGGCTTTTGACACTGTCTCCCATAAAATGCTCACGGAGAAGCTGAAGTATGGGTTGGCTGAGCAACTGGACAGAATCCAGTGAAGGACCACTAAGGGGGTCTCATCAGCATGTACAAATATCTGAAAGGAGGGTGCAAAGAAGACAGAGCCAGGTGGTTCTGGAGTCTTCATCCTTGTTGGTGTTCAACAGTCATCTTAACACAGTCGTGGGCAGCCAGCTTTAGGTGGCCCCGCTTGAGTGGGGAGGTTGGACAAGATGACCTCCAAAAGTCCCTTCCCACTTCAGCCATGCTGTGACTCTGGGAATTATGCCATGCTTTTATTTCAGGTATGAAGACAGATTAAATACGTAATTCTAATCTGTATTTACAACACAATACCTGAATCACACAGTGTAAAAAATTAAAGTCAGGAAAAGAGCTGCAGAGGGTCAAGACACTGCAACAAGTAGGGTTGTACTCTTGCAAAACTAACCAGTAGTTTTATTGTCTCACTTTGGACTTGCTTTGGGTAAGTAAAATGGCTAAACAGTATCCAAACCAGTGGGGAATTAAACACCCAGATAAGAGATGTATTCATTACTCTGTCATGGAAAGAGAATAAGCCACATGTGTAAGAGAGGCCACAGAGAAGAGACGACGCTTCCTGAGAGGTCTTGGTGTTGCATCAGGAGTTCTTACTGGTTGTAGGTGGTCAGCAAGAGCCACTGCGGGTCTTTTCCTGCTACGCCAACAGAGCTGCCCTTACTGCTCACTGACCCAGGAGCTCCACACCAGGATTCTGGAGCAACCTAGAGGTAGGGCAAAAGTCCATGTGTTCAGTCCTTCCGCTTAAGTCTTGATACTGCTTACAAAAGAATTTTAGTCTGTGCTTCCACAAGGAGGAAGAGGTCCGAAAAGTGATGCGAGAGGAAGATTTGTGTAGCCCTGTAGATAGAGGAGCACTCGAGCTACATCAGTTCACAGGCCTGTGCAAAAAGGGCCTCAGACTGTAGGCCAGATGAAGTGCTTAGGTGCAGATGGGGCTCGGTCTGAATCCTGTGAGAAGTGAGTTTAAACATCTGCCTCAATCCCTCAGTGCAGGGGATGTAGAAATGAGCTTCCCAAAACACCGTGGGACAAACGAGGGGCACATGAAAAGGATTTTTCAAGGAGCCCGTCTTCCCCTGCACTGATTTGTGAAGTCAATAGCTCCTTGCTTCTCATTGTGCTGGCCAAAAATGGTCTCTGTTTAGAGGTGGGGGAAGTTGATGGAAACAGTTAACATGTGCCCAGGCTCTTTTTATCTGCCTGACTATAAACATCCGTGGATATTAGCACAGTTTGTGTATATTTTTCCAATTACCATGGAAGTGAGCATTGCTGCAGTGTAAGCATTTTCATCCATTTGTCTTTTGAGAAAAACCAAGAAAAATAACCAATACCAGAACATTGAAAACATTGCAAAATCAGTAAGTGTTCATTACAGCCCATACAGATGTCCACTTTGACCTATTGTAATGCCATGAGTAAAGTTCTCAGTATTTTGGCAGGCTTCGTTTACCTGGTTTCATTATAACTTTAATCAAATGAGATTTCAGCTGTGTATTTTTTTAATTTTATTATTTTTGTGTGTGTGTGCAATCTGAATGTGATTGGAAGGGTTGCAGCTTTGTAGTGTATCCGGTAACTGTGGTCTGAATTGTCTTTATGTGCGAAACAGCCCAAATATGATTACAAGTATGGACAGTCACCAAAGCATTTTCGATTCCATGTGACCGACAGGGCTGAATCGGCTATCGCTGTGCTTGATGACTGAAGCTTCTGCTTTGCATCCTACATTTTTTTCAAAGCGTAATGCAGTTTCTATTTCCCTGTTGTTATGATTGTGTGAGACAATCCCTAGCTCTAGAAAAGGCAGCAGCAAGTCAGGGCATTAAAATTAAAGGGGAAAAAAATCTACACAAACCACTTAAGCACACTCATTATTATGGCCCTTGCTACCTCGGGCCACTGGAGAACTTATAATTTAGTCAGCATTATGCAGTTTGAAGTGTTTTATGTTCTGCACGGGAGCAGGCTGCAATTCAAATATCAGTGGCCATGAAAAATATGCACATACGTTTAGTATGAAAATCTCCAAGGGCATAACAGAAGAGATGGGCACATGTAGCTGCAGTGTGATGGAGAATTTCTGTGAATTAATCATTTGGACATAGTTTATCACCATTTTATATTTTGCCAGAGACGCCTCCTCGCCATTTGTTGGGAAAACTTATTATACATGCACATCTTAGAAAGATAATAAGGCCAAAGCCTTTGATGCTTAAAGGCAACAGGCTTTGTTAGATTCTGTTATGACACAGACAACTTCTCCACTGACAGGGCCATTCAGATAACAAGAGTAATTGCTTATTTTATCGAGTTTAGGGAATTGTGCTTCATTCTCCCTCCTTGCCTATTACATCAGCTATTATGACCCATCTTCTACCATAATTTAGGGGGAGTGGAGTATGTGCATTTTGAATGCTTTTCTTGAAAGAATGGAGTGCTGTATTTACATGTTTCCTTCATTAACCCGAAGTGCAAATACTTTAATGTATTCCTTCCAAAGAAGCAGGGTGGCGTGTGTGTGCATGTGTGCAGCTGTTTATGTGCTGGGCGTTTGAGTGTAGTTTGCTGTCTGGAGCGGGCTGGGGAACGAGAAGGGTTCGTTTAGTTGTTTCTTTGTACCCTCTTCTGACTGGAGACAATACCACTGTAATTGGTATTAGCAAAACTACAAACAGAGCAATCGCTTCTGACACTTTAAAAGAACTTTATTGACATCTCCAAACACGTGGGGAATTTTAAAGTAGAACTTTTCCATCTGTAAGGCTTGGCATGATCAAAGGCCTGATAGCAGCTCTAGATTACTGAAAATGAGGCTACAGACCAGATTCCAGCTCTTTTTTTGGGAAAAAAAAAACCCCAAAACTCTCAAGTTCGATTCAGCCTAATCCTCACAAAACTATCAGAAAACTAGTTGCAAGGAGATAATTAAAAAAGAGAAATAGATGCTTTCAAATTTTATATGCCATCCAAAGATTTTAAAAGGTACAAACCCAAAATTTAAGTGCAGGATTCAGTATCTTAAAATACATCTGTGCTGTATGGTTTTATTACTCAGGATAACCAGTTTTCCCCACTTCTAAAGTAGACATTTTAAAGTACGGCCTCTATAGCAAAGTCATGAAATGGTCAGAGTCTGACTTCTGAAATAATACCAAGCAATACTGACGTTAACAGGACAACTTTCAAGCGGACGTTGGGAGTTAAACAGAAACCAAAGTGAGTTACACCTGTTTCACTACACAAAAATATAATCATTTTCCAAAAGCATAACCAAACACAGAGGCCAGTTCTGAACAAGTTATACCAGCTGTTTTATGAAAAAGGAGTTCATGCTTTGTTCCCCCAAGCGGGATGGTGCCCTTTCACACTCCAGAAGCACTAGTGAAGAGGCTACGACTCCTAAGTGGGAACTTTGTGTTCACTAACATTTTTCCTGGTAGAGAGGGTTTCCTGACTCATGTGAGTGCCCTGGTAGAGTATCGGAACTCACTCACCCATCATCGCTGCTATCAGCTGGGTAGACTGGGTGCCAGCTTCATTTCCCTGATGCTTGTTCTGCTTTTGTCTCCATGAAAAGGTCTTGTTAATACATCCACCTTTGTGTTTGTCATATTTAAATGTGCAGCCAGATTCTTAGTTTTGCAAGGGCCTTTTCATCATCTTTTGAAGTCACTCCATGAGACTGGTAACAAATGAGAGCTTGCCAGCTATGGAATGGGTATTAACAATGAATTTTCCACAGCAGACATTCCTGCGTTTGTCTTGTGCCTGGCTGAGAGGACACAACTGTGTTCTGCATCTCAGTGGAGCAGCTGGCAAGATAAGCAGAGTGTCTGGATTAATGTGCTCTGCTCTAATTAGCTCCATGAAGAGGCAGTTGGCCTAGGCAGAGGGCTATGCTGGAGAAATGAAAGTACACTTTTTTTTGGGGATGCTCTCTCTGCATAGCACTGGTTTGTATAGATAGACTTAACTCTTTTGGGCCAGCTTAATTATGACTAAACCATGCTCCATTGTGTTTGCTGCCTTGTCATTTCCAACTGCAAGGTCAAGAGTGACATAACGTTTCTGTAGACTTGATATCCTTGGCAAAACTAAGGAAATTTAGCCACCGTGTATTCAAGCAGTTTCATGAAACTGAGGGAAAGAGGATGGCAGTTCGATATTTCCTTTCACAGATACTCCACCCCTGTTTTTCTTTGTAGGGAAGTCCCTTTGGTTTGTTTCCTGCAACAGCAGCTGCTACTCTCTACACCTCCTTGACCATTCTGGCTGCAGGGCTGTTGGATCAGGAGTGTGTTGAGACTCACGGGTAGGTTTGCTCTGTCTCCAAAGCGCTGTCCTGCTGCTGCCCTCGAATCAGCTGTGTGTGCAGACAGTGAGCCCGCAAACGGCCCCGCAGCCTGGCTGTAGAGCAACCGAGACTTCAGCTCTCCGGCAGCTTGGCACCCAGCTACCTGCCCGCTCACACGCAGTGCTATGCACACGCAACGTCTCCCACCTACCGGCCGTGCCAGGCTCACCGTGTGTGCAAACGCTGTGTGTGCAGCAAATCCGACACGCTGTGGGTTCGCTGAGCTTGCACCCTGTGCCCAGAGGGACTCCTCTGCACCTGAGCCGTAAATCCGAAGTGTGCCGTGCGTGCACGCGGTAGTCATTGGTGACTGAGTCCTGGGCATCTGGCAAGTAGTCCAAGCTACTGCCTCTGCTCTGACCTGTAGTGCAGGACAGATGCCCAAGTTCCCTGTTTTCTGTGGGAGCACTGGAAGCTGCTCATGGTAGAACAAGGCGCAGTGTCTGGGGAAGATCAGCGCACGGCAGCTACACGGGAGGGGAGCAGATCGCCACGCAGGAAGAGTGACTGAGGGCCACTCTTCAAGACAGACAGACGTAGCCGTTGGTAACAGACAGTACTGAGATCAGGCCGTGTTTGACCCGGGTGCTTCTCGACAGCACTCTGAGATACTCTCTGGCTGTGGCACTTCTGCATTACATTGCTGGCTCCCTTGCTTCACCTCCTAGGGGGGTCCAGTCGCTCAAGTCCTACACAGAAATGGCACCAGTAGCTTTTTAGGATTGCTAAGAGTTAGTCATGGCTTCTGTATCAGGATGTCATTGTACGGCAAAGCTACTTCAGGAGTATCTGAAGTGTTGGCGATGCTTTGCTGCAGCTACTGTTCAGTTGTCTGAAGTTATTTGCTTCAATGTTTAACCCTCTCCTCTTTCCCACTTCCCACTTAAGTCTGCCTCCCCTCCTCCTTTCGTGTTGCTTTTTATAGATACTGCTCCCTGTTTGTGTTTATTGCTGGTAGTAAGAGTAAATGAACAGCAGTAAATGAGTATCAATAAGCAGCAAGCAGTGTGGGACTTGCCAGGGCCAGGCTTTCCCGGGCTTCCCAGGACAAGGGCAGGGAGAACTGGACAGAAATTTTGATGGAGAGTCCAGTGCATTTCCCTCCACAGTGCCAAGCTGGGTTTCAGGGCACTCGCAGCCCGTGATCTTTCTCTTACTATTGGTGTAGGTTTTTCTTTTTGAAAGCAAAAGCCAGTGAGTGTATTTTGAACAGGAATCTCTGAGAGTTTATTAATTTTTCCATATTGCCACATCCTTTCTAGTTTGTGTCACTGTAACCTCCCTGTCGGGAATGCGTTCTCGCTCTTTCAGGTCATTTGTCTGCTCTTTGCTGCCCAGCTTCTCACTGCTAGTTTGTTCTCTGTTGGTTCAGGCTGGGCTCTAAACAATTTCTTATGCCTTCTAGTTTCAAGTTTGGCAGTGTATGTTGCTGTTCCTTCTCTCCAAATTAACTAATTGCTACTTTATAGATTCTCTGAAAAATGGAAAATCCAGGTCACTTCTGTAACCTGGGCATAAAGACTGTAGTCTAACAGAGCACAAGGCCTAACAGAGCAGAAAGCCTGTGGCCTAACTCTATTGCTTAATCGAGGTTATATATATTAATAACGGAAACTGCAAAGGTAGCAGAAATTGCAAGGGACAGGCAAGATCCAAATGACTTTGGCAAAATTTATTTTAGTCGGGTAGGGTTTTTTTTATTTATTGCGTGGGACAAAGTATGGACGCAAGCTAAAATTGCAAGAGCAAATAACCCCAGAGCGTGGCGAGTTATACTTAGCTAGCATTAAGGTAATGTCATGTAGAAGCAGAATATTTGTGGTTAGCTAAAGTGACAAAAATACAGCTGCACTGATATTAATCCTGTATTAATCTTGTAAAGAGATGGGATTTTGAGAAATAGAGGTCTTTGGAAGGGATCTACCTGCTTCCTCTGCATAGGCCAGTTTTCTCTTTTTAGGCATTAACTGAACTTGTTATTCTGATTTTGTTGCTGATAACCCGGCTGAGTAGAGAGCTAAGCTTTACTGCTTACTTATCTGTGAGTTTTACGAGTTTATTTGCAGTCCTTGTAACAGCCCTTAAATTCTACTGATCATTAGAAGTCCCAGTCTTGGACTTTTACTGATGTTTTAATAATTGGTCAGTAATTCAGGATGTGCTTTTAAAGATGCAGCTGCTGGCTAAATACTTTTCAATTGCGATGTGAAAGTCTGAATGGATATAATCTGATTTCATAAAACATGGTCCTAACTCAGGGAAGGATGAAATGTATGCTTTGAGTTACGCGAGTACAGAGATAGCAGTTGAATGCTTCTAAACCTATTGTATATATTTTAAAAACATACCCTGGCTTGAAAGAGACCATTGCAGGCGGTATAATAGCATTCTGTAGCGGGCAGTAGTATATATACGTGTATCTAATGCATAAATATGAACTATATTAGTATTATGCATTAGAAAGTCACTTTCACTTGAGAAAAGGTGTTAAATCGTGTAGTAAGTAGCCGTTATTCAATATGGCTACAAAAATTGTTTTTGCTGAGATATAAACAGAGAAATGCTAATATTTAAAGTAATTTGCCGTAGAAATAGGCTAAATTGAATCCGTGAGAAGACAGTCAGCCCATGCAATTTATGCAGTGCTGTTATATGTTACAGAAATTAGATTGGAACTGCAAGGTATCTGCAAGCTCTAACTTTTCTTGGTATGGGAGCAGTGCAATAAACTGACCTTGAGAAGGGGCCTTAAATATTTGATACGGAGTAGCAACTCCCATGTTTTTACTCTCTACTAAGGGGTTAATAGGATCCCATTCTGTTGTCATCTCTCTTTTTTTTTTTTTAGTTCTTCATTTTAGTTCTTCATTTCCTTGGGAAGTGCCTAGGTGAGAAACGTTAGTGAAATGGAGACAGCTTGGGTGTGTTGAGAAACTCTTGAGCTTACGTTGCTGGACATCAACCTTTCTAAATAAAGAAAACTGCTGAGCAGCATTTGCACTCAGCAGAACTTTTTTTTCCAGCAGTCAAAGGGGAGGAATCATGATCTTCAAGGTGTTTATAGCTTTGGCCAGTGTCCTTGTTCCCTTTTCCAGTTTCCACTCATGCCACAGAGCCTTTAGATCTTTTTTTTTTCCTCCAGACAAACACACCCTGCGGTGTTTAAAAACTGTCTGCACCACGGTTCTGTGAAAAACTGGTGGCCGTTTGCCTCAGATCTTCTGTTTTCTGTATCACTGGATTCATGGTTATTGTGTTAGTGGATTGCAAACCCAGAACGGTGATGAACACTAGGGTGTCCATGACTTCTCCCTCCAGGGAAATACAGTGCTGAAATGTGATTTCCTTTCAGCTAAGGAAATGTTGCACGCGTCTGTTGAGTTTTCAAAGGGAAATTACAAAGCAAATTTGGGACTTCTCATGCCTACACTGTCATTTTAAAAATTGTAACATGGATATCCAACGTGGATGTTCAGATCGTATCTCAGATATCAGTCCTCGTGGAATCAAAGTATTGCAGAGAGAAATGCTATTTGATTTGGAGTAAGTGCCTTAGATTGCATCCTCTATAGTTTAAGTGAAGTAACTGGTGAGAAGATATTGCAGAGCCAGCTGTTTCACATGGCTTCCCCTGCAGGCTCAGCTGCTGGGGGATGAAACAGCACTTGAGGTGGAGGGATTTTCAAGATGATTCACGCTTTAGCAGGTTGAGAACGTATTTTAGACAGCTGTACAAAAGGAAAAATCTACAGGATTTTTTGAAGTGTTGATGCTGTTACTGCCACTTTCTGACCAACTAGACATCCTGATATTTGCTCAAGCGGCAGCTTTCTGGTAGCAATCTAATTGATTTAGTTACTTTATTTGCTTTTCTAATGTCATTATCTTCCTTGATTTTCACTCACAACACTATGTAGCGCAGTGAATGCATATTCCAGTTTGTTTCTGTGGTGTTTTTTTTCTGTTAAATGATATGCAAATGATATGATATGATATGCAAATAAGCATATCCAGACAGTTATTTGGACTGCTTTTTTTGATGTGGGTTTGGGTACTTACCTGCTAGTCACCTGCTTCTCCACAAGGCAAGGGAAGGCATTTCCCTGTTGCCCATGTAAGACACAGAGACAGGAGAAGAGGATGGTGAGTGGCTTTACCTTAGTCTTGGGGAACAGATAGGGCAAAAGGCTTCCTTCTCATGGAGCTGTTCCTTGTCGATCAGGTGAGAAGGGGAGGAGAGATACTAAGGATTAACAATCAGATATGTCTGCAAATTGACTGAGTCTTCTGGAGGGACCATCCACTTAGGGTGTGTAAGGAAATCATTCATGTTCCTTGAGCTCAGTGTGACTACAAGGTCACTGATCAAGGTGTCACTGGTGTTGCAAAAGAAGCACTTATTTGAAAACTGGAGGGAGTGCTTTCATATTTACATGGCTAGCGACTGGTGATAAGGTCATTGATGTTATTTCCCAGTGTTGGTCAGTCTGAGCTCCAGTCAAGTTACACATTTAATATATGGATCAAAGAGGAATTTAAAAACTGGGTCTTGATACCAGCGGGTATTAGAAATAAAAAGAAAATGGAATCAGCCCTTTGGTGTTACTTTGCTTTGTTTATGGCATAATACCCTAAGCTGGTGAGAATATGATCTATTATAATGTAATTGCAACAAGATACAGTGCAATATTAACATCTTCAATTTTTCTAGCTAAAACACAGCACTATCACACAGTCTGTGTCTTTCATTTTGTGTTGCAGAGTGTTTAGTTGTTGACAAACACATGTGAAATTGGAGGAACTTGCGAGGAGAATAAGGAGAGTATAAATGAGTACCATTAAAGAACAAGCTACAGTAGCTTTAGAGTGGATGGCTTACTTGGAGGCCCAAATTGCACAGTGGTCGAAGTTTTCTTGTCCATAGATAGAATCATAGAAAGGTTTGGGCTGGAAGGGACTTCTAAGGGCCATCCAGTCCAACCCCTTGCAGTGAGCAGGGACATCTTTAGCTGGATCAGGTTGCTCAGAGCCCCATCCAACCTCACCTTGAATGGTTCCAGGCATGGGGCACCTACCACCTCTTTGGGCAGCCTGTGCCAGTGTTCAACCACCCTCATTGTGAAAAATTTCTTCCGTATACCTCATCTTAATCCACCTGCTTTCAGTTTGAAACTGTTACCCCTTGTCCTCTCACCACAGCCCCTGATCCAGAGTCCCTCCCCACCTCTCCTGCAGCCCCCTTTCAGCACTGAAGGCCTCTGTAAGGTCTACCTGGAGCCTTCTCTTCTCCAGGCTGAACATCCCCAACTCTCCCAGCCTGTCCTCACAGGGGAGCTGCTCCAGCCCCTGAGCGTCTTCATGACCCTCCTCTGGACCCGCTCCAACAGGTCCATGTGTGTCTTGTGCTGGGGGCCCCAGAGCTGGACACAGCCCTGCAGGGGGGGTCTCACCAGAGCGGAGCAGAGGGGGAGAATCACCACCCTCAACCGGCTGTCCACACTGCTCTGGATGCAGCCCAGGATATGGTAGATTGCTGTTTTATTTGTGCTTAGAGGTGCTGGTTTATGCTCTTTATAAACCATATTATATTCCAGGGTGATTGACTGGGGGAAGTCTGATACATTCTGGGTGCCGCATGCCAGACACTGGAGGCTGGATGCAGTGTAATCCCCTTGCAGCCATCTCATTACTGGAGTTTTTATGTGGGAGTGAAGCAGAGCACGTAAGCCAGAAAAAGTTCTATTGCCTTCAGTGGACATTGGCTTATGGGCAAAGAGGTTCGTTGTAATAAACAGAATCAATAAGGGAGAAGAGAAAAACCTGGGAATGAAAATTTTACCACAACTTCCCTGACTGCAGACGTACAAAAGGCCTGTGCAATGCTGACCTCTCTCTGCACATGATCCATTCCAGTGTGGTGTAGAAGCCTCAGCCAAGGAGCCACAGGTCCAGCCTGCGCCCACTCTGTAGCTAGAAAGAGATGTGTTTTTCTCAGAGCTGTCAAGCTATTGCTGTTCATAAGCAGTACATTTATACAAATTAATTTTAAGAGATGGAAAAAAAGTTGAGTTTGCTCACAGGTAATACATTTAGACTTCAACATTGTGAAAAATTTAAGAGCAAGCGAAAAGAAAGAGAGAGAGAGAGCGCGCCATACTTTTTCCTTATATTTAATGAAGCACTATGAATTTCTGGCTCTTTGGGAAAGGTGTATTACTAAGAGTCATTAATGGAACCTAGGCTTAAAATACACTCAGCTGAATTGCTGACTGAAGAAATGCCTATGTAAAACTTAATGTTTTCCTTTTTGTGAATATTTTAGAATCTTTAAAAAAATTTTTGAGGAAAAAAAAATCAGTGTTACACTTCTTACCATTTGCTTTAAAAAGGATTTTCCACTTGCTCATTTCCAGAAGGTCATCCCTGAGATGTACAAGCTAGCCCTTCATTTAGGTCTCCTCTTACATTCATATTTAACTTTCTTTCATTCTGTGGCCTTTATTAGCTGAGCTCAAGGAGCTTGTAGCACATTTTAAACAGCAACACTGGGAGGATGTAAATGCAGAATAATGTATCAGGACTCAAATTTGCATGGTCAAATGTCAAAAAAATTAGGCCTTCCCCAGAACCATGTCAAGAGAAATAACATAAGTGGCCAGCTCAACAGCAGGCATGCCATTATCAGTTAGTTCAACCTGTCATCACTGACTGGGAGTGGAAGCAGTGGTCATTAGCTTTAACTCTGCCGGGGAAGGTTGCACTTCTTTTTATTTTATTATATATATTTTACGCCATCTGACAGTATTTCACAGAGTGCCACAATGTTATGGTTTCCTCCTTGACAGGGGAAGGAGGGGGAGGTGCAGGTGAGGGAGGAGAGAAGAACACTTGCAATCATCTGTTGTCAGCTGGAGGGGGCAGGAATTGCATTGCCTATCGGATAAATACTCATTTAGAGTAATCACTTTATTTCAGCCCTGTAATGACATTAACAAGCTTGGAATACAGGGAATTACATGAGTCAGAACAAATAATTGAATATTCCACTGCTGGGGAATGCAGCACAAGTCTGACTTAATGTCATGCCATCTCTGAAGCCAGCACTAGCATGCAATTAGATGATAAGCTTAAACAGCATATAATTGGCACTACTAGTATGAAAAACATACTATTAATTGTTAAATTCTTACCTGCTTGTAACTTTCATGAAATAAAAGTATCTTCCATGTCTTTTTAAACAAAAAGAAAAAACCCAGAGGACACATTTCAGTAAGTTTTTAAAGAAATAAGGGTTGCTAGTGAGGAAGAGGGGAAGAACTGGAGTCTGGATCTAGAAGAAATAACTTCAACATGAGAAACTACACCACTTTATTTTTGTGGTTTTTTTTTTTTTTTTTAAAAAAAAGCATTTGATTGAGGGAAGGATGAGAATTATTTAATATATCAAATACTATCATATTTCATATCCAAAGGGAAAGGTCACAGAATCACACAGAATCACAGAATGGTGGGAGTTGGAAGGGTCCTCATTTGTTCTCCTTTTTTCTTCGGTACATTTGATCAGTTCATTGTTTTGTCTCCAGATGTTGTTGCTCCACAAACTGTGATCTCATAACTCTGAGCCTTTTTTTCGGTCACTCATTGTTCTTGGGATGTGGTTAATAATGCAAAGGCCTTTTTATAGAAATATGCCTGAGTATCCAAAACTGCTCTGGGCTCTGGCAAACAAGGAGGCAGAAGATTCTTAAAGTGATTCAGGCCACCTCATAATGTGTCTGATTTATTACTAAACTCTAGGTTTAATTTTTGACAAATTCATACGACACGCCAAGTCAGTATAATTTGGCAAGTTCTATCCTTTTAAGCATCAACTAAACTTAATCCATCAAATTGTACACTCTATGGTAGAATGTTAGAAGGATTCAGCTGCATATATGATATACATCGAATGATTTGACAGCAGTTACCACAGGCAGCACAATTCCTCAAGTATGTGCCAGTTTAGGTGAAGACTGATGCCGGACAGAAAGGATGTAAATGCAAAAGCAGCGTCCTCTCCATCACCTGCCTAGGTTAGGTCTGAAAATCACAGTCTTGTCCAACCCATAACACGTGAAATTTGCAACACTCGAACTAAACACAGTGGAGAGCTTCTCACTTTATTACAAAGATGAAAAGATTAGGCCGTCTTAAAGCTAAAATCCTGTTCTGGATCTTTGGCCATTGATTTCAGCAGCGTTGGAGCTTCCTTATAGTTAAAACAATAATTGGCACTGTGGTTGCTATTTATTTTTCTCACCAGTCTACCATCAGGCCACCACTGACCCTTCTGTTGAGACCTGAGCAAAGTACTTTGCTGTGGGAGCGTGGCAGGCCTAGGGAAGAGCTCCTTTTTCTGGAGGAGGTTTGTGGGGAAGCCCAGGCCCTGTGCAGCAGCTCAAGCTGGCAGGTAGGTTTTTTCTTTGAAAGGAGAGAGGAATCCAAGCTGACGGGGGATTGTGGGTTCTGATAAGTGAAGCTTTGCATGGCTAGCCGAGTCTCAGAGATCTGAGACTTGTCATGTTGAACACTTATTCCTGTTTTCTTAACAGAAGAGAATGACCCCACCTCTTGCTTTCCCGAAGATAAGGCATTCTGGGTGATCGTACCTCAGATTATCGCTGGCATTTGGAAAATGTGACCCATGTGTTTGACAAGTTGGCTTGAAGAAAAGCTGACTGTAAAGTAGCAAGCACAAGCTTTAGATTAGAAGGTCAGGTGAAATATCTACTATAAAGGGATGTAGTTGATCCCCGGATGGAATCCGGGTGTGCCGCTCCTGTAATGGTGTAGCTTTGAAATATATGAAGCTTTTTTAAAAGGAAATATTTGGTGCATTGCTCCTAATTAGTAATACAATTTTAATCACATTTACATTATGACTTTTACTCAACAGATGGCATGCTCTCAAGCCCTCCCATTTATTCTATCAATAAGAATACCTGCAAACCTCATCTCTTTTAATTTTAGTAATGATACTGCAATTAGAGAATGCATTCACAATTGACCTATTTAACAAAAATTAGCTTACTCAAATAGTATTAAGATATTAAAAAATTGCAATTACTATCAGCAATCTGAACATTTATATTCATTTGTTATAATTTGCTACCTGGTTGTATGCGTATTCATTATAAGAAGGCAATCTTTTTAGTATATTAGTATTATCCATGCATGTGCCAGGATTTTATGTTACTATGCTGGTTCATTGGTTTCACCTTGGAACTGTACTAGCACCCCTGAAGAGGCAACTAAAAATGTTAATTTATGCCAGAGTAGGAATTTGTGGATAATATTTATAAAGAAAAAATAAAAAATACTAGGAGGTACCTGCCTGAAGAAAGGTAAATGAATGCAGCACTGGTTCCCCCATCACTTCCTAAGTATTTGTCAGGTCTGAGCGCACCCACCCCCTTCTGCGGGCTTGGCGCTTGGCTGCAAGGTCAGTGCTGATTTGGTGGAGCTGGGTGCCCCTGGATCCAACTGCTGGGAAAGACGTGGTGTGAGAAAGAGCCGTGAGAAGTCTTATTCAAGCTCAGATCCTTGCTCATGGCAGCTGCCTGACCTTTATTGCAGCTGTGCCTGTGCTTGGCCACACACCCCACTGAGCCAGACACTGACTTGGGGGCTTGACTGCCTGGTTTGGCTGTGTACCTGCCTTGGCTTTACAGACTCGGCCAGTGGTCTGGGCTCTTGCTTCTGAGTGCTGCCACTAGACCTGCTTTGCTCCTCTTTTTTAGGTACTGTGGGTCTGTGCCCTTGCTGATGAAGCCTCTGCCTGCTTTGCTGCCTGGCTCCTTTCTCCCTTATGGAGCAGCCAGCCCTCGCTGCTCCCTGTTGGTTGCCTTGGACCTTCGTGAGCCCTGAGCCAAGCACCGTGCAGCCCGGCCTTTGGGATGTGCAAAACCTTTCCCTGACCTTGCAGTCTGCGCTCAGGGTCCTGACAGCATTGCTAAATCCTTAACAAAGAAGAGAATAACTTTCATAGCAATGTAAGTTTGGGAATGACTTCGAAAAGGCCAGCTAGTGCCTTTCCATTCATAGACAAATATATGTAGCTCATCCCTTACAGACACCCGTGTCACTTTTTCTTCAAAAGCTTTAATGACTGAGATTCTGCAGCCTCTCAGGCAACTTTGTCTGGAGGGGAACATTTCTTAAAATTTCACCTGACATCTTACCTGAGTGTTTTCTGCTACCATTGCAGCTGCTTACGTTTTGTTTCTTTCTCACTGACTACGAAACAGTATTGATAATTTTATGTTTTACTACAAATCTTGCAATATTTTTAGAGATTCTCCTCAGTACTTTTTCTAAGGCTGGACAAACATAATTCTTCACAGGCCATGTTGCCTCAAACTGTCACTATTCTTCTCCTGAGCACTTCTATAATTTCTCTGCTTTCTCAACGTATGGTGCTGGGAACTGGCTGCTCTGTTCCAGCCAAGGCTGACTGAACACAGAGCAGAACAATCTTTATCACTTTGGTCATGTGTATGACAGTCCTACCAGTAGGAACTACCAGAAAAAAGATTTTCCTTTCACAGCAGCAACATCACACTGTTGAGTCTGTCGATTTATAGACCATAATAACTCCGCACTGCTCCAGCTGTGCGGTTATTCTTTATATCATGTTAGGCACTTCACTTCTTCAGGCCACAGATCTTTATATTTGCCTATTGAATGTCTTGCTGACTTACTAGGTTCATTTTAATACCACTTCTGTCTCTGGTGTGAGGCCTTCCAGAGCAGTGACATCTGCAAACTGGTAATTTTTTTTCCTTTGCCATTCAAGTTTTATATTAATTTGTTGAATGGAGTTTGGCAAAGACAGTTCCATGTTCTACTCCAACAGAAATGTGGTCCCAGTCTGACACTGATATTCCGAATGTGCACGCTTTCTACCAAGTGAGTGGTCACTCTGTTGTGACTGAATCTGCACTGCCTTTGCTGGTTCACTTACAAGACTATCATGAGGGAAAATACCAAGTTTTGGAAAAAAGAGTATGTCGCCCCTGCTGCTTCTCTCTTTCCATCATGCCCATTATGCTATCAAGGAAGATAAGTAGCTTGAACTGATGGCTACAGGTTCTTGGTGTGTTGGCAAATTCTTTGTCTTCTATGTCCTTTAACACTGATTGCTTAATACGTAGTTCTAGGGTCTTGAAATTGGGCTGTTTCGTAGTTCTCTCCGTTTTCCTTTTCCTTCCTTTTAGGTACTCTGTTTCACTTTTGCTACTTTACCGATCTCTCCAAGTTCTCAAAAATGAGTAGTTTAGAGATCATTAGTAGGATGACTCCTAAGTGTTTCAGGGCACGAAGTCCTCACCAGGCGGTGAGAGATAAGGCCGCAGGGATATTCTGAGGCGGCAGGGATAAGATACTGATTCCAAGCTGAGAAATCATTGCCGGGCACATCCTTGTGGCAGAGGAAGCACAGCAGCCATGCCAAGACTGAGACAGTAAGGAAGCAGAGGGGAGGAGCTTTCCCTGCAGAAGTCCAGAATGGTGCTAAGTTTCTCAAATACGGCTTGATTACAGAAAGGTTGTCAGTTTCTGCTCAGATGATTTCTGCCAGGCTCTGTAGATTTGAATACGTGTAATTTATTCTTCTAACTTTTTTTTTTTTTTTTTTTTTTTTTTTTTTTTGTGGGTCTGGTTTTCTGTCTCTGATGAGAATTAATTGTGTTTAAGTTTTGTGAATGACTGATGTTATTACAAAGATGTAGACCATGCTTCCTTTAGGGGAACTGAAGAGAAGGTGCCTCGAGAGGGAATTAATCTTTCCTCCCTCCTTTTGTTTTGACGTTTTTCAGAGGAGAAGCCACCTACATGTGCAGTTGTTGAATGTTCTGATTTCCTGCTATTTCCCCACTTCTCCCCTGCAGTAAGCAACCAGAGCAGCTTTGCCTCCTGCATGTCCTCTGATAATTCAGCATCCAGTGGACTAATAATATCGGTATCGAGGAAGCCTGGAACAGAAAGTCTGCTTGCTGACAAAGCATAAATAAGCTTTAGCTTGGTACTTACAGACAGATGTGTATAGCAGCTGGATCTGAAAGAAGATTTGGAGTGCTCAGCACTTGTTTGAAGGCTGCATCCATATATGGTTTTCACGTCTGGATGAGCAGCATTTTGTGTTGTCAAATACTGCGTGGGGGAGAGAGGGAGATATTATGGCAACATTTGGTGCTTCGCTGTGAGAAGGCACTGGTGCCAGGAAATATTTCAACTTCAAGAACAGCTACGTTTCTGTACAGGCTTGAATAGGACCCAAGGGGTCGAAACATCAGATTCTTGTTTTCACTCTGTGACTTGTGGAATAGCGGAAGAGGGACATCAACATAGGACCAGAGGAATTTCAAATTTGTAAATTAAACTTTCCTTTTATTCGGAGTGATCTGTACCATGTACTGTTAGGTGTGATTCATTATGAATCTTCTCTGGGTATTCAGCTTTTGGTTATTATAGATTACTTCTTAAAGAGAAGGAGCTTTTGCTCTACGGACTTTGTTTATTGCTAAGGTGTCTAAACCCTCATGAATGCAAGTAGCCAGACTGATCACATGCCATAATGGAAATAAGGTTTTTTGATTTCATGTCTGAAGACAGGATGATTTTTGATGCAGTTGTGGAGTTTTCGACGACAATGTCAACGCTTTAAATTGAAAGTTGCATTATCTTAGAGAGCTGTTACGGCTGGAAGAGCCAAGTTTTTTTAAGTTCTCTTCACCACAGAGGGAAGTGACAGTAGACTCTTCCTTCTTTCTCCAGGATAGGAGTAAATCCACCATTTCTTTATAACTCCCCAGATGCTCCTAGCAGATTGTAGGGGTTTTTCCAGCAGCAAGCCTTGTCCACCACCACGACAGTGGAGGAATGGGAATGTGACCATAGGCCCGGTTCCCTTTGCAACTTTCTGAAGTATCGTGACAGTGGAGACTTGCAGAGTGATTTTGCCTGTTTGGATCCCACACAGCAAGGTGGAGGTTGAGAGAATGCGCCATCGTTCACTGATCTCTGTCTGGTGTTAGCAGTGCTGTGGCAGGGCGCTTCCCCTGCGAGGAAGGAGTTTTATGGATCGGTGTTGCTGTGAAATTATGAGGATTAGAAGAATAAAAGGAAGAGTTTGTTGTTGTTTTTTTTTGTTTTTGTTTTTTTTTAAAAGAGGCGGAGAACAACGATTCTAAAAACTTAAGAAATCTTAAATTAAGAGATTTGAGTGATCCCTGAATGAAAACAAAGCTGCCACAGGACTCAAAGGAAATGTTCTGCCTACTGTGTTTAATGGCGATTCACCTGGTATTTGCCTTTCTTGCTGGTAAACGTAAAAAATACTACCAATAAAAGGTAGTTTCCAGCTGGAAAAGAGCAATAATACATTTGTACATTTACAGTACATCAGCAAAGAGGCGAATCAACTTAAAACCCAAAAAGTAATCCAGTTCTGTGGCACAAACAATACGCATATAATGAATATGGAGCTGTCTGTGCTCGCAGGGACTGTGGATACATTTCTGAATAAGAGCTGGCATTTTCATGGAAATGGCAATTTTTACATCAGTGTCAGACTGGCAAAGGACTGGTGAGACGAGAAACCCTCCTGATGCGTTCGCCCAGACAGATGTTTCAGGAGAAGACATTTCAAAGACATCTGCATCTCCATGGCATTCTAAGGTTGCGCTGGTTCATGGCTGTTCTGCCTGCTGGTTCGAAGGGGGCTGACAAGGCAGCTAAGTACAACATTTGGCTTACCTGCTCTTCTATTTTTCCTCATCTCGTAGTTTACTTTAAACATTTCTCTGACCCTGAGAAGACTCAGGAGAAGGGATTTTAAATGTTGCAGTCCTCATTCTATCAGGTTGAGTGACCCAGTGCTCATTCCTGCAAATGTCTTTGATATGTCATCCTTTAAAAACCTGTATATAAATATCTTCCGTGTCTGTACCTGAACACAGGTGCTGCTGCTTCCACTTCGCAAATTTTTGCAAAAACATAAGCCAGCTTTCTTCCTTTCTCTATTCCTGTAAGCAGAAGAGTTTTATAAAACACACAACGCTAAACCCCCTGCTATTAAGGTGTTACCTGCAGATTCTGAAGAGATGCAGTATTTGTCATGTTCATACTTTCATTAAAGATATTTTCATCTCTTCTCTAGTATAGGTCTATGGAACATCAAAACTGCTAATATGTGGGACATGGTCTGTTTGGAATAAATTATCCCTGGCATTACAAATTTCATTCGGTGGCAGTGTTAACTATCAGTCCCAGGTTTGTTCCTGCTTTGAAGTGGGTGGCTCTGCATAGGAACTCCAACACATGTCCATGGAGTTCAGCAGTAAAAGCTATTCAGACATAGTGATTTTATTTAGCCAGCTTGATTAAGATTCAGCAAACCATTATTGCTGTTCAGTCCTACCGATTTCAGTGTATTTGTGTAATGATTTGTCCCCATATGTTAACCTAGAAACCATGTTTACAGATTGTAATCCTTTGTGCTCTACAGGCCTGATTAATCAGATTACAATACGCCAACTTTAAAGAGACTTGCTGTTTAAAACTGAACAAATTTGAGACAAGAATTCGGGGCCAAATTTCTTGTTAATGTTTTTCCATTGACTTGTTGAACAGTTGTTACAGACAAGACATTACTGTGATGGTCACAAAATGAATAACCATCAAGAAGAATTGTGCAGTCTGAAGAGTTTGTGTGTTAAAAATAGATATTTTTCCCTTCGTTTCCCATATATTTGGATGTAAGAGTGCTGTTTGGGGACGTCTCTGATAGCTGTAGGGTTCTTGGAGTTATAGTTTGTGATGGATGCATAGGCAAAAGTTCCCAAAAGTTCCCAATGAGCATCCAACACCCTGAATGTCTAGTGACACCTTCTGAGTTCACAAAATCTGACGTTAATATTGAGACAAGAGAGTCTTCCCTCCCTTCCCTTCTGTTTCCAAGTGGAAGTAGGACATCAGAATTTTTTAAACCTTAATAGACTGGTATCACACTACAGATAAGTTTATATTACTAGATACCTAGTCCTTTAAGCTGTATACTGTCCATTCATATTGCTGCACAAAAAAAAAAAAAAAAAAGAACCAAACCCCCCAAGCCTCAAAATTTCTGTTAATGTTTGAGAAAACATGTACAAAAATACTATTTCGCAGTGTTAATTTGAAAGCACAGTTTTTTGTTAAGGTCCACAGGCAACTGAGACCTTGAGTAGGTGGTAGTGAGATTTTTAATTAATTCTGAAAGCACATAAAGCCCATTTCTGTGTTTTTACAATTCAAAGTATAGCCCTTTGGGTCTGCTGCCTTGTACATAGTCCTTGCAGCTGCTTTCACTGAAGGCATGGAGGCTGAGAAATATCAGTTTCCTTTGCTACAATTCAGTCTTGTTAGAATATGAGATATTTTCAGGCCATTATGCTGAAGAAATTCAGGGACTTTTACCCATGAGTAGCTTTAGAATGATGTCCAGTTTTTCAGAAATTAGTTTCTCATCAACTCTATTAATTATTAATTACTATATTTTACAACAAGTATAGTTTTCCAAGTCAGCATTAATGTGATTCTTACGTTGTCTTTCTACAGTTTCGTTCAGCTGATTAACTCCAACTGGTTTATCGCTGCGCCATCTATTTAAATTAACAACCTGCAAAGAAAGCAGATAAAATGCTTCACATGTCCCATTACTGGGGTAGTAATAGTTACCCAATTAGGCACAGCTACTTCAGTTTCCAATCTGTTCTTTAATGATCAACACAAGACATTAATTTAAAGTACTATTAACCAACAAATCTATTTAAAACATATATTTTAGCAGGTAGAAGCAACACTATCGGTGAGAAAAACATGCTGTTTTACTTACTGACCATCTGCGCTACAAGTGCTATCATACCTGTGAAGCAGTACAGTGTTACAGACTTTCTAACTGTGACCTCTAGTTGCAACAGTACAGTCTGATGGATAGTCCATTGGCTTTCACAGGCCACGAACTAGGGACATTTCTGAACACTTCTTCCCATCACATGGACAGCAGGGGTGGGGAGTTGAGGGTGAGGACAGCCCCTATCTTGCTATAAAGTTTATCCAGCGTTTGATGTTCTGGGAAATCCTGTGAAATAATCATAATAATTAATCTTTAACAGTTATTTAAGCAGTTGCGGTGTTAGCAGTCTGATAACAAAATTGGTCGTAGGGAACATAGCTCAGAACAGGGAGACGTTAAAAGACAGTTCGGTGACATATAGCAAGTCCTGTTCTTAAGCATTAACATTTTTACACACTGGAGAAAAATAGAATGGAACATACTGAAAAAATCCTGACAGTCTTTTTGTCTCAGGAGAGCTACTATAGAGCTGCATTTATACCTTGATACAGTTCCAGTAGATTCAGTGTTGCATGAGCAAAATGGCAGCTCTGACTTGGAGAAGTACTAGCATGTCCTGCCTCTAAAATGCAAAAAGCATGACTCAATGATTTTAACCCTGATAAAGTGGAACTAGACTCTGTTTTTACCACTCTGTCAACGCTGCCAACATAGGAAATCACACGTGTTGGTACTTCCTACACACGTGCTATTAGGATTCTGAAGCTGAGTGCTTCCTTGAAGATTGATTAAACATCATACTAATTCTGCACGATCAGCGTGTTGCACAGTTTTTGTAGGTGGGTAAGCCAAAGCATGGAGAATCTGCTTTCCCTGACATTACACTACTAAGCTGATACCCTTGAAAACACCAGAAAAAGAGTAAAATAAGGAAAACTTATGTGGAAGCGTGAAATTTAAAAAAAAAAAAATTTGCCTCAGTGACTGATAACTGCAAAAACATTTTGTGCTTTATTGAAACTAAAACATACAATGAAATTTTGTGATGAAATGAAAGGAAAAAAAGTTAAAACTCCCTTGAAAAGACAGATATTGTTAGACCAAATTTGCTTTTGAACTTATCTCCCTGTTGTATCCTTGCAGATGTATTTCCAAAGTACGTTCTTTTCATCAAACATCCCATAATATTTTAACTGTAAAATGATTAGTAGCATTATTATTCACAATTAAAACAAAACTGTGCTTGTCAAAATAAATGAACAAAGTACACTCTGTGATGCAGTATCCTTGACTTTTTTAATCCTGTTTGTTCATTTACACACTAATTGCAAAAATTGATAATCCATATGAGGTCACCTAGGTCCATGCAAATGAGTTTTTACTGTATGTTCTGATACTGTAAATATTTATTTAGCTGTCCAAGTTGTTGGAACTAATCACTATAATTTTTCTGTAAAGGGCAGGTTTCTCTGTAAGAGCTTCCTGAAGGGGAAAAGGCAGTAAGAGAAGAGTTATTTGTAGAAATGTTCTTTATAATGTTGATATGCAATATTATGTATATTTTGTACAGTTGTATAATAATATGATTGCAAACTAACATCCGCAGATGGTATAATATATCATGGCATAACTGATATTATTTGCTATGTTCAAACATGAGTTGACAGTTCCAAACTAAGTTGCAGTCACCTTGAAGTTTTGGGGGAAATACATGAAAATATGTTTCAGCATATTTCTACATTTTCTACTGGCTCACTTCTTAGGTGATAGACAACCAGTTTTACAATGGATTGACGTACATAAAATGTCAAACATTGAGGAATGTAACCTTTTTATCACAAAGGTGTTTCAAGTTCCATATGTATTTGATAAACATACACTGATAATGTCAGATACTATTATTTTTAATAACAAATAATGACTTACATGAGTCATTAAACTTTTGTCATGCTTTTTGTCCACATTCGTGTCTTGTTAGGTTGGAGTTCTATAGCAGATTAGAAATACCAAGGCTTCTTTAACCTGCCTGACAACTATCCTTAACATTTCTGTTACAAACATACAAGGTAAGTCATACTGTGTGGCTTGTATCAAAATGTGCCTATAAATGTCAAATGCTTATTCTCTCTGAAATATTTTGGGCTTCATTATGTGTAACAATGCAGAATCGAATGGGCTTGGACTTAATGTTTGTCTCTATGTATACTCATAAATGAATCCTTGAAGGAACTACAGTTTCCCTGTTAAAAAGAGATGTCTATCTTCTTTTGTTTAGGAGAGAGTTTCAACCAGCTTCAGCCTCTGTTTATTAAATGTCAGGTGAAGCTGCAAAAATGATTCAGAGTATAGGATTCTTTAGTAATTATGTTGGATAAAAAAAGGAGGAAAGCATGATAATAGAAATGTTGTTGCTCTGTTGTTCTGTCAGAAAATTCAGGATTCTGAATCTACATCTTTGTAATAAAATGCAGGCATTAACAATTACATGCTTCTGCAAAACAGAACTGCAGATATTAACCAGACTGAGAATTTACATATCCTGCTTCAAAATCAGTTCTACATGCCAATATTTTAATGTAAGTATTTTTAAGATTATCTTTAAGTTAATTTTAAGTATATAAAAGGGCCTTCACTCCATCTGCATTAAAATATTATGTCTGCGTGTCCATATGGGGAATATCTGCATTCATACACACTAGTGTGCTCTCCTTCTGTAAAGTAACGGCTGAAAATCTCTAAGTGATACAATATTCCCTCTAGTGTTACAGAGACAAAATGTGTGTGAACGCAGATTTCCTCACCAGTAGACACATGAACAGTTAGGCCAACACTAGCATTTATGAAGACGTTCCTTAACCTCTAAAGGTTGTGGAATTGTCTATGGTTAGTCTTTGGTCTCAGTTTGTTGCTGATGATGGCAATTCCCTTCTTCCCCTTGGCCACTGAAATGTATTTTGAAGATAAAACATATACCATGTTTTCTGTTGTTACAGCCTTAAAGTGTCAGGTGTAATGTTCTTGACATTTTAAGGTCCATAGGCAGTGTACTTAATTCATATGGTTGACACACATTGGATTCAAGTGCCTGTCTTTAACAAAAATATCCTTTTTTTTTTTTTAAAAAAAAAAAATATTTTCTGTGGTTTTTAAACCACAAGCAGACATGATCCTCCAATCATTTTCAGAGCTAGTTGACTGTATGTTACCTTGTCCTGAAAAGGCATGGAATCTGTCCTACCAGAAGTGATGCCATGCCTCTGGATCCTGCAACCTAACATAAGGAACACAACTCTATCATATTTACATCAGTATGAGCTTGACACATAAAGAAGAGTGCAGTGCCCTTCCCCTTTCTCCTCTGAGAAGACCAGGGGGCTGGGGAACACAATGGAGAGAAGTTTTCTCCTAAAATCTGCTGGAGAGAAGGGGAAATAAATGGGTAAACAGGCATCAGTATCATGCTGAGACATTGTTCTTTTGCAGGAGGAGTGAAGCCACCTACATGTTTCTTCTGCACATTTTGTTGCCTTTCTTAGGAAAGATTTAAATTTTTTACCTTGAGGTACTGTAGGATGATAGTCGTGGGGAGGAGACTGTAGACATTTCTTTTGCCATCTCAGTACTGTTGTGACTTGTTAGCTTTGGTTTATTCCCTGTTGAAGGCACCTCTCGAGCTGGAGGTTTGACATTTGTGTTGATTCTGATCCAGTATTGATCTTTGGGTGCTTTGTGATCTACTTGACCAGAGATGAGTTTTGCTGGCTGCCCTCACTGCTCATTGTTTCCTTGAAGAGACAGCAAGGTCTTGAGAATGGTGTTACGTTCATATGTTGACCTTTTCCTACCTCAAGTCCAGATGCAGCAGCCATGGTCCCCTTTCTGAAGCTTCTCAAGTTAAATTTGCGGAAAGTGGTAGTGTGCATAGACTTCAAATCCCGGCCTCCACTGTTTCATTATTTATCAATGTCTTGGGTCTGACATAAAGACTTTGCTCCTCATGTGCGAAGATCAGAGCTGTTCAGACTAATTTCTAGTGTGTAATTCATTCCATGAATTCTGTTTGCTGAGTGCAAGTTGCTTGTTTATGGACATGCTTTGTTACTTGGACAATTTTATATGAATAGCCTTTGAGGGTGAATTGTTGGACAGTTTGCTTCAGCTGTTCACTCTGTGCTGTTCATTCCTCATGCTGAGTGAGTGGCCACCTCAGCTGCCTAGGACTGAGTTTGCTCCCTGACTGAATGACTGAAACTTTCAAAATGCAATCAGAAATGAATAATATATGATAAATGCTTATGTTCACACATGGATAGCCTGGTTTGCATGCAAATATTGGAATTCAGATTGTTCTTCGTGTTTTAGAATATCTCAAGGAATGTCCTGAGAACAGGAGCTCTCATGGTGCATTATTTTAAGCATTCGCACTGCATCACTTTAAGCATAAGTGCACTCTCTCTCCACCAGACCTTTCATGGTCCTGCAAGTTTTAATGGGCTCCTCTTTGTTGCCATGAGGGATCCACATCCTCCGTCTCTCAACCCAGTTAATGAAAATGCCTTCAGTTTTCTTTCATTTAGTATTTCTAGTATTGCTCTGTCACTACCTGAATATATGGGGGTGATGGCAACACCAGAGGTCACGTGGCATCATAACTCTTTTGACTGGTGAGCTCCAAGTGGTACGTTGCACTGTCTTCTAGCAAAGAGCTCTTTTGCATGAGCTCAAGGGAGAAATCTGTTAGATAAATGACAGTAATGAGTTGAATTTGCCTGCACCTTAAAATAGATAAATGCATCTATACAAATATATATTCATATATATACATTCATATATAAACTGATACATATACATACATTTGTGTGTGTGTGTGTGTATCTCATGGTGGAGAAGAAAAGAGGCAGCTATTGCCCATCCTTCACAAGGATTTTGGAATTCTTTACCCTCTGTGTAAACATCTAATCCCTGATAGTCCTGTAATGGGCTTCTGAGGTTGTGGAGCTGCAGTGTGAAGATGTTCCTTGGGATGATATAGTTCCCGGTGTCTTCATTATAGGCTGATATTTTAGAGTTCTGAGCTGACCTTTAAGAAGCTGTCCTAGAAATGCTTCATCCACTGCAAGTTTGCAATTGTTTTGTCTTGGAGTGAATTCTCCTGGCTCATTGCTAAGTCTTAAATCTGCAGGGGAAACCTGCAGCAAGTTAAAGAATTTCTCAGCCAGTTTGGATCTGAACACACACGTCTGTCTGTGTCCAGGTTAGGCCAGAAATGCAGCTTGAGAAAATGAGAGAAAAATGCAGGGTGAGAATGCCATTCTTACTGCCTCTTGGAGAAGCAGCGACTGGTAAGTGACATAGAAGAGAAAAGTGGTTTCAAAATTCTGGCTCAGTAGTGTAGCCTTTGCCTTTAGAAGCTGCTTCATCTTTTATAAAGGAGACTTCACCCTCTCAGTTGAAGGAAGTAACTATTCCCTGCATGTTCCACTTTTTTTGACATTGAGCTGTTTTAAGTTGAAAAAGGTAACTGAGTCTACCCAGAACATCTGCATGCCACATGGGATTCCTGTGGCCTTACCATCTCTTTTTACGAAGAAATCTACATGATGCTTTACATTATACATATTTGTGTATGCATAGTGCCAAATAACACCTTTAATTATGGGATACAACAGCTATCAGACATCAAAAGTTTTTACCATCATGTGCATTCCTATCACAGCTATCTGTTGATTTCTTGGACTGCTTTTCCTTAGTGCAATATATCTATATCCCATATGCAAATTCCACTGTGAGTGATTTGCCTGTTTTGTAAGCTAGACTGCACCTGTAACATGTGGGATTGAGTTAAAAATGACAAGCAGACAAGCACAAGGCACATTATCTTGACAAACTCAGCCTCCGAAAATTAGCCTGTGCCTGAATTATTAAAATAACAAGGAATATTTCACTCAGCTGTGGAGAAATGCTCCTAATTGTCCACTTTAGCCAACTTCTTTCAGACTTCACGATCGGTCAATTTACGGTAGCGGCTTGCAAATTCCTGAACTCCCATTAGAGAAAAGTGCAACAGCAGTCCAACACACCCTCATTTATTTTAATAACCTGCCAAGCAGACATGAAAATGTTAAAGTTGGAAGGCTGTAACATGACAGGAACCTGACTTGTCACAGCCACATTATAATCTAGTTAAACTACTTTCTTTCTGCCTTTCATGTCTTTTCAGGTAAGTGGAAAACTAATTGTCAAATTACTAATTTTGTTGGCATTAATATCAATACTAAGGCTAGAGAAGCATGAACAGATAAGCCTGTGGTGTTTTTTCATATTGTGCTGGGATGCTGGAAAGCATTCTGAAAATACAGGAGGATAAAATCAGAGCCCAGTCTTTCTATCAACACTGACCTATTTATTTTAAGAGGCATCGAAGCTCTATAAAAAGGCTCGTTAAAGTCTCTGGGTTCTTTTATTATTATTTAATGCCTGGAAATCTTGTTTACTTCAATCTTGTTTCCTTTGTGCATAATAGTGTACCTGATGTAACAGGGCCAGTATTCACATCTAAAGTATTAATGGCAGAATCTGATCTTGTAGGAGAATACAAGGAACTGCACTACCGAGAAAAAAATCTTCGGCAATGTCAGGGTCACAGTATCTTTCGAAATCGACTTGTAAGTAGGTCACGCTTCAACTGCAGGCAGGGTCGAGGACATTGCTGCAAAAAAGTGCTTGGGATGGTTGGGGAGCATGTTGAGAGAGTCAGGGACAGCTCAGGTGTCTGGAAGGAGAACCTAGTTGTGATGAACATGGAGTTACGAATCCACCTACAGACGTGCTGCTGGGCCCTTATACCTGCAGGGAGTTACTTGCCCTACACAACATGAAGGCTCCTGGGTGCTTTCTCAAGGCAGGACTAAATCTATTACTTGTGCTTTTTGTTTGTTTATTGGTTGTTTTTTTGGGGGGGGGGAGTTTACTTGCTTGCTTGCTTGCTTGTTTGTTTTTTCTTACCTACTCAATGGTAGCTTTCTGGGGAATGGGGCTTGGCTTTGCAAGGGTTCGCACAGACTTTACTGACCGTCACGGCACAGGTAGCTGCCTATGAATAATAACACTTCCACAAAGAAAAGCGATATGTCTTAATAACAAAAGAAGCACGGCCTTTCCCAGCAATACATGGAAGCCTTTCCTACCAGTTACTTCGATGTGCCTCTGTTTCATCTGGAACGGGCCTCTTATAGTGAGTCTAGGGTACAATGGCAAGTCTTGTTAGCTGTGGTTTTTCAGTGGGCTGAATGTTCAAATTGTAGAAACATGTTGCTATTTCTTCTAAAATTTGGGACAGAAGTTATTTTCCGTTGTCTTTTACCTGCTCTTTTTTTCTCTGTTGAAAAGGAACACGCAGAAACCCCTTCCCACAGCCTCTTAGCACATCAGTTCTGTTCCAGCTGGAACCAGGAAACGTAGCACTGGAAGACAAAACTCTTGACATTACTGACAGGATTAATAAGAGCGTGATTGCACTTGAGTGAGTCCTGATGGCTTTGTACATATATCCTCGTGGGGAGTACGAACATAGGCAAGCCCATAACAGCACTGAGCAGTGGTAGTTCAGCATGGGACTGAAAAACAAAACTCTGGAAAATTCTCTGTGCCTCGGTGTGTCTTCATCACCTCCTCTGTTCTCAGCACTCTCACCGTGCAAAATGAGTTGACTGCGTTTGGGCTACGACACAAACATGTGCAAAGCGGCACTGTTGCAGTGAGCAAGAAGAGAAGAAGAGAGGAGAAGGAAAGCAGGTCTGCCGGAGCACAAGCAGGGAAGGGCGAGCTAAGTGGTACGGTTAGCTTTTCAGTTCCCAGAAGATAATAAGGATCATGTGGAAACTTGGGATGGTAAATGAGGCAGCTAAGGGTATAAGAGCAGTCAAGCAGCACTGAGACTGGGTCTTACAAATAACTGATTTTCTGGTGTTGCTGGCAGAGCAGGGAAAGTTTCCGTAGTCTCCTGAGAACCGGGTCACCTGGGAGCAGCTGTAACAGGGCTTCACTCGGAGTAAAGTGGTGGCTGAGATGTTAAACCGGCTTTTGAGAAAACTCGCTGATTCCCAGAAAGACTGATGGTTCGGGTTGGAGGGAATTTTGCTAAATCATTTTTCCGCCTAATTAAAGCTTTTTGAATAATTAGAAATTAATAGAAATACAATGATTTGGTGTCAGTGACATTGCCTTTGTGTTCACACCTGTGTATGTGTGACACTTACTCTCCTGTGCTTGGTTCTTCCTGTCAGCAATCTACAAAGTACTTATAAATGTGCTTTTTACTTTTCCCATTGTCTGTTTTAAAAATGTCTCCATTTTGGGAGACAAGAAGACAGCCGTGAATGTTTAACTTGCCATTAGCATCTATATTTTATGTCTGAAACATTTAAAAGCTTCTGTTTTAAATGAAGATAAACACATCCCCAAACAGCTGTGCAATGCGTGACACAGAACAATTGAGTAAGCATCAAAGTGCTTAATAGATAAAACAGTGCTGGAAGTGGTAAAATAAACAGGACTTAATCCCTTTATAACTTGAGTAAATAAATACAGCTTTAATTCAGATACAGTTTTGCCTTTAGGTTGCTCTGTTCTGTTAACACCTATCTGTCAGCGGTAATACCATGTAAATGAGCCACTCTGAGCCTTTCCCCTTGCATCTTGTTTAATCCTCTTCCATTCTTCTAATCATCCTACACACAGAGGCCAATATCTATTTTCATCTGGCAAGATAGGATCTCCTAAGGAATTAAAGACGGTTTCCACTTAGCTCCACAGTAGGCAAAGGCTGGGCTGTGATCTAGGGCTTTAGGGACTTCTCATAATGCGCTGGTGCTCGCTGGATCGAAGAATTGAGTTCTGGCTACTGGATTTTTAATCCTCCTGTGGCTGATGTTGGGAGCTCCAGTGATTTAAGATCTTTGATTACTCAGAGCGTGGCCCTTTGATTGAGTGAACTTCTGAAGACAGCATGTGACTGATTTCAAGTTAGTGGTTTTAAGTAACTACTGGAAAAAATAGATAGGAAAAGCCCTGTGATTAAGATGCACTGTCTCTCTTTTTAATTGACTTTCTGAAGCTATCTGATGCTTTACTTTCTATACACGTAAGAAAAATTGTATAGATCAGTATTTGTTCTAATGAAGAACTCAAGTGCCACAATTTTTGTCTGTACTTGCTTACAGTGACACATCTGTTAAAGACAGACACTAAAGGATGTATTTTAAAAGCATACTTCTCCCAGGGTGTGTATTAGAAGTAGTAGCAGGTGTAGCCTTAATGCACATGGCTAAGTTAAGCAGCTGATATAATTTTGGTTTACAATGTGTTTTCAGACGCTATATATTTGCCAGCAGAAGAACTGTACGCAAAGGCAGGTAGGGGTCACAGAAAGCTGTTTATGTTGGCAATTTGAAGTATTAGCAGTTCGTGAAACTGAATGTCTGTGTTTTGTTGCATCTAACCATATTCTTGCAGAAATGTTTAACAGCAGTCCTTCTGAAGCAGGTGGAATTTCTCTGCTGAGATATGTTCCAATAACATTTGCCTTTTTTTTTTTTGAAATAAAACAGTTCTTTCATAAAATACAATTTTATTGCAGTTACCTTCTTTCAATGTGGTCCTCAAGAAAAAAGAGTGCAGACGTTGCCTATTTGTGTCCTAGATGCCTGTTAAAAGCAATGATACCCTTCTTGTTTAAAAGGTGAGATAAGATACAGCTACAATTTCAGTGGGAGCATTGCAGGAAACCATTCAGTTGTGTCTCTTGTTTGAATGTCCAACATCTCTACCTTGGGAAACAAAAGATAAGAAAATTGGCTTAGCAAAAAAGAGTGAATATGCAGGAGCCAGTTCAGCTTCCCCGTTCATCTTATGGGCAAGCTGCAGAATTATTAAGAGGCATTAGTGAGCTATGGAGAGGTCCCAGATTTGTCTTCATGTGCTCAGTAAGGTTTTAAATATGAAAGGAGTGAAAGAGACTGTGTCTCTGACTTATTTATATCAACATCATTTAGCATTTAGGTTCACATTGAAGCAAGCCTGAACTCTGGTCGCTTTCTTGGAGAAGAAAGGGAAAGCGCTGGGAAGGATATTACCTTCCCAGTGGAGGGCTTGGCCGTGAGAGTAGACTGCTCCAGAGTGCTGTACATCATTTTTTTTTCCCAGAAGTAGAACTGCATGGATGAACAGAGCAGCTATGCAAGAGCAGCTCCTCTGAGTCTATGTATAAACTCTCGTAAGCTAAAGCTTGCTCTTATCAAAGCTTGTTTTGTTTTTACGTTAGGATTATGAACTATCGCTTTGGAGCAACCTCGAGTTTTCCTTTAATGATTGAGCTGGGGCTTCTGAAGTAGGATAGTGGGTGGGAATTGAACCCCTTTGCTCTCTGGGAGCTGAGTTTTCCTTCTGTCTTGCTTACCACTTAATTGTCAGGTTCACAAAACGTTGCAGAAGGATGCCACTTGTGCTCGGTGAGTCAGACGTAGGGTATAAACCATGTTTCGGGGCAGCCACGGCAGTTATAGATATCGTTCTTATTCACTGGGTGTGTAAACTCATTCTGTTTCTTAGAGCTCTCTGCAAAGACAATAGCATCAGGATCTCTGCCTTAAAGCAATACAGACATATCAGGTATGCACCATGAACAGCTGGTTGCTTGAAAAAGTGTGAATGACACTGCGGCTCTTTACGGACCTTGTAGATACAGAGGGGTTTGTATATGCTTATATAGGACACGTTGTGTGTTTTGTACAAGTTTCTACCTATAAACCACACGTGTACACATACCCTCATTCCCATGTCTGTGTTTATATGAATGTGGTAGCTTCAGGAGCCGTGATAATGATTATCATTTCTCCTCTAGAGAAGTAAAGTCTTGCTTGACTTCTCCAGTGAGGGTTTCTGGTGTATTCCCTTCACCCGGCTGTCTGTCCAGAGCACAATGTCAGCTTTTCCTCCCTGTTTCACTCCTTTGTGGTTTTGCTTTGTGGAGTCTCTGTGAGCTTAATGTTTTGGGTGTCTGTCTCAGAGTAGTTTTATGTCTTTCCCACAAGTCTCCTTCACAAGCTAATGTTTACAGTCCTCCCAGATTTCAGCTTTTGCATGGGAGCTGCGCCGACTGGAGAATGGAAGTGTTTGATGCTGATACTCTTTTGTTCTGTGTGAACATCCTCCGTAATCTTCTCGAGCAGGCTTGAGGGAATACACAACTTTGCTCTTGTGCTTGAAACTGGGCTGTGTGAATATGGTAATAGATTGTACGTGTGAGTTTGGGAAGCTCATTCGTATCGTAGACCGTTCTGCTGCATTTCCGATGGGCTCATTCCTGGTCATTTGGGCATGCTTTTATGTGTGCACATGATATGGCAAATCCGCATAACCAAATATTGAACAATACAATACTCCCTGTATAATCATTCATTAATTTTATTAAAGGTGGGCTGGGACTCAAATGAGGATTAATGAGAAAAAGTAAAAAGCGTAAGTAGTAACATACTTTTCCTTTCACAGCTTTCTTTTTCTCTGGATTCTTTTTCCTGGTGCCCTAATTATTTCCCATCTTTTAAAATTCACTTTAATTTCAATTTAACTCTCCCTGGGCATGCAAACTTGACAAGTGTTTTTTTTTTTTTTTCCCAAAGATTGATTGACAGCAGTTTCGAAACTGTCACAGTGCTAATTAAAACCTTGAGTATGTGTCTTTATGAAGCCTGAAACACTCTGCACTGCTGCAAAGTCCCGGATCTCGTGTTTTGAATGAATTATTTTAACAGCTAATATGGAATCATTATAACTTGCCTTTCCTCAGGCTTGATATCCATCTCTCTCCTTCACACTTTGTTTATCCCTGAATTTAGAGCTTATGTTGACAACGTAAGAAAGAGAAGCCCTCCCAGGCACTGATACCTGCTCTGTCTAGCCAACGTCATTTCACACTTTGCCTTTTCTGCTTGGCAGAGCTGGGCAGAGTTGGCACTTACCAAAGTGCAGCACACTTTGACTCAAGGTCCTGTGGATACCTGTGGAATTCATGTTAGGGATACAGGGCTCATATTTTACCATCTCTGGACTGACTGACTCTACTGGAGCTGTGTTGTCAGGAATGTTCTACCTTACACTTAAAAAAAAGAATATTGATAGCATAAGGCACTGATTGCTGTATGCATGGGACTCGGGTCCTGCTTTCTAGCTTGAAAACTTTCTGGAGGCCAGAGTATTCCCAGAACCTTAAGAAAGGCATGGCTGGGGGCTAAGGTAAGTATCTGCCTCCAAGCCATGACTGTAAAGGCAAGGTAGACTAACAGTCCTTGCATTTAGTTGGAATATGGCTGTCTTCCTCTCTCATCCTGTATTAATCCATTTTCCAGTAAAGCAAAGAAAACTGTGTGGAGGCTGGGAGAGGATTCTGCATCCCTCCCTTTACAGCAACCAGTAGAAATGATTAACTATGCAAAGCTGTGTGAGAAGATAACCTGCAGCAAGCACGCTACCAGTCCTGGTCAGAACGTCCAGAGCAGGTCTTGCTGCTTTTCATGGTCACAACAGCACTTTCATTTCATACAGTCATACTTAGTGTGACAATATTGATGACATTAATAAACCAAATGAAGCTGGCCTGACTACTTCATGCTTTAAGAGTCTGGTTAAATACGTTCCACAGAGGCATTAGACTCGGTTTGGGTTTTTTTTGGTTAGTTTTTTTTTTTTAGTTGCCTATCTGACTACAGACAGGTGATATACTTGGGTTTTCTGCAGTCCTACACAACACCTAAAAATGGGCTCATTTTCTCTTTCTGTTTCTTGCTGACATGAGCATTCTGAAAGACTTGTATTTAAAGAATTTTTTTACTTTTTAATACAGAGTGATCAAAAATGGAAAATACTACTGTTATTTAGTGTAAGTATTCTTGTACTAAATTGCATGATGATTCAAAGTTTAACATTGTCTTTTTTAAATTGACATTGCTACAGGTGATAATTCTTGCAGAAACAAAATCAAAATTTAAACAGTTTGGCTAGAAGTTCTTTCCTCTCTCAGACACTCAACTTCTGGTTCCTTAGCTTTAGCGGTCTTGTAATTGTGATTTCTCCCAGCCACCGAGCTGCTTAGGCCCTGATTTCCCTATTCTAAACATACAGCAAGATTGTCAGGATCACCTGCTGGAGAAGGCGCTGGCTTTCCATGCCTGACACCCTTCTGAACGTGATGTGCTGTCAGATTCACCCACCTCATCTGTGAGCCTGAGTATCCAGTGTAAATCTTCCAGTGGGGGTGCTTTTGCTCTCTCTCTGAGTGGTTATGTTTTCATCCTCACCATCTTCCTCTGCTGAATCAAGGTCAGCAAGACCATCCAGAGGGAAGGACAGAAAAACAGCACAGCGACAAGAGTTAGGAGAGCTCTGCATGAATTGATTGGTGAAGGTTTATTTCAAAAGATCTCAGCTGCTGTAAAACCAGCCAATAAAAAAACCCAGCATCTCCTCCTGTTGATGATAAGGATGATCTGACTCTTGCCTCTCCATCCCCCACCCCATTCACACTCTCCCTATGTACTTAGAATGTATGTATTTCTTAAGTCCCTGCCTGCATCACTCCTCTGTCACAGTAATTTTCATGGGAAAAATTGCTCTCCATCAATTTGTGAGCTGTTGGACTTTTTAGGAATACATCATAAGCATATCAGGGTAGAGAGAAGAGAGGTGAAAATGTGTTTAGCTATGGAGGGCAGAAAGTAGATGTCAATGATACGTTTTTCCCTTCCCTGTGCAAAAAGCTTTCTGGCAAAATTATTATAGGGAGCTAACACAGTTATTCTTAAGTAACTGCTTTTACCACATATGTTCAGTCCTGGATAGGTGGCTATTGCTTACACTTCTGATTTTAATACGGACATTTGCACAAGGAATTGCATCTGGTGAGAGCAACTGCCTGCTGTGGCAGTGATTGTGCCTAATTGCAGACAGGAGATACCGTAGGTCCGTCCTCAGTAAAAAGCTGCTCATTTGGGTCCCCTCTGCTCACAGGAGAGGAGGGGATTATCAGATTTTGACTCCTTTTTACCTCAAAGGAACCTTTATCAGTCCCTGAACACTCTGCAGCTTTTCAAATAGAAAAATTACAATTGTTTAAATATAAAAATACAAATTTTCTTTTCCCCACTTTTGAATTATTTGTTGTACCTATAATAAAAATGCCCTGATTAAAAAGTGCTAGCTCTGTATAACATGTAATATAAATACCCTTGCCTAGAAATGCTTATAAGGTAATTTTAGTACAAGCACAATAGATTATAACCAGCTAAATACAGGATGGGAAGGTGGTAGGACAACATAATGATCTTGTTTTGCATGAGAAGCAATAGTCTTAGTTGATCACACTCTGAGACAGACTACAGTTCAAAAAAATGAGTAAGTGTTAAATAAGACAGAAGATGGTAATTTATTTTTTTCTGAGCAGGACTTTCTTATCAGCATGCAGACACTGGAGGCTCCCTTCTCCCCTTGATGGGTATCAGAGTGCAAAAGGTCTAGCTGATAAAATTCTTTAATGATCTAAGGGTAACTTCGGGAAGCACAGGATATCAGATATTGGAGGCTGAATGAACTATTGGTCTCTGTATAGTAGCAGTGGCTTATCCTTCATACAGTGAAAAAAAGTGAGCAAAGTTTGAGGCAGAATGACTGTTTATTTGGCTTTGTAAATCTGGATTTAAACAGCAGGTGGAATGGAGAGAATAGAGCAGTGGGAACCATTGTGTTTTTCATCTTTCCCCGATGAATTTGTTTCTGTTAGTGCTCTTGGAACAAAAAAAAAAACAACCAAACCAAAACAAAAGACAAATCCTGACATTGTTATTAATCATATTTATTATTGCAGTGGTTAAGGGTCAGCCAACTATTGATCCCCATTTTGCTAAGCCCTGTACAAACACACTGCTGACAATCTAAACAGACAAGTTGCAAATAATGTGGAACGTAAGTGGCCATAGCAGGACCCATCTTGTCAGTTCCACAATTAATTTTAGTAGGAGATGAATCATTCAAAAAGACAAGCCAAAGGAAGTTGGTTAGGGAGTGATTGAAGGGCAATAAAAGGAAGAATGTGGCAAAAAGCTAAGTTTGTGTCAGAATCATAGAGCTGCTTACAAAGTAAGAACTGCATTATTATTATTAAAAGACAGTCAGCTACTACAGAATAATTTCTCTCTGCCGAAACAGAAACTCATAGTCTCATAATTGACATGAAATCTGTGTTCAGAACCTCTTTCAAACACATATTTATTGAGAGCAACATACTTTTTGTGTTGCCAGCATGCGAGCAACTTGATTTCACTTGTTTTTACAACATGGTGGTAACCTCCAGAACAGTTGAAGGGAACCTGGGGCTGGTCACAGCTTTTCAGCTCCTCTCCACCCTGTTCTTGCTTCCTGCAATATCAACATAAGCCAGTTCCTAATTTTCCAGATCAGTTCTTTTGTATCACTGACACTATTCTGCCCTGTCAGACCGGGACATGCTAGGTCACGTCTGCAAAGCCCTCTCAGGCTCTGGTGTGACCAGGAGTTGTGTGTGGTTGCGGGACCTTGTGCTCTGCAGTCTTTGTGGAAGTGTCACTGCTCCTGTATGTAGCCCACTTCTTGGGAACCCTCTGTCTAAGCAGTCCCGCATGACAGGGAGCCCTGCATCACCCACTGCTGGAAGGAGAGGAAATCCTTCACGTCCCAGTGGCTGCCAGGCACCTCCCATTGCTTGCACTGTTTTTCTAGTACCGTTACTGCATTAATGCACTGGAACAGTTTGCCTGGACAGGTTGTGAAGTGCCCATCCTCAGAGAGCTTCAAGATGTGATCGGACAAGGCCCTAGGCAATCTGATCTAGCTTTGATGTGAAGCATGCCTTGAGCCATATGTTCGACTGGATGGCCTCCCATGGCCCCTTCATACCTAAATTACTCTGTGACAACCCAAATTACTCTGTCAGTGCATCAGTAAAATCTCTGGGCAAAAATTTTAATTCGATCATCTTTTAGGTATTAAGGAGGAATGGAAATAATGAGGCCTGAGTTGCCTCCAAGTGATACCATAGATCTTCCAAAGCGGCATTTGAAGCAACTGTGCTCCAAAAATCTTGTCACTAATGTCAGAGGCTTTTTTGATTTAGTTTTCTTTTGTGGATTTACCTTTTCTTGTGCATGGAGTTTAAAACAGCTGGTGCACAATTCTTCATTATAGATGATGTTTTCTTTAAGGAATTTGGTGGATTAAAGGAGTTCTCTACAGACCTTAAATTTACCTGATCTCTTTCATGGGACCTTTACTAGCCACTTCTATATTCCTCTTTCAGAGTTTGAGGAAAAGTTTTTTTGGTTTTTAAAGTTCTAAACTTCTAGCTACCAAGAAGTAGTCTTTTGGCAAAAAAACAACAGCTCATCTGGCAATGGATATATATTTGTAAAAAAAACCTGTCTTAATTCTTTCCTCTCCTGAAATAAATCAGAAGAATTTTTGTGGTTTTCACTGAAATAGCTTCAGGTTCCTTCACAGTGCAGCAGAATTTGATAATTTAATCAAAACTCTTCTCAATATTAACCTGTTTGTGCTTTTCAAACCTGGCTTTCTAGTGTAATTATAAAATACCCGAGTATATATTTTATGCATGCAAACTCTTAGCTGATTTTTTTGGTCTTATTATTGACAATAAGGAAATATAGACTAGACACAGCATTACAGATTTAGTAGCCTTATTCAAGCAAAAGGGAACAAAAACTATGAATCGTTGATTAGATAAATACAATGATACATGTGTTAGATATATATATATATGCATGCAGATATATAATACAGATTAGACATCCCCATGTGCATCCCATCTTTTTTCTAGCGTGTCATCTTCAGTCTGCTTGAAACAGTAATTTCCTTGAGAAGACTACTTGCTTTTCTTCCTGAATATGTAATATTTAAGCAGTACGATAGATCCAAATTCCACTGAAATCGATGAAACTGGCCGACTTCAGTGGTCTTTCATTCTAGATTCTGGTGATGTGTTGACAATAACTTAAATACCCGTTTCCTATTCAGTGATGTTAATTGTTTATAGAATAGGTGCACAGTAGTGAGCCTTTTATTGAGTGGCCACTCCTAGATGGAGCTGTACGAAATATGAATGATGCTGGAGTTTGGTGTATGCTTGACCAACTTGAGGTAACAGTACTGTACTTCTTATCAGTTACAGTGTCAGATAAGTTGCTTCTGGCTCCAACATGTTTAAATACCACAACATTATGTGTTCCTGTTCCTAGTGATTATGCTGTTACCACTACTGCCCTCTGTCCTGTGGACTAGCTTCCTGTCAGGTTGCATGTTAATTTTTAAAATTTTATCATTGACTTTCAAAGCATGTGAGGGTGAAACCTTTCCATTATCAATAATCTACAAAGTTTTCACAAACCTGTATAGATGTGAGCTGGGATTTTCAAAAGTTCATAAAGATCATAAGTACCTAGGTCCTTTGGCCCTCTTGTGTGACTGGCTGCCCAAGTTCCTTGGATGCCTTTAAAAATGGCAGACCTTAGAATTTTCCTCAACAGGCTAAATCTTAAATATGTACCTCATTAGATGTTTTGTTAAAGTACATTTCCCTCATCTTTGGTTTCATTCAGGTTGTGTGGATCTACTGAGGGTTTTTTTTAAGGAGGCAGAAACACAGGAGATTCCATCTGAAAGAAACACTTTTTTACTTTGAGGGTGACTGAGCACTGGCAGAGGTTGCCCAGAGAGGTTGTGGAGTCTCCCACGCTGGGGATACTAATCATAAAATCACTACCGTAGAATCATTAGGTTGGAATAGATCTCTGAGATCATCAAGTCCAACTGTTGACCTGACACCACCATGCCCACTAAACCGTGTCCCAAAGTGCCACATCTACACGTTTTTGACAGCTAAATAGCTGTCTGGACATGGTCCTGGGCAACCAGCTCTATGTGACCCTACTTGAGCAAGGTGGTTGCACCAGATGACCTCTGGACGTCCCTTCCAACCTTAGCCATTCTGTGATTCTGTGATTCTATGACTTTGAAAAGACATGGAGATCAAGGAAGATCTCTAGTGACTGGCTGGATCATCAGTCTCAGAGAGCAGTGGTTAGTTGGTTGTAGTCTACTGGAGTTGAATGACAAAAGCTGGAGCGGTTTATTCTGAAACCTGTCCTTGTAAGGACGTTTATCAACAACCTGGAGAAGACAATTGAGTCCTTGTTTCTCAAGCTTGCAGGTGGCACCAAACTGAGCAACGGTGACCAATTGTGATCTGCCCTTCAGAGGCACCTGAATAGGCTGAAAGAATGGATCAACAGGAACATTTTGAAATTCAGCAGTCCTGTGTATGGGAGGGGAAAACCCTCTGCAAGAATACCGGCGGGGGACAGAGCGGCAGGGGAAATAGCACTGCAGAAGCTGGACAAGAGCCACCAGTGTGTCTGGACAGAAAAGGATGTCCTGGACGACATTAACAGGAACATAGCTGGTAGCTGGAGGAAAATGACGATTCCCACCTGTTCGGCACTCCATCTAGAGAAAGGCATTGATAAACGGGATCAAACTGCAGTTGGACAAGGTGATTGTTGTAGTGTCTTCCAACTGAACTATCTGTTCCTCTCCTTCCCCTTCCCTTCCCTTCCCTTCCCTTCCCTTCCCTTCCCTTCCCTTCCCTTCCCTTCCCTTCCCTTCCCTTCCCTTCCCTTCCCTTCCCTTCCCTTCCCTTCCCTTCCCTTCCCTTCCCTTCCCTTCCCTTCCCTTCCCTTCCCTTCCCTTCCCTTCCCTTCCCTTCCCTTCCCTTCCCTTCCCCTTCCCCTTCCCCTTCCCCTTCCCCTTCCCCTTCCCCTTCCCCTTCCCCTTCCCCTTCCCCTTCCCCTTCCCCTTCCCCTTCCCCTTCCCCTTCCCCTTCCCCTTCCCCTTCCCCTTCCCCTTCCCCTTCCCCTTCCCCTTCCCCTTCCCCTTCCCCTTCCCCTTCCCCTTCCCCTTCCCCTTCCCCTTCCCCTTCCCCTTCCCCTTCCCCTTCCCCTTCCCCTTCCCCTTCCCCTTCCCCTTCCCCTTCCCCTTCCCCTTCCCCTTCCCCTTCCCCTTCCCCTTCCCCTTCCCCTTCCCCTTCCCCTTCCCCTTCCCCTTCCCCTTCCCCTTTCCATTTTTCTTTCTATTTTTTTTCTTTTTGTCTTCTTTTTTCTTTTTTCTTTATTAAAGCTCAACAGATGGTGCAGAAGGTCGGACTTGAGCCCTCTTGAAGATCTTTCTCACCTGAGTTATCCGAAGAACCTCTGCTCCTGTCCTAAGAATCCTCTTCACTGTGGGCAATCCCAAATATGCAAAATGCTTGTGAATAAGAGTTTATGTGACACTTTCAGCTAAAATTTCATCAAGAGTGTTAATGTTGATCTGAGCTTACTAACAGGTTGGTTCCTTTAGGAGGAACTTGACTGAATTTCTGTCTTGTACTTTTTAAATGCATTCTGTGTGAATGCTTTTGCTATGTGTGTCTTCTTCTGAGAAGGATGAGGAGAGAAAAAAAAAGGAGGGGTTTTAATGCCTTGACACAGGTAAATTTACTCTTCTTCCTCTTCCTGTTTGACTTCTTAGTGATTTTTCACCTCTAAAGGGGTCTGTGACATCTGCGGTTTCACTTGCCCAGGTGAGCTTTGTCTCTTATGCCCCTCAGAAATGAGTCATGCCATAAATTTTTATCGGACTTTGCAGTTTCTATAAGCAAAATAATTATGAGGTACAAAATAGAAATAACTTTTGACTGAACTTTTTGTTAGGCCCATCTGCAAATTCCCTAATTTAGTGGTATTTATTTGCACCAAGCAAGCTGAAAAAAAATAGCTTAAATTTTGTGTTTCTTTAAAAATCACGTAATATACAAAGATTATTTATCTGACAGTTCTCAGTAAGGAGTTTTCTGAAGACGCACTAGAAAAAAAATCTTGTTTGTGTACAATCAAATTATTTTCTTGAAAATGAGCTGAAGGATCAAAGAGATGTGAAAGTAGCTACAAAAATGAGAGGATGACAACTTCCGCGAATGCTGCCTCTCGCTTCCTGTTAAGGTGTGCGTTACCTGGGGTCAGCCCGGATTGGTCTGACAGCTGAAACAGTCTAAGCAAGGACCTTTTGGATTATCAGAGAGGGAAACAAGCGATACAGGAGGCATGTACTCTTTTTGAGGATCTTTCCCTTTTAGCTTTTACACAAAATCAGGCTGTAGATATAGCAGAGCGAGTGGCAGAATAATTCTAGGGGCCAAGCCTCAGTGAAGAAGGGCAGCATGTGGGATGCAAATTTGCTTCAGAGGTTTATGAATAGGGGGGAACGGTGTGATGGATTTCTTTGCAGCTCTGCTGAGTTACTGAGCTTCTCCTTCCTGAGGAGACACTGAGTCATGCGAAGGGTGTTGTTTAAAAGCACTGATAAGTACCAGATGTTTCTTTGTGAAAAATTAATAATGGTAAAACAGGAGGTTTCAAAGTTAGGTGTCTAATTCTGTATTTGACCACCTAAGTGAGTAAAATTGTTTTCCTTTATGGCAAACTAGTAGAACCTCTGAGCAGAACTGGTCTTCAAATACACTTCTGAAAGCAGGTAATTATATTTCATGTTCGTCTACTAGGCACTAAATGATTATACATTATTGATCTGTGCAGCCAGTCTGTGAAACTGCTCTTAATAAAGACAAGTCTTCGTATGGAAACTTTATTTGAAGAGAGCATAGTTTTGCTCTTTTTAGTGAGCTAGAAGTAAATTGTGAATTTGCTTTCTTATCATGTCCATGCTCTGGCTCTGTAATGGGTTACTTTATATGTTTCAAGTTCTTGAGGTTTTGGATATGGTAAGAAAAAATGTCAGTGTCACTTCTGGAGTATACAGTAGGTAGTTTACTTTGTAAAAAGCCAATAACTCAGCTTTTTTCTTCTCCCTCCAAAATATAGGTGACAGGTTATTTATAAAAACACATCTTAGGCGAGTAATTCAAGCCTCAAAGTTTTATATTCCTTTAAGTGTCATTTTTTCCCTAAAGGCTGTTATCAAAATAATCTAAATCACTTTCTTTATATTAATCAAAGAATTACAGCACTTAAATTTGTAGTTGTCACTCACATAGTTTGTGCCTAAAGCATTTTGAAATTGTTTTGTGTGGTCTTTTCAATCACTGTGGGGTTTTTTCTCAAGACATTGTCAACATGCACAAGAATGGGATCACGATTGTAATGAATTTCATTCCTTTTGGACTCTGAAGGTGAGGTATAATCTGATCTCCAAGGGTTTTAACAAAACTAGTCATTGTTTCAGGAATTCTAACATTAAGCACAGTCAACAACTACTCAGTCATGGAGCATCTTTTCCGGCAAATTGAAAAATAACGAAACCAAGAGTTTCCTACTCAGTTCAGCAAAACCTAATGAAATCTGTAAATGAGCATCTTCAAGAAGTAGTTTCTAGTTTTCGTACTGAAAGTTCAAAGACAGTTAACACCTCATCATCGCTTTGGGCATTTTATATTATAGCAAAATTCCTGAAACAACACCTGCGTTATGACTTTGGATGAGATTAGGTTACTCATGTTATTATTACCAGGAATTATTTGATCATGTTATAGAACCTTGGAAAATCAGAGTATTTCTATACTAGAGGTTCTTGAAATAAATGTTTTTGTCCCTAAATAACAGGGACTGAGAAAAAAGATGAGTAGTTCGATGACTGATAGAATAGATGCACTTGATTATTGGACAGTCATCCATAAAATTAATGTGAAAATAATATCCTAATACAGGCTAATGTAAACAGTTTAGTAATTTTAAGTAGAAATTAAAAATTAAGTAGACATTAAAATTTAAGTAGACTTGTTGAGGTCTAACATATTTATCTTTGTCTATCTATCTTTTTTTATCAGCTCAAATTCAACGAACAGGATTAATCTAAAGATTTATGGGATAGATAAATATAAAATTTAGCACAACATCTTGGATATATACTTTCTGGGGTGATACAGACTTTTTTTATTACCTCTGAGTAAGTTTGTGAATTAAACTATAAAAGACAAAAGAAAAGAATATTACTTATTACGTATTAATAGAATATTATTTCAGGTCCCTTATAAAAAATCTGTTAAATGGTTTCACACTTTGCTTAGCTGACTAGTTATGACAGTTAACAGAGACATGATTCATAATAGAAATATTAATTATTAATATTTAAAACTTAGCTTGGTGTGTTTTTGTAGAGCACAATAAATATTTGTGAATTATCCATTGAAGCTGGCCACCACTTGTGTAGTCACTCACATCCAGTGTACTTAGCTGTGACATGTAATCTCCTTAAGTTGCACTAAATTAATTTAAAAATTAGGCAGTAAAATCGACAGTGGTGGAAAAAGCCCAAGATGGAATTATGTTTGTATGTGAACGAGTACACTGAAAGAAGTAAAAATATAAATGAAGGACATAAATGTGTTCTTTTTTCTTCATTTTTTTCAAAGAACAGCTTGAACTCTTGGGTAATTTTCTCCACCTTTTTGACAGCCCTGACAGAAGTGAATGTTGTGGTTTGATGCCTTTTTTTTTTTTTTTAATCAGTAGGACAGCAGCTACGAATTTTACCCATGGCAGCCAAAGAGTCAGAACAAGACAAGAAAGGTAAATTTCCTCTGGTTACTTTTATAATGTTACAGGCAACTCTGCAAATCCCTGAAAACTTTATTTATTGTATGATTTTCCAATTGCTTTGTTGACAATGTCATAAAATTATAGATTAGCACAATAAAAAATAAATTTCCTAGATAATTTGCACACTCATTTTAATTCTGAGAATAACGAGATATCAAAGCTAACAAATTACCTTGTTTAAATGCGAAGTTTGGAAGCCTTTGGCCTATTACTGAAGAGGTGGGGCAGTTCCACTCCTCAACTCTGACTCTGAGATACATCACGATCAAAATATTAATAATAGTATGTTTTAAAAAAAAAGTATTATTTTATTTACCATTTCTTCTTTAGTATGTCATTTGAATTTATTTAACAAGGCGATTTTGCTTTTTTTCTTGCTTTATCTTTTTTTGTTTGTTTAATGATGCCTTTGATGTCTCTGGATGCTATAGCAGAGAGAGGGAAAGTGAGAAAGAGAGAAAATGTGGAAGTGAATGTATTCGTTGAGGAAGAAAATGGAATTTGGCAAACAGCTGAATTAACTGTGTTTAGTAGGTAGCTTGTGTCATGTTATCCTCTCCCTCACACACAGCCCTGGACTGTTCTAGTGTATTTTAAGGGAGATATCTGAAATCACACAAAGAATTGAAAGATCAATAAACTAGCTTAGTTGCTCAAGCAGTAAAAATCAATTTTGTGGTGTCTTGTTTTCTAAGCAAAGTTTGTGGAATTACACTGTAATTATGGACAAAATATGCAAAAATTTAACCTCCATGAAGGATTGAAAATATGCAATTTTATATTTTTTTCTTTAATAATCAGCTCTAAATTCCATTCTCTAATGACATTTTCAAACAAACTAAAAAGGTTATCACTTAGTACAGTTACCTAGCTAGTAAATAACATAGTTAATTTTCTTCCAATATATATTTTATTTCTATAATGTGTATGTAATAATAAGTATTCATCTTCATCCTTTGTGTGTAAAATGGGGGAAAAAAATTAGTATTTGATTACAGTATTTACTCTGATTTGAAAGACAGACCTTTCCTGTCATGGGTGGGGTGGATAAGCTAAGAGGAACAGTGGCCAGTTCAATCTGAATTTTTGTTCAGTAATCCAAGAATCCATCCATTCCAGCAGCAGCAAAAAACAATGCAAGGTCACACAGCCTGGATCTCCGATCTGTCGGGTTCAGTGAGAGACTATCCGGTGGCTAGAATTCAGTGAACAACTGCCTACAGTGAGATTTGCATCACGTGCTGTATTTTTATATTTCAAATCCGTCCCCTCTAGAAGCAACATATAGGAAGGTTAAACATGCCTCACCCAGTTTGCACATGCATCACACCTATCTGTGAGTGTGAGATAACAGCTGCTAAGTAACCAGTGTGGTTTTGAAGGATTCTGGATGTTTTCATGGCAGACAGATGTCAAAACTCACATCACTTATAGGATCACCTTCCAGTAGACTACCTGGGAGGTACAGGTTCTAGTCCTTAGGCTGCTCAGCGTTTTGAAGAAGGAGGTGCTATCTCTCTTCCTAGGATTATTTTACAGAATTGTCTGGTGACCTGGCCTGCCCAGGAAGAGGAAAGAGCGACTGTTCCTACCTCTATGCCGAGCAAATGCTGTATCTGCCAGGTAAAAGTTAGAGATTGTGTATACAGCACTATCACCGTCTAACCATTGTGGTTTGCATGGAGTCTTAGAATACGATGATAATGGAAGTGAACCCTAGGGGTCAGATGGGCAGAGATGCACCTAGTTTGGAATTCTGGCTAGTGAGTGCAGAATGGCTGCAAGAGTGCTGTGTGCCACCAGGAGACGGGTAGCTATGTTCATGGCTGGTAGCAAACGATCAGAGAACAGTATTAGCATCCCTGAAACCCTGAGGGACTTCTGTGTCTTCAGATTTGGCAGCAAAAAGGAAAGGGGACAGGTAAAATTAATATTTAAATTTTGTGGTGTACCATGGCCCTGAGAGTACTGAAAGCTGGCACAAGACTGATGTGGATGAGGAAGTTCTCTGCTCCCGTTCAGACAGTGCTGCGTGCACCGTGTCCTCTATCCTGCAGCCACGGGGTCAGAGACTTTAATCTCCTCACCAGCCTCAGTCTTGCTCCCTGTCATGCTTGGTGTTGCTGCTGCAAGAACCAGGAAAAAGCTGTGGCCCTGTGTGGGGGATGTGACTCGGAGCTGGGGGGTCTAAGCCCTCTGTTCCTCCCATCTAGGGCTGTTTTTAATTCTGAGAAACTTCTAACCCTATAACCTGATGGAAGAAAAAGTGTGACAGTGGGTGAGACCCATAGTTCTAGGCAAACATTTCACATATTTAAAGAAGTGGACAAATTACAGTTATCATAATGTTTTAAAAGTCTTACTAGTAGACTTGTTGCTTGTGTTTTTAGAACATACTCTAACTTAAACTAAGCTCCAAAAGGATTTTAACAGAATGAAAGATTCACAAGTAGCATTTCTTAGTATATAGAATTAGTGGCCTGCTCAAGCCAATGCATCAATGAAAAAGGAAAGCCAAGCTTGGCTTTTAGAGTTCTTTAAACAGAAAGACTTATTTTGATTGTAACAAAACCACCCATAAATCTATGCACATATATATCGATCTTTCTTTCCTCTTAAAAATGACTCTGTCCCAGTAAGTTGGCATATTTCATAAACAAACCAACAAATTATTGATCTATCATATACTCTAAAAATCCTGTGAAGAATCTAGGTTGCTTTTAGTTCATGCTGTACCTAAGGGAATGAGAAACTCCAAAATGAAAAATAGATATTTAAAAAGAAGCACAAATAACAGAAGATGTATACCTACTTTTACTTCTGCCTAACCTTTCATTGTAATTCATTCTCTGTGCATCAAAACTACTCTTTACAAGCTAATAGGTTATGTAATTTGGTAATATGATTCTTTGTGGTGGCTACTAGTTATTAAATTAATTCTATTTCTCTGCAGATATCCCTTTCCTTTTTGACAAATGCTGTGATAGTGCACATTTTCTTAAGCAGGAATTGTACAAAATTAAGACAGCCTAGCATCTTGCTGTTGAAAGCAATGTTGTGTTCAGTTTGGATTAGAGATGGATTCTAGTCACAGGTCCTTTTGAAAGGGAAATAATGGAGTAGCTTGCAGATGTTTGTTAGTACTAAGTTAGTGAACAATGCTATGAACTGGTAGAGCCAGGTAGCTTTTCAGTTATTCAACCTATCTTCCTTACGCTGTTTTGAAGAGCTGACACGACACAACAGAATCACCAGGAGCTTAAGCATGAATGCCTTCCCAGCCAGGGATGGCAGTAGGCTAACATTGCCTTTCGGAAAGGAGAGAGAATTATTGATATTAGGTAGTGGTAAAATAAGCCGTTGTTAGTGGCTCTTTATTCAGTCTCACTGATCCAGTAACCACAAAGAAGCAGTTCTTCTCTGTTAAAGTGTAATAGCAGGGCTGCAGCAGCTAGGACTGTTTTTGCAAAGCACTTGCCTTGAAGTAGCTGAAATTCCTGTACTTAGGCAAAATCAGACAAGAAACCTTGGACACCTTGGTGCAAAACTGTGGTCTGAAAAGGACTTCCCCCTCAGCAGCTGTCTAATACTGGAGCTGCTTTCCAGTTTGACCTGAAAGTTCCTTGTGTTCCTGCTCTTCTTCTTTTGTCCTTGCCCTTTTGTGCTTGCTCTGACCTGCACAGGTAGATGTCTTCCTCTGACGGGGCAGGAAACTGACTCTATGGGCAGCATGTAACCCCCCCGTTGGATCTTTACCAGTGGGCATGCTATAAACTCACAAATGTGCATTCACAGGGTTGGGCACCAACTAGAAGGTAAATGGCTTGTTCCTATCCGCACAATGGCACAGCTTCTATAAGCAGAACAGAAGGTGCGTACAGTCACTTTCTGCCCCCTTACATCTTTATTTCTTGTCTGTGTCAAGCAAGCAATGCCTTACTTTTGAGGCTTTTCTTCTATTTTCTCTAATAATAAGAGGAAGACTGAAAAGATCAACCAAACCTTTGCAGAACAGTGTAGGTGCTGATTAAAGACGTTTTCAACAGTAAGCGTAAAGAAACCTTAAGCAGCATACAGGATCCTTATGGCAACCGCAAAAATAAAAGCTGCTTTGTACTGATCTCGCAGCACACTGAACTACCTGAAATATAAGTCACGGGGCTGATTTATGAGATTGTGTTTGTTAGATCTTTTTTCCCTTGTCTTGCATCACAGTAGGGTAGAGCTGTGCAAGGAAGAAGCCTTCGTGACTAACGGCCACATTCGAAATGTGAACGTTTACTGTTTGTGTGCCCTCTGTGTTTTATCACAAAGGTTGAGTGAGTACTACGAGTAGGGGGAAAACCAGCTCCTCTGATGGCAACTTTAAGGGTCAAGGGCCTTGCTAGAGTTTTCTGAATGCTCATTTGACTTTGTCAGCCTGTATATTGAAAGAGATCTGCAGCCTTTGTGGAGCTTCACTCTACTGTGCTGATGCTGAAGGGGTTCTAGTGAGGAGTTTCTGAGCTCTGATATGGAACTGGGAAAACAAATTGGCATTTTCGGAGCTTACAGTAAGGCCCAGCTGAAGTTTTCTGTGGTGGAAAACTTCCTTCAAGCTGGATATGGACTCATTTATTGAGGCAGTATGAGTAGAGAAGCATAAAGCTTTCCTTCACTTGTCTGAGTGAGGAAAAAAAATCTCAGCACAACAAACAGGGAGAAGTATTATTAGTATTCACTCCGTCAGAGTGAATCAAGCTGAGCTGCTGCTCTGAAGGCTGCTTTATATTCTCAGCCCACCTGGTCTAGGATCAAGGCTTTCCAAATAGGAGTACTTTACACTCATAGGCTTCATACTTGCACTGACTTTTTTTAAAAAAGGGTCTTAAGTCAAAAAAAGTTGTGAAGCTGTGAGTGCTACTGCCACTGAAATTAAGAAAGGTGCATTTGAAATGTATTTGTAGGGCAGTTGTATATTCAATGTGCTGAGTATCTAAAGATGAGCATATCATGTTTATTTGTCATGAGCTATCTTATTTGTACTTGTCATGATTGTTTTATGAGACACAATACTTGAATGATTAGTTCAGTTCACCACGTGCTGTGTGATAATGATATGAAGCTGAGCCTAAGTCTTATTTAAGCATTTTGATTGGTAAATAAGACTAACTTTGACAGTAAATGTAAGAGTAACATTTCATCAGTCTTCCTTCAAAAACAAAAGATTTCTTTGAACAGAGAAAACTTGAGGGCTACAGATACTTCAAAATATAGAAACATCAAATGTTAATATAACAGTTATTCTATTATATGTAATTGTTCTGTGTGAGATAGTCAGAAAGTATAAACTATTTTTTGCTTGATTATTTTTGAGGAGAAATGTTGCCTTTTTCCATAAAGATGAACAAAGTATTTTTCACAATGAAGTTTACAATGATTGAGAAATAGTTGCTTAATTCTTCATGGCAGACTGTCAGATGCAAAAAAAAAAAACCAACATAAATCATAAAAGCAATTTTTATATAGTTAAGAACACAATTATCGAAACTGTGCTGCTACTAAGAAAATCATAATATGTATGCTGCCAGAGTCACTCCTACAGAGGATCTATGGATAGGTACAGTTTAGTGCTATAAAGCTATATTTAAGAAAGGGAAAAATCTGTGTATTGTCAACAAGATTCCAGTTCCTCTTGCAGATGAGGAAACAATAATTAACTTGGTTGAAATGTGAACATTTCTCTATTGCTACTCATATTTCAAAACAGTTGAAATATGTAATGTTTCCAACAATACATAAGAATAATCCACACTTTTTTTAGACAACAATTAAATTGCATTAGAAATATTTGATAATGTCATAAGTTTAAGTGAATTAGATTTTTTTTGGCATTTTTTCATTATTTAGTGCCTACCATGCTACTGTTAATTTGGGGAGGAAAATAGTTCTTGATAATGAACAAGACTGGCTTCTAGCTAATTACTCTGTTTATATGCTGTGTAATGAAGTATATGATAGTCATCATTTGATGATGTAGAACACAGAAGTTTTCAGTTACATTGTATAGAAATGAGTTTTCTAGTTACTCAAAATGTTTAATTTTCCTCTCTTTACATATACGGAAGTGTTAAAATGTATTGCCTTAAGTTTATTTTTATGAGGTTGACAGATTCTTGATTATTTCCCAGCTATTAAAAGTTAAATGCTGAATGTCAGATGAGACTGAGATTTTTGAGTTCTCTGAGGATGAAGAAATGGGAATGAAGAATTCCGGTGCCTGAATACTAATTATTTACTTTTCAGAGTATGTTAAAAGATAAGTCAGAAGAAATGTAAAGTGTCTCCATTTAATGATATACAATTGCTCTCAAATATCTGACTTCACTTTTTGATTTGGCAAACAAAAACACCCTTGCCTGATATAGTCACCTTTTGGAAAAAAAATCAAGCATTCTTGAAGGCTTGGTAATGAAAAAGATGGGGTATAGAGTGTTTGTCAGGAATACTCTAGTGAGATGCTTAGTAGAGCATGCATACAGCTTCAGAAGTGTTGTGTTAGGAAACAACATTTCAGTCTTCAAATCCTGAGTATCTTAATTACTTAAAACCTGTGGAATTTGTGTTCACTCTAATACAACAGTAAGAACAGTATTTCCTTGAGTAAACAGGCTTGTTAAGAATACAGAAATCTGATAAACGCGGATTCTGTTGAGGCTTTTTAAATTTAAATTTTATTTCACTTATACATGACAAAAGTTTTACGAATTGATTTACAGTGCCTGTTTGCGTGGAACTGTATTAAGCAGGCATCATTTGAAGTTTGAGCCTACAATACTGAATTGTATGTCTGAAGTAAAAGAAAATTAATGTGTTCTCACAGATGCACACACGCGTCTGTATGAAAACCGTGATAAACAATGGTGTTCCCTAAAATAGTCCTTGAAACAAATTTTTCAAGGAAAAGTAGTTGTGAAACAAATTTTTCAAGGAAAGGTGGTTGTTTTCCTCTTTCGAATTTCTTGATCAGACACATTTTGGGCATGAGAAGCAGGAATTTTAATCCCTTTAGGTTGCAGAGGTCTCAGAGCCCATTCTGCCACTTCTTGGGTGTGTGCTGCAATTGCCAGGCGAAGTGAGGAAGCCTTTCCAACATTCTTGGCGACTTAGAGCTTGACGTACAGCCCTTGTTCTCCCAGCTCTGGCATCCCACTCGGCACAAGCCCATGCATGCTATATGCTCATTTCTCTCTCCTTTTGAAGCATGCTCCTACAATGAAGTACTGCATCTTCATGGCTACCTGCAAGTCTAGGACTTCCTCCGGTAGTCAGTGGTGTCCTGTGTGGTGGGTTGACCCTGGCTGGACACCAGGTGCCCACCAAAGCTGCTCTATCACTGCTCTCCTCAGCTGGACAGGGGAGAGAAAATATGATGAAAGGACTGTGGGTTGAGATAAGGACAGGGAGAGATCACTCACCTATTACTGGCAAAACAGACTGGACTTGGGGAAAATGAATTTAATTTATTACCAATTAAATCAAAGTAGGATAATGAGAAATAAAACCGAAATTTTGAAACATTTTTCCCCCATTCCTCCCTTCTTCCTGGGCTTAAGTTTACTCTCAATTTCTCTACCGCCTCCCCCTGAGGGAACAGGGAATGGGGGATGTGGTCAGTCCATCACACAGTTTCTACTGCTCCTTCCTCCTCAGGAGAGGACTCCTCACACTCTTTCCCTGCTCCAGTGTGGGTCCCTCCCATAGGACGCAATCCTTCAGGAACAGACTGCTCCACCGTGGGTCCCCTGTGGGGTCACAAGTCCTGCCAGCAAACCTGCCCCAGCCTGGGCTCATCTCTCCACAGGTCCACAGGTCCTGCCAGGAGCTTCTCCCAGCATGGCCTTCCCACGGGGTCACAGCCTCCTTCGGGCATCCACCTGCTTTGGTGTGGGGTCCTCCAGATATCCAGTGGAGATCTGCTCCACCGTTAACCTCCATGGGCTGCAGGGGGACAGCCTGCCTCACCGTGGTCTTCACTATGAGCTGCAGGGGAATCTCTGCTCTGGGCCTTGAGCATCTCCTCCTTCTCCACTGACCTGGGTGTCTGCAGAGTTGGTTATCTCACATGTAATCACTCCTCTCTCCAGCTGCTGTTGCACCACAGGGGTTTTTTTTACCCCTTCTTAAACACGTTATCCCAGAGGGGCTACCACCGTCGCTGATGGGCTCATCCTTGGCCAGCGGCGGGTCTGTCTTAGAGCCGGCTGGCATTGGCTCTATTGGGCATGGGGGAAGGTTCTAGCAGCTTCTCACAGAAGCCACCCCTGTAGCCCTCACGCTACCAAAACCTTGCCATGCAAACCCATTACATCCTATCCCCTCCTACCTGTGGCATACAGAATAGCTAAGGACGTTGCAGCAGAGGAGCACTCCACAAACTTCAGCTGTGTGTAGACATATCTTACTAGAGTGAGAGAGGGATAATGGACACAGGGCAGGGTGAGGTGTCCAGCCTAGACCTGGCTTCCTATCCAGTTGTTCCTAATAATTATTTCTACCTAAACCAAGAAGTCCCCTATCTTACAGCTTGTGGAACTGTAAATACATCTGTGAACACAATATTGTTCCTGTATAGATAGAGTACTTTTTCTGAGTAATGTCTTCCATGGCGTTTTTAACACTACCCTTCAGATGCCTCTGCTAGATATGCCAAAGTCACTGCAGAGAAAGTGTGCCCCATGTGAGTTTTTGCCCCAAGAGCAGGAAAAGGTGTGCAGAATGCCGAAGGCTGGAGAGGCAAAGCTACAGGTGCATTTCTGAACGGATGTACAATCTCTACCTCTGATTTGGGCTATGTCTTAGAAATATGACCTTACCCACTAGCAGTGCCTGTTGTTAATTATAAGTGCCAATATACAGGGTTGGACTGAAACTTCTGGAAAATTTTGGCCAAAGTTTATATTTAGTGACAATTTCTTTCCGTATGTTTTTATGATATACCAAAACCTCCCTCCCCAAAACCACTTTCTGTTTTGTCTAAATGTTGCACCAGTGAAAAGAAGTTAAGAAATTTGTTTACTGACTAGTTACTAGAAACACTAACAGTTTGCCAAATGTCTCTCTCTGAAATTTGCTGGGTGGTTTTAAGCATAAATGTCACCACTTCTTTGTACAGCATCTTGTAGCTTTGTCCTCCATTCTAGGCTCTTAAAATCCTGTCTAAGCTAGTCTCTGCCACTGTACATGAAACATAACACACATCATGATTGTTTGCAGCATCATCTTGCTGCTAAGAATTCTCAGCCACTCATTGATGCAGAAGAACCAGTGGCCACCTTCTATCACATTTCCACATTGCTCCATTTATTAGAAACCCTTTTCCTAACACTGTGTTTAGACCTTTGCTGGTGTGTGCTTGACATGTCTCTTGAATGTTTGCCAACCAGTCTTCTTCCTATTCTTGCTGCCTGAACTGCAGGACTTTCAGGACCAGACTTTATCTTAAATCCTGTAGCTTTTACCTCCCACTTCTCTTTTGTTTTAGTGGGCATTTTGTCTCCCTGAAGCAGCCATTCAGAATTTGATCTCCCAGTGGTTAATCTCATTACAGATAATCCCATGTACTGAAAATCCTTCCAACAGGATAATCTTGTGAACAGCTTCCCTCGGCTGCCTTCTCACCGTTCTTTCAGGGGTGAATCGTTTTGATCTATTAAATAAATGGATCTCACCTATAAATACGTAGTTTTCCCCTGAGACTAATTGGTTGGTGCTGAAGTACTAACCTCATGCTTTGCATCCAGTCTGATTTCTCTACTGGGCAATAGAGAACCAGGCTGATGCTTTGATCCCCACTGACATACATGAAAGAACTGCAACATGGAAAACTAGATTCATACTCAAAAACTGGTGACAAAAGAAGGCACAGGCTTCTGAAAAATATGGTTACTCAGTTTATTAATACCTACCTATTAGCTGTGGAATATGGACGTAGCAAATATTATAATAATTTCACTGGAAAATAACTACATGTGGGTCTAAATGTCATCTTTCAATGACTGCGTACAAGAGTATGAATTTATACTTGCGTCTGCATGTTCGCACAGCACAAAGTACATTTAAATTGTAACATTTGCTACAATGTTAAAATGCTTTCACAGGAAAAAAAATCACAAAGAGATTGTCAAAATTAATCTTATGTTTTACATCAAAATGTGATTCCTGCTGGCAATTCACAAAAAATCATTTTCCCAACAATTTGTGTGTTGTATTGATGGTCTGAAATGTAAATCGCACAGATGGGTAGAAACCTTAACTGTGGTCCACAGGGTACACAGGGATAGATATGTACATAGGGATAGATATGTACACAGCTTCATTCAACGTATATTTTATGCGTCTTTGCATGTGTAAATAGCAGTGAAAACATGAGTTTAAAGCTCTGAGCAGTCTGAGGCTGCTTTCCTGTCTGGGTTATCCAAACTTTATCTGAGAACTGGAGAGTTAGTCAAATGCCATAAAGCATGTACAACTTACCAAAGAATAAGGCCAATTTTTGTAAACAGATTTTTAATTATTTTTAATTAGGCGATGTCTTAGATTTTATTGGAATTTAATGGAGCTTGTCAAATACTTGAAAAAATATTCCTCAAATAAATTATTCAACAAATATTGCCATTATACATGAATTAATTTATTCAGTGAATAATATTCAGCCAGCTACAGAATTGGTCAAGTGCTGCTAAAAGCTATTTGCTGAAGAACGGTTTTGATGAATAACAGCAGTAGTCTTTGAATAATACATTTGACAAAGACTACCTGACCAGTTCTATTTTTATCAAGTTAGAGATTTTGAACTCTTACAACTAAGCAGCTGCAGAAACTCTAGGTACACGAGACCCATGTGAAACCCAGTTATTTGAGTAGTTCCTCCTAATACAGTGGACTAGAGAAGGTTGAGTATTTTGCAGCAGTTCACATACCATCTTAGATCTTCTGAAAATTAAGTTTGCAATGCTGCTGACTCCACAGATTAAACCATCTGATTGTTTTGGCTGTTTAGTCTAATGCTTAGTAGATGTTTTGTTCTCTGATCTTTTTCTTGCAAACCTGGCTACACCCTCCAGGAGACTCAGGACTTCTGTCATCTATCCAGCAGCTCCAAGAAGACTGTGGAAGGTACTGAGTTCTTAATGACTTTTGAAAACCAAGGGCATCTCTAGTTGTTTAGATCCAGATTTGTCATGAGACTGACTTCAGGCTCTTAAAAAAAAAAGGTGTTCTAGCTGTGGAAGAATTAGGACATGCTGCACTGACCTGCTGAATTCAGAAACAGTGAGAAGCAGGCATCAGAGAGACGCAATCCCTCCAGTCCACTGACCACGAGACTTGGAGGTCTAATCTGACCACGAGATTTAGAGGGATTGAAACAGTGTGAACTAGCAGGTTTATTACTGGCCTTGTTGACGGGTAAATAAGAATGGTCTGAGAAAATGAAGCAGGGGTGGTGTGGGGGTGGTGTGGGTGTAAAATAGGATTTGCATGATTTAGCGCTGCAACCCAAAGCTTTGAGCTTCGTTCACTACAATACTTAAGGACATGAGGTAAACTGCTATATTCAGAGCAGCTGCAGGGTTAATTAATCCAAGCCGGTTCAGACTGTGACTGCCTGGCTATTTGGCACTCTGCTTTTATTTAACTTAGAAGACCAGGACTCCTCACGTTCTGCTTCCTACTCTGGGCAGAAGATTTGTCCTTCCCAATCTTTAGAGAGGGTCTGATTGCACTCAGTGCATTTGAGTGATACTGCACAGTCTATTTGAACTACGGTCAGAGCTTGAGGACGTAACTGTGGAAACTGGATTTAAAATATAATATAAAATAGATATAATAAAACCCACTTAGGAAATAAACACAGATCTATGCCTTGCTGGGCTCCAGCTTGCCAGGCTAGCCTGCTATCATACACAACACTTTACTACTGTAGCCTTACGAATCTATGTAGTTAAAGCTTAAGCACGTCAAGGGTAACTGTCCTTAGAAGCTGGGCCTGTAGACGCACCTTCACAGGCTGTGTCAATATTAACCATTAAATTAGTCCAGCATAACAGCAACAGCCTTCTAGGGCTGAGGGATCCGACATCCTGACTCTACACATTTCCATGGGGTTTACTTTTGTGTAGGTCTGGTCCGATCCCATGGTCTGAAAGCCTGATTTCATCTGACGTGCATTAGGCGTGATGCTGGGGAGTTTAATTTCATCCAAGTAGACTCTCTGAGACTGCTATGCAATACAAATGAAAACACAGTGGTGGGTTGAGAGATTTGCTTCAAAAGTGCATTCCTCAGTTGAAGGAAACACTGACATAGACACACTCCTTATTGCTCGTGGCAGTAGGCTGTCTGTCTGTTAGATTTTAGCAAATCATGGAAGCAAATTAGAGTTTTACTATACTTTCTCATTAAAAAGGCAGAGAGAAAAGCAGCTGCAGCTTGCTGAGTTCTGCCCTTCAGATTACTTTGAATGAGCTTGCACTGGTGAGTGGGTTGAGCAGAGGGGTGAAGTGAGGCGTTTAGGGTTTGAGAAATATATTTATCTCACAAATTAATTAAATCTGGAATTACAAACGTGTTAGTGTGTGTCAAAGTCCCACAGCATTGCATATACTGTTAACCATTAAAGTGTATTAATATTAGCATCTCTTCTGAGCTGCAAAACAATGTCATTAGGCTCAGTTACAATGCCAAAATAAAAATATAATTTAAATCCCCGTTCCTACAAGTTTTGGTCTCTGTTTTTCACTCTCTATGAGAAAATCTTAAGTGATATGATGAGCAAAGACCTTTAAAGCTGCACTCCCTCCGGAGTATAACAGTTTTACTGTAACTGCATCCATGAGTTAGAAATATTATGGGTCAAATGCGGGCTTAGGAGGCCCTCAAGTCTGACCCAATTATCTACAGTACACTTCCACTTTTCTCCAGATACAGTTCTATATCTGGAGGCCAATTAATTTTCATGCTATGTACAGTGGAGCATATTTTTGTGCCTCTTGTAGTCACTTGGGACTTAAGAATACTGTAATATTTCAGTATAATAACATAACATAATTGAGATATTATGATTTGGTAATCTGACAAAGAGCTCAACATCACAACAAACTACTGTGTGAACTACACCAGAAACATAAAGCTGTATGCTCAATGTTTTAGACAGAACTTGAGGTAAAGAACACTAAAAGCCAAACGAACACCTTGCTTATTTTAATGCTGGCTAAGCTTTTAGGTGTTCTTTTTATTTCGGTCAAATAAAGCTGTTATCGATTCTTTTACCATATCCATTCCTGTTTGTTTTATATTTACTGAAGAAACAAAATAGCGAGTGGACATGACTGTGTAAACACTCTCGTGGGATTCTTCTCCCCAGCTCCATGGGTGCCAATGTTACAGAAAGGGATTTTGTTGTTTCTTTGGATTTTCAGCTTCTGGGAAGTCATTGGTAAGGAATTAAAACCTAAATAAATTAGCATACAGAAAATGATACTTCTTATAATGCATGGCCCTGGAATCTCTGTGATAAAAAAGAGCAGCCAAAAGCCCAGAAGGAGATGGCTGCTGAACTGAGTGAAACGTTGCCTGGAAAGTGAGAGATTAGAAACACATAGGTGACAGCCCTTCACCTGGGAAGGCTTTATTTCAGCTGTTCAAATTTAGTGAAAAAACAATAAAATTAGTGACAGCTGAGAAAATACTGACCAATGTTATGCTGTCAGAGAGTTGGTAAAGTGTAAGGGATAAGTAATACTGAGAAATTGGGGACTGAATATTATAAGAACTTCAGGATGCCAAAAGCAGCGTATTTGTAGCACAGGCGAGACTGAGACGCCGGGAGTGTTACACACTGTCTTCTTGTCAATGGGAATGAGTAACTAAATGGAAAGCAAGTTCAGCTGAATAATAAGGCACACATCTTAAATGGTGAAACAAGCCAAGCTGGTAAGTGATGCAATCTCAGTCTCAGCCTTCAAATCACGACTGACTATCTTTTGGAGGCAGATGTTTTGTAGATGGAAGCACAGAAATCACAGAATGATTTGGGCTGAAAGGGACCTTTAAAGGCCACCTAGTCCAGCCCCCAGAAGGTAAGCTTCTAGCCAGTGCAGGGCATAGCTGAGTAAAATGTAATACTTTGTGTTACGCTGAGCCTTCTGCTGGTTCCTTCTGGCCTTAATATGTGTAAATTTCCTCTAAATTTGAAACATATATCACCTGCTGAATTAAACAGGCTAAAAAATGAAGTTGACATTTTAGGTCCAAGGAGAAGTAATGTGGGCAGAGATCCTAATAGAGGACTTCAATAATTATGAAACTGGCCTGCAACAGAGAATGTCTAAATTTTTTCCTGTAAGAGGATGCCAGGAAAAATATCGCTGTGATTGTGAACTAATAAGAGTGGTTGGAGAACATGATATTACAGGTCAGCATGTGATTATTTCCATGTAGGTGGAAGAGTATAACTACAGTCAGTAAACAAGATGAATAAACTTAATTGAGAAAGTGAAATGACAAACGAGGAATTGTTCTGCGTGTACGACTTGGAGGCAATCACATAAGTTGGAACATCTATAAACGTGGTTTTGGTCTCTCTACTATCTCTGTGGAAGAGGTATCGATCCAAGTTGCTATTGTGTTTTATCCAGGTTGAACCAAACCAGCAATGCAGCGTGGAGAATTTAGATAAGAAAACCTAACCAGAACACAGCTTAATTGGTAGAGCAGTGATCTTACAAACAATCAACCAAAGGAAAAAGAAGCAAAAAGGAAGCAACTTTCAAGAGAAGTTTGAATGGGATTTTGCGTGGTTAAAGTTAAGTTCTGCTCGTTAAATCTATATACTGCTTTTCTGATAAGTGGTCACGAAAGTGATTGTGACATGTTGTGTTCTGCACTCTGTCCACCTCCTGGGCATTGCAAACAGCTGAGGAAAACCTTGCCTGGGTATGCCTGGCAGCGTATTAACCATACAAAGCTTTCGGGAGTCCTTAGGGAAATAGATTTCTGTGTGTTTTAGAGGATGGCCTTCTGCTTTGCCTAGGGCTTCATGTCTGGGGTTGCTACCTAGATAGATGGTGAAGCTGGAATCGAACGGAGAGCTCCTTTCAGATGACAGTCTGGGTGTACTTGAGGGCACCAGATTTTCTTCTGGCAGGGCTGGGCCTGGGATCTCTGCAGTAGTTCTGAACGATGAGTAGTTTGGGGTATGTGATAATAAAGATTATGGACCTAAAATGCAGCATATTATGTTCCAGTCACAGCTATTTATTTTAAAGCTTTGTCAGGTTAGGCACTGTAAGATGTCCTCTGCACTTAGTGGCTGTTCTGAAGTTATTTTGAGTTTCCTGGACCCTAAAAAATGAAAGTAATATGTTGATCAGTTGATATACATGTGCTGCAGAAGATGTAGCAAAAGACATTAATGGAAAGTAGGGAAAACAGAAGATGGGATTCCAGGTGCTGGGAACAATATTAAATACAAAAAAATTATTGCTGTGGTCACATGGCAATTTTGTCTCTGGAGATGCATATGTATGGTATGCTTCTAGGGCATATGCTCAGTCCCCAACTTTCATGAGTGCTAAAATCCAGCACATTTTTGATACTATCTCCGTCAGGCTTCAGTGGTCTTTGAGGAAGAGAATTCTTTTTAGCACTGTAGCTCTTAGAAAAGGGATAAAGCAGAAATGTTCAAACAGCTTTAAGAACCTGTCTCAAGAGACTTGAGCTTAAACCACCATTTAATCTCTGCTATGCTGAGACTACAGGTCTGAGAACAAATTTTTGTTTAAAGGAAAATTGGTGAATTTGGACTTCTGTTCCTTTTCTGGGAGAACAAAATTAGTCCACGCTTTCAATGCCATTGTGAAAAACAGCTCACTTATTTTGAGACTGAAAAAAATGAAGATGGTTGCAGATACGAAGTTCAGGTGAAACAAAACCAGTCTATTCTGGTAACGCTAAAAGGAACACTTTGAAACGCTGTGTCTCGGGATTCAGGAACACAAATGTATTCTTCGTGACCCTTGTCTTTGTTAATAAAGATTTCCTTTTGCCTCTTCCTTCCAAATATTATAGCTTTGTGTCTTACCACTTTCTTGTGTTTATGTAGGTGACTTTCAGTACAGTTGGACCCTGCAGCCAGTTATCATCAAACCAACCTGAAACCCAAGGAGGTGGGTTGTACTGTTACATTGACCAGAACCCAGCTTCCAAGGGAGAACTTCCCAGTTACAGCTTTTTCTTTTTTTTTTTTTTTTTCTGAAGCAATTTTTTCCAGCTGTCGTAAAGTAAGAGAGTATAGCCCTTACTAAAACCCCTCCATGTAGGTACTATGAAATCGTATGTGCATCAGCATCCATGTGCTAAACTCCTTTGATATAATGGTAATAGATATGTAGATTTCCCTAGCTGTACCCAAAGACAAAGAACACAGACTGTGGAAATCTGTAGTACTTTGTGGCTGACGAGCTATTTAGGCACGTTCTTTAATTGCTAACAGTGAGAAGCAGGGGTAGATATCGCTGTGTAGCGAAGCAGCAATAGCTGCACCGTGGTGGTTGGTGCTCGTGAAGGTCTACAGCTCTTGTTTGGTTGATGGCCTCTGGCTCGCTGTGTGCCTGGCTCCTAGGAGCTCAGGTGTGAGCAGGCAGCCAGCTCACAGTGTGAAGGCAACACGATTGTTGCCCCATTGCCAGTGTGGGAGGGAATAGGAAACACGAGAGTGTTTGAAATGAGTGATTGTCACCAGCAGAATGGGAAAGGGGCTAAAGATTGAGAGATGGAGGGGGCTGAGAGAACGGCAAGTCGCGCAGGACATGTGCTTGCTGAAGCACTCCAAATCACCATGCTCCAACGGAATTTCCTCCCTGACCTTCTGTACGGCCAGCGCGGGTGTTTATGGCAGATAATCTGGGGAGGTGCATTAAGTTTGGCCTATTTCTTCTGCCTGTCGTGTGTGCATCGACTTCTAAAAACCCTGTGGCAGCTAAACATGTTTTAAACCGATCTCCAGGCGATGACGATGTGCCATAGAGGAGGATTTTCAAAGCTCGGTTCACACCATACGCATCGCAGGCATGGCAGAGCACACAACCTTGTCCGTAACAACATGTACGCATGTATGGGCAGAACTGCCGCTAAATACCTTAACCAGCTGGACTACCCTTGTACTCCTCAGCCTCCTTTCCTCCTACTCTGCTCTTAACTTGAAGCTCTTCGTGGCTCGGTCACCCTTTTCTAAGCATGGAAGTTGTCACAAAAATGGATCCTCCTCTGTAGGACTTTTAAAGCACTGTAGAGTCTCCGCAGTGTGTTTGTGCTGGTGTGTGCACACATCCTCCTGTGTAGGCATGCAGTGGGCCAGTCAATGAACATGTATTATAAGAAAAAGTGAGCAAGTATGTCTTACTGGGGTAGTTATAGCAGCCCTTGAATTGTCAAAATGATTTCTTCTAAAATCTATCTTTATATGCTCTTCTTCCGTTTGAACGAGAATGAGCAAGGCCCATACGATGAAATCCTAATTGTAAGAGTTTATTACTGAACTCTTTGTAACTGAAATATTAAAAATATCTGGTGGGCTATTTCAGGGAATTTTACTTAAGTATAGCTTAATGTTTGGGCTTTTTTTTTTTTTTCCTTCGGAAAGCTTTTCAGGCTTTTCTAGTGTATTCATTTCTTTGATCTTCTTTTGTAATAACATGATAGTCTCCAATTTCAATAGAGAAACTGGAACTAAAGTATACATGAAAAAGTCCATAACAGCTCTCTTGCTGTTTATTTCAACAATCTTAATTAAAGAAAAACCTAATCCTACAACAGACTTGTGATTTGCCTTTTCTTTGAAGCACAATTAGTTTTCATTCATATCCCTTGATGTCAGTGAGGGAAAACTATTGGTGGCGCATCAATGCTGATGGGGTTCAATTAATGCAGTTTTTTTTTCTGAAATGTATCTCGCAGTAAAACTGTGCACACAACGCACGTGCAAACACACACACACACACACGAAAGTAAGCTCTGTATTCATGCTGCCTGCAAAGCCACGTCTAAGTCTCTCTTGGCTGCTAGCCAAGGTCTCTAAAAACCCATTAAGGCTATTAGAGAAATTATTTCTCTTCCTTTATGAGCTGGGTAAATTTCACAGTTATCATTGCAGGGGGAAATGAATTGGGAATATATCTGTCTGGGGATGGTTGGACCTTCGTTGGGAATTAAGCCAACTCAATGTAAAACAGCAGCTGTGTCAGTGCACGTACTTGCAGGAGAGAGTCAGTGGATGGCACTGTAATATAACTGTTGTGCCAAAATATATCTTGGAAAATTGTTAAGTGCTTTCTGGCATTTGTGAGTAAAATCATATCTTCTTGCAATTACAGGCTTTATTGGAAATCAGCTTTTGCTTTAAAATTATATGTAAACCAATATTTCCCATGTGGTGTGCTTTCCAGATGCAGGAGAACTAAGCAATTCATTCCCAAAATGGTGCAGCAGCATCACGTATGGCGTTGTATGGTGACCTTGTCAGACCATAATAACAATATAAAAACATACAGTACAAATTCAGGAGATTTACAAAAGTGGCTGGACTTGGCCTGTGTCCTCTCTCATGCTTCATGGTTATAGCATTTGGAATTACCGGTTCTGGGGAAATTTTTGATCAGCGTGGAAGTTGGAAGCTGCAGAATTTCCTTTTGATTTGTGAGCTTTGGTAAGTACGACTTATGCAGTCAGCCATGCAAAAGTTCACAAGAGAATAGAATTGCTTTTCTTCTTTCTTTCTAAAATCTCACTTTTCAAATACTGTGAGCTGAAACTTTGAGTTTCTGGAAATCACACGTCAAATATATGGTAAAACAAGTGCAGTAACACAAGATAAACCTTTGTCTTTCTACTTAGTCACACAAAAGATTTTTATTTATCAAGTGAAACAAGCAAGCTATGTTTCCCAACTTCTTGCTGGTATTTGTATTAGTGATTTGGGAAGGAACTGTGTTTCCTTCCCCACATCATACGCTCTTTCTGAGAGGGTTTGTTTATTTATCTTTATTTTATTTTTGCCTACTTGAAATCCTGGCCTCCTTTTTTCATCTGTTTGTCTTCTTCATTGATAGCAACTGGCAATGGTCTGCGCAGAACTTTTTTACCGGTCTGCCTTTAGGTGCTATAGGTAACAGAATTATGCAGACTGTCTCAAATTATGTCCTTTGTACCCTCTGATCCTGTAAGATTTTCCAAACCTTAAGTATGACAATTTGTCAGAGGGACTTGCACGTTTTCCAAGCTTCTCTCCTAGGTCCATAACTGCACAGGACTCAAAGGAGTAGGACAACGGCAATTGAGCAGGAGTGAAGCCCTCACATTTTAAAATGGAAGCGCACACGGGTCTTTCCAAAGAGTGCATACTTTTTGTAAGCTATGTTATAAACCTAGCTGTTTCATCTAGGTCTGATAGCGAGATATTATCCCAGTAGGAACCTCTCTTTTTCTCCAAAGGGGCAGATATGATAGCTACAGGAAATGAAATTAAATGTGTGAACCACTTAAAAAAAAAAAAAAAAAAGCACTCTTAAGTGTGGCTTCTGCAGTTACTAAGGTAATCCTTGGTATGATATGTGCCCTGAATATCTTGTCTTTTTTCTCTGCTTCTATTCTGTCTGTTTTGTTTTTTTTCTCTTCGTGCTTGGAGTTCGTTGTTGAACTTATTCAAAAAAGTTTTCTAAACGATTTGGGTGTTCTTTAACATAGAATATTTGTTTATTTACATTATTTTCGCTCGGTGTTTCACTGATCTATAAAAGTACAGGCTGTTTTTCCAACATATACTTTTGAAAGCTGTAGTAAAACAGTGATAATTTCAAAAGAAGTCACCATGCCCAAATGATACATATCCAGGAGTTTTGAAGGAGTTTTAAGTATGACTCGGCTGAATTTCTAACAAAATCAACAGCTTGCTTAAAAATGGGCAAACTGGCCAGACGATAAGAGGGTAGAAATGCTGACCATACCTTTTAAAAAGGTTCTAGAGGAGCTCTGTGGGAATATGTGCTGATAAACCTTGCTGGGTACTTCTCTGGAGGAACTCTGAAATAGAAAAACGAGTTGGAAGATAATAATCTGCAGCTAATCATGTGGCTCTGCAAAGCAAACTTTGGCTGGCTAATGTAATAAAATTCCTTGAATGTGCCAGCAAATTAACAGAGGAGATGCTAAGTATGTCTTTCAAAAGTTTTCTGACAGGGTCACAGGTGAGAGCCTACTCAGCCTTCCTGGCTTTTGAGGTTTTCTCTTCAGCCCCATATTACCTGATTTTGTTTTTTTTTAAATTCTTCATTATGGAAATCAGGAAATTGAATGAGAAACTTTTGCCAAAAAAAGAAAATTTGTAAAAAAAAAAAACCAAGCTAGAAGCTCTGGAATTAAAGCTCATGATCGTGAATCAGTCTAGCTCAGAAATTGGACACCAGGAGAAACAGAATTCTTATTATGCCTTAATATGTCATGATTTGTAAGCTATCGCGTGATTCTGTGGCTAGTCATGCATGGTTTTTTGAAGGCTGTGGATTGATAATATGTCTCCTAAAAGAAACTGGGTAGCTGTGGGGCAATGTAATATCATGGATCAAAAAGTAGCTGAGAGGCAGGAGACAAAGCGGGAACAAATGGTCCATTTTCATCATGGCAAAAGGTTAATAGCCACAAGTTCCTGTACTAGGTCTGTTGTTGTGTAGTGTGTTTATTAGTTATGTGGAAAGAGGAAGGAGAAATGAGGCAGGAGTGCCACGTTATTGCTAGATAACCTCTTCGTAGGTTACTTGTTAATCAAGTCCAGAGAAGCCTTAAGGAATTTCACATGGACTTAGTCAGACTAGGTAACTGTGAGCTACATTCTTTTTGAAGAAATATAGAAAAAATTTAAAGTAATTGCATACACAGCCGTTGTATCCGCCAGCAGCGTAGTGTTATACAACATTTATTGCGCATTAATGGAAAGTCCATCTTGAAAAAAATATTACAGGATTGGACAGGCCCAGATAAAAGTAGAAAGGCTAGAGACATAAAAGTATCTGAAGGGATTGTTTACCTGAGGAGTCAGACGAGAGTTGAAGCGATAAAGTATGTGGGTTAAAAAAAAAAAAAAAAAAGGCGAAAAAGAAAAAAGTGAAGCAGCAGAGAACAAAGATCAGGAGACGACAGTTCTCCCTGTCTCTTGAGAATAAAGAAGCACTTAGTAAAAGGTGCCTGTATAAACTGTGGAACTCATTGACTCTGGATGAAGATGAAATCAAGAATTTTGCAAGCTTCAGAGAGGGAAGGGGCATTTATATGGATAACAAGAATATCCAGAGTTATGATAGTAATGCTAAAAAAGAGTATTTGAAGGGATAAACCCCCTCATGCATCAGGATTTAAGGGAATCTATAACTAAAGGGATTAGGATGAGACCTTCAAGGGAGACAGATTATCCCGCATCTGTGGGGGTTTCTTGTACCTTTCACCAAAGCATCTGGTGCTGGCTGCTGCTGGAGACAGTGTCTTAGGCCTGGTGGGTGACAAGTTTGAGCCAGAACAGCAAGTTCATACCTGAAAAACACTTAGCGTGCATCGTCTGTGTTTGTGTCTTATTTCCACTACAGTGGGCTTTGTCTTCTCTTTATTTGCATCACGATCTTGTACTAGGTCAGGCTCATGTTTCTGACGGTACGATATATGTTTGAAATCACTGCACTGGAGAAGCTGTGCAAAGTAGTGGGCACCACACAGCTGCTGACAAACCATTAACATGACGTGCATCTAGAAGTTCCTTGGTCTTTTTCCCTGTTTCTCCAGCTGTAAATCAGAAAACAATAGTATTTACTTCCCAAGGGGAATTATATTAAGGAGAACTAATTGTCAGTTGTTCTTTGAAAGGTATCATGAATGGCATAGTCAGTATCATTTTGTCCTGCCCACTATGTCCTGACTTCTTTCCTAGGACTGTGTTTTGATTGTATTTATTTTTCTGATGTACTGAGCAAAATACTTTTTTAAAAAATGGAGAGAAACATGTGCTGCTTCTTTCAATTTGGGAGTACAAAATGTAAGGGTGAGTATTTCTAGTTACACATATGGTGGCTGTGTCCAGCCAGGGCGCTTCAGAACAGTTAGATTTTTGGTAGCTTCTGGCTTTGCAATTTCTTCTCAGTGTCTTAAAGGAAGACAAGTACAACCGCAAAATCCAGTAGCAAAAGAATGTTTTAAAAATTTGCCCATGGAAAATCTATCTTTGTATTTGATGAATTGGGTTTTTTCTGACTACCAAATACATCTGTGGCTATTCCCATGTTTCTATCATAAAATGAATTTAATTTTTATTGCCGCTTCATTTGCCAGTGATCCTTTTGTTTTGTATCTTCCTTTTCTAAGAGTGTTTTGCCGTAATTCCTGATATTTTAATGGACCTTTAAGATTCATTTTTTTGACTTAAATGCTAGGACTCCTGTATTTCAAGGTCTTCGTTTGGCTCACAATTTAGTAAGACCTGAGCATGATTTTGGCTGCAGAATCATAAGAAATTTTTGAAATCCCATGTAAGAGCTAAGCAATGGTGCAACCATTTATTGCATCACATTCTTATGCAGTCATATAGCAAGTGAGTTAGTATTGACCAGGTAAGTTTTCTATTTCCTGGATTTCGTGAAGCTTTGAGGCTTTTACATCCACTGTGTGATGTGAATTAATTCAAAAAGTATCATCACACCTAAGGCACAAGATAATGGTGCTAATTAGGCTTTTCATGAGATAACATCTCAGCCCTATGACACTAGATCTACAGATACTGTAGCATTCTGTGAACTCTGAAGCATGTGTTCACATCTCAACTTCCTAGGTCTTCAGTGTGCTTTTTTGTCCTACCCACTTTAAGGTTTTACAGCTCAGATATTCAGTATTAACCATTGTTGATGTAGCCAGCTTTAATTTTTAATTTTCTTCTTCCCAAAGCCGCAACAGTTTCTAGTTTAAACATAAACATGCTGCCTTCTTTTTGTTTAAATCCAACAGTTTAACGTGCATATCATATTTTTATCGATTTGCGTAAGCACTTTTGAAGATTCTTTTTGTGAATGAATTTATCCATTTAACTGCCTTGTCTGGGAAGCAGTAGTGAAGTTTGCCAAATCATTTTGTAAAACTTCTACAAAGAATGAAGTAAATTCAGCTTCTATGAAACTGTTCTACAGTGGTGAAATTAGTAAAATTGGAATTTGTTTCACTTTTAAATCCATTTTGAGTCAGTGATAAATTCAGGTATTGCAGTCTGCCTGGCCAAAATTGAGGTCTGTCAACTGTTTTCATGGGGATATATGACCTCTAAGCTTTATGAAAATTGAGCTGAACACTGTTCAACTCAGACAGTAGTCGGTGGTAAGATTTTAGGGTGATGCAGACTGATTCGCAGCCACTTCTGCTGTGGCTTAAACAGTAGACATTACTTATATTATTGATACAAATAGTCTTTGGAAATAATTGACTGCTTTTGAGAAAATCTGTTCAAACCTCTCTTCTCTTCCTAGGTCTTTCATGTGTTTGATGAAGCCAGATAACATGTCAGTAGATTGTGTTGAAAAACGGCAGAACAATTTCACCAAAATAGAAGCAACTTCAAAATTTTTACCTTTAACATGATATAAAATAGAGCAACTTTTATCTGATTCTTTTTTTTCCATTTGTGGAAAACACTGTAGACAGATGAAATGGCAACATCAAAATTATGCAGGCCTAACATGTTCTTTTCTCATCCTTATCTTTCTTATTGCAATGAAATTGATAATATCTGTGATTTAGTCTCTTCCTTTTTTTCCCCTTTTTCTGTTCTGCTATTTCAGAGCCTCTTGCAGTTTTAAGAGGTTGCAGAATATCAATAAAAAAAAAGAGTAAAAATACCCATTTCTCATTTTCTATTTTATTTTGAATAGGGAAAAAAGGAGTAGAATGCCAAACTTTTTTTTTTCCTTGTATCTGTGACACAATTTCAGTTTGAACCTTTATTAGTATCTTGTTTAATTTACCATTTGAAAAGTCAAGACTTTTATTGCTCTGCCAATATGAGAAAAAAAAATTAAAGACTGTTTCTGTAGAGAAGTATTGAAGCCATCTCAACAGTGGGCTTCTTTGGAGAGCAGGTATTGTGCAGGGTACAGGTATCCCATATCCCCCCTGAACAATCTCAGTGCTCTGTGCAGTCTCTCTTGCATCGTCTGTATGGCAGATAGTATATTTCCCATGTAATTCTTGTAAAAATATGCTCCCCTAGCAGCAAAATCATGATCATCTCGTAGTGTAGTTCTTTGACTGCTAGTCAACAGTGTTGCAGTTGAAGTGAAGTTGATTTTAACCCATTCCCTGCAAGCAAATTAAAATAACGTTCTTGCAACAGCTTCTCTTAATTATTTTTATAGATCATCTGAGTAATACCCAAACTGATACCACTGAGAACAAAGGGAAAACAATATGGAATTACTTCCCTGAAACCAAAGGTTAGATAAGGAGTGACAGCTCCTTTAAACCTAAAATATGTGGGATGGTGGGGATGTAGAAAGTGGATGTAAGATGTTAAAAAGTGTGTCTGACAGTAAACAGCCATTAGCTACTATTTCCTGCAGCGCATATCCCAGTTTGTAAAGTTAGCATTTGAAGAGGTCTACGGTACAAACCCTGTCATCATTGTCCTTGCTGGGACCATGTTCTGACTCTTGCAGTAATCTTATGCTAACAGGGGCTGGTTTATTTTAACAAAGAAGTGCGTCTCTGTGTTCCCTCAGAGAGGCCAGCTCACCTGTCGGCTACAATAGCATCTGCCTCACTAAGCACCAGCTCTGGGTACACACCAGCAGCTTGGAAAAAGCACCGCTAGTTGAGAAAATGCAGGTCAGAAATGCCCCCAGAGATGCCAAGACAATAGTACTTCTCTTGGCAGACACTTGTTTTGAATATAACCTTCCAACAGCTCTGTGATCCTGGCCCTTGTGGAGTCCGGGAGCTCTGGATGTCCTGAAAAAACTGCGAGTCCTTTAACCTGACTTCGCTGTGCACACTGCTGTTATCATGCCTCGTTTTACCATGTTGACGGATGATGATTTTTGGCACATACAGTAATCCTGACTGTTGTACCGTTCAGTCCTGTCCTCATTGCTTCTGCAGTAAGTACCAGATTATCCGTGTGTCACTTCACCGTTTCTGCCATTAAGTTTCTCTCCCCTAATTCTTCTGGACTTTAGGGAAAAAAATTCCTATATTATCACTTTCTTCTTCCTTGGGACCCTGTGTGGTCCTGTCTGTGACTGATTAAAGTAAAACATTTTCTATATGTGTTCTTTTTAATCAACACTGCATGTCTAGGTTGGTAATGGTCTAACTGATATTTTGGTGTTTTGGAATAGCATTAATGACTCACAGCAGAAAGAGCAAACACACACTTCAGTCTTCTGGTGGTGTTAGCAACCAAAATGCCTTATTCAGAACAAAACCAAGGTTGTTATGTATGGGATTAGTAGTCCAGGTTTTGGCCTATCTCTGCTTCTCATCTCTCTCAGCTGACAGCCCTTGTTCATAGCTCCTTGCTGTAAGGAGGACCACGTTTTCAGCTGGCTTCATCCCCCAACAAATTTAAACAGCTCTCCAAAAGTCAACAAGAAGACAACCTTCTTAGAAAGATCCAGTCTAAGGGAAGCTCTGTTGTAAATTCTGAACTATTTTTACTGTGAAGAGCACGTTTAAATCATGCCATGTGGCTTGGCATGGGTTACCCATCGCTGGTATCGAGTGACTTGGCCGCAGACCAGACCCTGTCAGTAGGACTAAACAGTTTGCCCAGTGGGGCACGCTAATTCTCCTGCTATGCTTATGGGGCAGTGCTTTCTTTCATTGCAGTAGGTGCAAACAAATTCAGAGCTTGCTCGGTGTTCTCTAACATGTGCTCAATTGTGCTGTGTGGACATGCTTTTCATCACCTTGGAAATGTGAACCTTTCTGAACCGTGTCTCTTCTCCTTCTATATAAATATATTTTCTGTTACTGCCTATGGCCTCCTCTGTTATGTGCAGAATTTCCCTGATTTGCCTGTGAAGTGGAAAGGACCTGTGATTTTTCTTGAGGTGTGGTGCTCCAATTATAAACCCATAAACTAAATGAGAGCCTTAATTATAATGGAAAACAGATTAGAATATTGTCATTTGCCTTGCTGGGGAGCCAAGGGGAGATTAAAAAGCCAGTGGCCTAAATTTATGTTATTTGTATTTCTGTGAGTCAAACCTCAATCATGTAAAACAGCCACTAGGCCTGTATTAATGGGAGAGGCCAAGAGAACTGAATCTCAAAGGGCTGTTGCCCTTAGGACATGGTACATTATGATAATGTGATGAAGAATAATTACCAAATGTGAAATATATATTGTCAAATGTAGGAGCAAGCTATTCCTGACTGAAAATGAGGATGTGAGAAAGATAGTGATTGCCAGTCAGCCAGGGCTAGCTTTCTAAAGGCGCCTCTGCTAAAACTGGCTGTTGAGACACTGAATTTGCGTTCAGTTCTCGCAGGTCAAGGTGGTTCAGTGGAACAGGGTAAGCTTATTGTTTGTGTTGAAGCCAGACCTTAAAGCTTACTGCGGAGAGCATAGAAATGTATTTACAGCAGTGATAATAATAGCGTTCCTGATGGTGACCATTGTTATGATAAAGCCCCCTGAATGGCAGTGATGACGGAGTGTAAGATTTCATCAGTTGATATTAAAAGGTGATGCAAAAATGGAATGGGAACATTTATGTACATAGGTGCTATCAATATTGGTTATTGCTGACAAAATACATCAGTGTTTCCTTTCTCTTCTTTCTAAGTAAGGTAGGACTTTTTTCTGTAGCTCTGGCTGTTGTGTGCGACGTCTGCATTAAATTACGTTTGTGATGTGCAGGGTGGGACACAAAGCATGAGCAGTCCTCTGGCAGCTTTCGTCTTCATACTTGTGTGGTGCCAGGCAGCAGTATAGTCTCCATGCCCTCGTTTCCCCTGCCATACTGTGTGTGCTGAAAGATTTGTTCTTGGTTCTTTAGTCAAAATAGTAGCCTCCTCCATGGTGTGGTGTAACTGGATTAAAGGAAAATGCAAACTTGTGACTTTTGTCAAAGGGCATATGCATAGGTGTAACCTTAAATACTAGCCAGCTGGACTGAGTTCAGTGACAGTATTTTCATGCTTCAAGTTATGCATGAATTAAGTGCTTTACTGGATCGAGCCTTTAGTAAGGGTGTACGTACAAATTCCGAATGAAATCTGCCTATAAAACCTCAGGTAAGAGTATAGCTCAAAGCAAAAGCATGACCAGCTAAGTTGGTGTGGAGGTCATGGACCAAAACCTACTTGTGATAATGAGGCAAAATTATTTTTTAATGGATTTTCTGTCTTGGGAGCAAAGAGTGATTTGGCATAACCAACCATAGACCAAAACTGTTAGCAAACTTGTCAAGTCTGTTTTACTTGTTCGTTTGCCAAATACCACAGTTGTGAAATAACTTCCCCTTGAGACATTATCTGCTTTAGGTGCTCTATTTTGGTAGCCTCACAGCTCTCAAAGCTGCTAGCTGTGTGCCTCGTGTTCTATAATGTCTGTATCTGCACACTACTACTGCACCACAGGGTGGAATTATTGGCCCGTTGTAAAGACGGAGGGGTAGCGTTTAGATTACCTTGCTCCAGATCAAATAGGAAATTTCTGTTAGAGAAGACCACCGATCCAGTGCTTCAGAACAGCATTCAAGGTACTGCTTCCTCTGCTGCTTTGCCTATCTGGCAAATAAATGTCATCAATAAATCACTAGACAGAGCTTCCTTCTGTTCTTAAACTAAACAGCTTCTCACTGGCCCTGATGAAAAGTTAGCATCTTGTAAGAGTTTTTGCATGTCACTGAAGGAAACATTTTAGTAGTTTGGGAATCTTACCACTAAAGAAAAATACACAAATACATATCAACACTTTTAAAATCTAGTGATCACTAATCTTGGATTGCCCAAACGTATGGATCACAGGCTAGACTTGTAAAATAATGGAGTAGTCAAAGTACATGGGCATTTCTGAAAAATACTGCCTTTTCATAAGCAAGAGACAGAAATCTTTAGTGTAAAGAAATATGGATAAGCCTTAAATTTGCACTTCATATTTTGTATACCATAGATAAAACCAACAAACAAATGAGATTTTTAAAGACTGTATCAAGTATACACATCTTTTCCCCCACTCACTTTTCTGCATTTCCTTTATGAATCACAACTACATGATTTGTAGCTAAACAGTGAAACATTTTCCTCTTTTTGTCTTGAATTTTGTAACAGTTTAAAGATTGAGGAGGAGTAAATCATTGGCTAGATCCAGTCTTCAACTGCTTCCTGGATATAGGTCCATTTCTAGAGTTGTGTTATAGTATTTATTTTTTTTTCTTTTCTTTGAGTTAAATGGGAAATACAGCTTTTCTGTTCCAAAGTCTTCCAAATGTTGCCATAGAGCTGAGAGAGTTAGATGTTGAACAAAACCATCAAGAATCATGAAATTCTGTCCAGAAACTTCTTCCTCTGCAAGGAAGAGTGCTAAAGCAACAGCTGTAGCATATACTTGGGTCTGAAACCATCTCTCTCTCAATTTGCCCTTAGGCCAATGTTAATTGCTGAAAAGCCAAATGGTATGAGCAGGTTTTCAGAGTACACTACTGCTGAAAAATAAATGCAATAAGAAAACAAGATAAATACCCAGTGCTAAGAAATGATGATTCTCTAGATTTCCTCAGTCAAGCAATATTTATCAGGTGCATTGATTTAACTAGCGGCTATTGGCAGTTACAAATGGATGATGACAGGAAACAAAAAACCACCTTCATTTGCCATAAGGGGGCTTTTCATTTTAATGTAATGCCTCTTGGAATTACCAGCGTCCCGACTACATTTCAAAGATTAATGAACATCATCCTGTCAGGTTTAATATATCATACTTCTCTAGTACACTTGGACAGGATACTGTTCTCATGGATTCCCAGAGTTTTCAACAACACTTACATGAATTTTTTTAAGACATAAGCTCTGAGAGGATCTAAATATTTAGGAGTTTAAAAGAGAGCTTTCATTCCAATCTGGTAACACAGTAAATACTATAAAATTAATTTGTGTCATTAAAATTAATGCCAAATTAAAAGCCTCTTAAAATGCTGCAGAATCACACAGAAAGTTGCATGTAGGTGTGTCCTGTTATCCTGAAAGTAGTACTCCATTGTGTAAGGGGAAGGAAGAAAAATAAGTTACTCTCAGACATCAGGAATCATTTGACAATCTCATTAAGTCTCACGGGTCTCTCTCACAAAAGTGGGATTGACCCAGGAAAATGTGTACTTCGTTTTTTATAATTTGGATAATAAAACAGAGTGGATTCAAAAACTGTTATTAAAGCTGATATTAATGACAAAATACAAGTTGGAAAGTTAATATTCCAAAGTTATCATGATTTAATCTTAAAATTATTTTGTTTCAATGAGTTTACTTGATTGTCCCATAAGCTCAGAAAGCACACAACCACAATTTTCTGATATAAACCACACTATTTCTGCTGTTCTGATGAAATAGCATCAAGCACATCTTCCTACAAAAGGGAATAATTTTCTTTTTCTTGCATAAATAACTTGAATGATAGTGTAAATACCATTAACTGTTACTTATTTTTTTGACACATACGAAGGCATATTCCAAAATGATAAAAATGAAAACAACAATATTTGTTATACTTCACAAGCAAATATTTGTTTTTCTTCTTTTACACTAGGGAACATCTTCGATTCTGAAATGAAATGAAGAGATTTTTCCTGACTCGTTATGTCTCACAGGTCTCATTCATAAATGTGATATTGAATAGAAAAAATTTGTTTTTGCCAGTGGAGTACCTCACACTATATAAAACATTTGAACTTAGAAAAACAATTTCCAGTGGATACATAGCTTTCCAGAATTATTACAATAAATATAAAATTAATAATGTTATATATGTGTTAATGTAATTCATGTGCGATTTAGCTATTTTGTATGGACTGTTCCATTAAATTCCTGTAGCCCATAAACAAAATATTCTGTGGAAAACAGGAAATGCATATGCAACTTGATATTAAAATTAGTCTACAGATTAACGTTAAGATTTTGTTTCAGGGCAGATTTTCATGTCAAAGGTGCACAGAGCACCCCTGATGCTCTCTTGTTTCGATTTGTGTAAATGCATACCTACTGGTCTTTTACAACTAGTAGACACAATCCTAACAAATTCCCAAAAGTAGAAAGTCCAGTGTACATGGGTAGGGGCAACCATAGAAACTGAGAACACAGTTTTAAGAAAAATTAGACACTAGTAAGCACCAATAAATGTGGTAGAATTTTTGTCACGGGGTTTTTAAGGTCAGATATCTTATTACACCCAGTTTTAATTTGACCACAAGTTACTAGTCTTGCTGCAGAAGTGATTCTGTGACATTGTACGGCCTGTCCTATGCAGGAGGTCGAAATACAGGATCATGGTGACTCCTGATCTTAAATCTCTGAATAATTCCTTTGCTTTGATTAGCAGAATATAAATACCTAGATGGATGAATAGTTTGCCTTTCTTTTCTTTTTTTTTTTTTTTTTTGTGTTGTTTTTTGGGAGAGCTGCATGATAAATAGTGACATACTTGGGCTGATTGGTTAATTGAATAAGCAGCAATGCAAACTGCAGTGAGTGATGCACAGGTGTGCAGGGTGGCTAACACACAGCAGTACTCACCTTTTTTGGGTGGAAAAACAGAGTCCTTATTCCTCTTTACAAGTACTGATTGTTCAGAAGGCTCCCTAGAATATTCATGTTCTTCACATTGGTTTCCACTTCCAGATTGCTTGTTGGAGATTTAATGGGGGAAGATGGATGGGAAAGAGGAATCTGGTAGTGAGGACTCATAAATTAGATCTCTATGGGTGAAGGAAAAGTCTGATGCATCAAAATGTGCTTTTATGTTTGCAGTATTTTTTTTGGGGGAAAAAAAAAACAACACAAAAGCACAGTTGTTTTTTTTTTTTATTAGACATGCTGTGATATCTGGGGTAATTCTTTGGGTGATTCAGAATCTTCACAAATTGCTGGAAATCATTCTTAAATGCTGTTTATTACTTCTGCTGTGTAAGACTTACTTTGCCCTTCAAGGTGGAAATACTGATTATTTCTTCCATTCCAGAGTTGTCCAGGAGATTCTCCACAACCTCATGCTCTCCAAGACGTACATTACCTCTGGCCTTCTTCCTCAGCCATACCTGACTCACCTCTAGCCTGCACGTGTGCTGTTATTAACTGTGATGTTAGTGATGAGCCTCCTTCCTGTGCTGTGATGCTGCCGTGCTGTTTCTCGATCTTGTGCTACTTAGCATGCCAGTCGCAGAAATCTCTGCATACTGTGATTGGGTAATATTGCCTCCAGGAGGTTTAAGTCCTGCTCACAGCCCTTCCTTAGTTCTCCTATACGATCACAGGCAAATCTTGATCTGGTCTCTCTGAGGTGTAAAAAAGAGGTTAAACTTTAGATGTCTATCGGGTCCTAAACATAATGGAGCAGAGCAGGAAATTGAGTCTTCCATTTGTTCCACCATTTCCTCCTCTCTTTTGCTAGAAGGTATTTGCTCTTTTTACCCGAAAAGCTGAGGTCATCTGCTCCTGTTTCTCAACTAAATTATTAAAAATCTCCTGTGTAGATAAGTGATTGTTTCTAACTTTTGTGCCTTGAGCTAGTGAACTGTAAATTCTTCTGGTGTCTTACGGAGCCCTTTACAGCTTTAGTCATTATTGTCACCACCCTCAGTGGTGCACTGAGATGCTGAAGACCTAATTTGATCAAACCAAAGTGACTTTATTATGTTCTCTAGTTTCTTATTAAAGAAACAAATCTTGAAAAATATTAAACTGCAAGTTTGTTTTGTTTCCTGGACTGATTCTGAAGCTGTGATTCTTTTCCGCAGAGTTCTTTGAGATTTCTATTTCAGGCTACAGCAAAACCTTCTGAAGTTTTATATATGGCTTTTTAAAGCAGAGATTTTTTCGTTTTTTTGAAGCCTAGTAGAGCCAGTAGACTGGACTGGGGAGACCCGCTTTCAAATCTTCTTGGTATTGCCCTACTTTCATCTGTACGTCTTTGGGTTGTACGGTTGTTAGAACTGTTGCACTCTGCCTATGAAATTAAACAGTGTTTAGAACAAAGACTTTCACTGGAAGGTGAATGGGAGGCATGGTGGGAGGACAAGAGGCAAGAAGCCCAAGTTGAAACATCAGAGAGTCCAAGCAGATGTAAGAAAAACCTTTTTCACCATGAGGACAGTCAAGCATTGGAACAAATTACTTAGAGAGGCTGGGCAAACTCTGTCCTTGGCATTTTCAAATCCCAATTGGATAATGTCCTGAGTAACCTGTTCTGACCTCAGAGCTGACCCTGTTTGGAGCAGAAGGTTGAGCTAGAGACCTCCTTAGGTCCCTTCTGACATAAACAATTATCCTCTTCATTCATACATATGGTTCCTACTTAAGTGGGAACTGTTAACAGCCCTGTGAGTCCTCATACTGTTTCATCATACAGTTATTAATTTAAACACTTAACTACTCACTTAGAATTTCTATAAAGTTTTGAAAATATACTAAGCAAAATGCCTTTTCCTCTGAGCCTCTGTTTACACAGAAGCCTATATTAAAATACAAACCAGAACTAAACGTAACAGGAAATACTTTGGTGTCTTGGCGCATATAAGGCAAACTGAACGTTCTCAGATTTAGCTCAGAATAGTCACCAATATTTTTACGCAAGTTCAAACACTGCAGTAAATGATCTGTGGGTAAGAGGTATGTATATCAATTACTTATGTCTATACTGCGCACATTGCTCTGTGCCTAATATTAATTGTGATTGGAGTGAATACACATGTGTATACATAAGTTTCCTGTATAGCTCTAGTTAATTTGGAATATGTGACTGTGTCACCCCAGTAAGGTGGTGCATTTGGTCGCTATATGCCCGTTCAGTGAGCAGCCTCATTTGCTCATGGAATTGACATTACAGCATTCTGCTTTCAGATGCATTATCCATCCTGAACAGAACACGAACAACATAAAACCCTAAGAAAATGATTCTTCCCTGAAAGATAATGCCACATAATTGAGTCTCTGTATAGGTTGTTTGGAGACAGTAACAAAGAAATGTAAAACAGGATCCCTGAAACTGGTACAGCTTGTAAAATCTTGTTAAGCCATGTTAAAAAAAATACATTAATGCCCCCATTAGAAGCTGCAGTTTATTTATTGCATCCTATTCTTTAGCCCTAGTAGGAATAGGCTTTTTTTTTTTTAATCTTCCATCCGTCCTTCCCCCTCCCCTTTGAAAGTGCACTCATTGAACTCTTGGCAATTAGTGTAATTGAAATTTATTGACAATGCGGCCGTCTGCTGAAGCTTCATTGTTCCGAGTGCTTAGTGCACAGCGCTATTGAGCAATGCCATGGCAGTGTCAGACAGCTCATACCTTGCTCAATTATATCAATGGACCAGTGACTGCCAAAGGTTCCTTTGGGGGTACGAATGTTACTTAGTGATAAGAGCCTTTCGAAACAGAATCCCTGGGCCCCATCTCTAGTGGGAGATGGAAATGAAATATGTATTTCTCTGCTGTGGAAAATTAATGTAATTGGCTCCCTTAAAAAGCTTTGACAAGTTGACCTGTTTGAAATCTGAGGAGGGCTTATACTGCGGTATCATATTATCTCCAACATAAAACCCCTCCTTTGGTGGCGGTGACAGTGGGATAAAATGGAATTTGGATAGTAATATTAAACTTCAGCTCCATTGAACACGTTGGTATGTTTTTCCATTTATAGCTGCAAGATGGGGTCTTGCAGGAATTCTACCTTTTTTGTATTGCCGTCTAATGATTTTTTGTTTTGATTCATACTAGTGCAGGAGAGAAAACAGTGTGTGTGAGTAAGATCTCTATACTTAGCTTTTCTTCTAAAACGTATATTGATGGAAATTTAAATAATATGTCTGTCAAATGAGAATATTTCATTCAGGCTAATTCTGAAATCAGAGTTAAACTCTCAGACAAATTAATCAATGTATTCCTTACACGCATAAAGGTCTACACACCAAAAATAAATAAGAGCTTGGCACAGCAGCTGAAGAACAAAGCTGAATATCCAAATATGCATTTTATCTTGTGTTTGAGTACAGATGCATACAACAGTTTTGTGTTTTATTGGAATTAAACTACCGTGATAGAACAGAAGGCATTTACAATGGACCGTACTCTGCCCAGGCTTAAACATCATGCAATTCTCTAAATTCATTGTAATAGTGTGTTTCAAAATTAGGCAGAGATGAACTAGTCGCTTTTTATTTCTGATAATGTAGTGACTTCACAATTTATTTAATAGAATATTAAAAAGAAAGGAGTTTGGATGCCAAACCTCCACATATAAGTCCAGGATTTTATTAAATTATTTTTTATTTGCCTTTCTATTTGCCTTCTTTTCAAAATCAGAGCAAAATCTTTCGTTGGTAAGAGATGGGGGAGTAATTATTCACACCGTAAAATTTTGCATTACGGTTGTCTTTGGCTTTCAGCACATGGATGAAGATCTGCTTCTCTTATTCATGGGATTTTAGGGAATATAGGATTCTGGTTCACATACGTGGGTTTTTTTGGGTTTTAAAGTCCTCTTTTGTCACCTAAAAAGATTTACCAGGAATGAGAAGAGGCATCTCTGGAAGACTGAGGCACCTGCAGTGCAGAATCTTGGGTGAGAAAAGCATAAGACAGAAGGGAAGGGGCAGTTTGAGGTAAAGAAAAACCTGCAACAGAGAATGAAAGAGACAGCAATGTAAATTAGTTGTTATTGCTCTTTTAAAAAGGGAAAAAAAAAAAGAAAAAAGACATCAACAACCAAAAATCAGCTAAAAGAAAGGGAAGAAGTCTCCCTTGAATTGTGGGGAGACAGAGCTTGGTGACTATTTTGTGATTTGAATTGCTTCATTTGCACCTACCTCTGCTTACCATTGCCTCCTAAATTGGAAGATCTCCTTTCCTGGTTTCAGTTTGGATGCTGCCAAAATCTCTGGAGAATATCCTTCAAGATGTGTAGTACTGTTCAATCAGAACTAAAACTCTAGCCAGGATTTGGCCTTGGGCCTGGAATAATGTTGCTTTTCTTCCAAATGACTCTTCCTCAGCTTGTCGCTGCTCAGAATTTAGTAACATTTGAGCTTACTGGTACATTTCTGGTTCCAAAAGCTTTAGAAAGAACTCTAGACCTAAGCAGCCTAAAATTTAGCCCACCATATATAAAATACTTTAACAAACACCTTTGGTGTCCAGAGTCAGCTACCTCTTCTTTTTGGAAAAAAATCATGGGGAAGGAATGTAAAAATTTTAAGAATTAGTGTCAATATTTGAATGAAAACTTTTTAAATAAAGTATTTTAAATGAGGAAACAACGATTTAAAACTATTTAATTTTTTAAATTATTTAGTATTTTCACAGAATACATTTATATTGAGTTAACTGGAAGTCTACTTTGATAAACTAGAGTTTAGTATAGAGTCTCTCCGAGTCTTGCTCATTTCTTTTATGCATTTATCATCCCTTGATTGCTGGATGGTAACTGGTTAGTAAAGGATTAATCCTTTATCTTGCAAACATAAGGCACAATCAAAGCTCAATCGTCAAACCTACCCTCCTAGAGATCTTCCATCTTTCTTCTGTTTCTACACAAGAGAATCTTACAGAAGATAACTATATATAATACTGGATTATTTATATAACTTTAAATAATTTCCTTTAATTGCATTAAACTTCAGTGAATGTTGTCCATGTGATGGGTTTAAAGCTTTCATCCTAACTTCATAAAAGTTCTTTCAGAGCCTGTACTAGAGAATGATCATTCTGAATTGCTACTAACTAATGTAAGCATGCAATTATTTTAAATGTTCCTCCCAGGGATTCTCTTGGTAAAGTATTTTAAATTCATATATAAAAAATTAATGACAATATGAGTTTAACTTCCTCTGAATCTGGGCTGACTGCAATTATTACATAGAGAAAATTATTCAAATATCTTTATTAAAGTTACAGTATTTAGACACACACTTTTTTGCTTAATAAATCGCTCTTCTGAAAATTGCTCTTCTAAACTTCATAATGGTGTCATACAGTGAAATATACTTTACCTTTCAAATCAATAGATCACCTAATACCTGTTCAAATGGTCTGTATTTAGTCTTAGGAACATACAGTGCTGCTTTCCTTCCACGCATACTGCATATCGGCAGGTACAAGGATTAAGCAACTTGCTAGCAGCTTTAGGGGATGACTATGGTCTGAAACAATATATAGCAGGGCTGAAAGTATTGTAAAGTACTATTATTTTTTTTTAATTCCCTCAGTGCTACAAACATGGTGTACTATTTTAGGCATTTTGTGGATTAATTAAAATGTTCATGGCGTTATCGGCTCAAGAAATGCATATGTGTGTGTGAGAGAGAGAGGCGGCGGGCAAAAGAGAGCGAGCTGAAACCAAATATGAAACTCTTGTACATAAGTACATGTACATCTGGAGGAAGAAAAGGATCCCCATAGCTCTAAACCTGGTTACATCTGTTCTAAAACCTCATAAATTTCTGCTTAGCAGTCCAGCTGGGTAGAATCTTAAAAGAACATCAAATAGATACTTGTCTTGATAAAGCAATTATGTTGTCAGTTCCCTTGATCAGCATGAGCTTGACAAAGCATGCTCCAAACTTGTAATTTTAGCCTAGAGCTCACAAAACTTGAAGAGGTGATCTATGGAAAGGAATGAATTATCTCAAGATATGGGTTTTCATGAATTGCTCTTTAAGCGCCAAATCTTGGCCTGCAGTTATTCCAAAGTTGGGCGGTACCAGCCCTGGGGTGGAGAGAAAGAAGAATATTTAGGCCGTGAATGTATTGTCGCTCCCAGCTGACAGCTCCATACCATAACTGTCAGCCGTGACATCTATCTTAAGAGCGTAGCACTTTTCAAGTTCTTTTGTGTCTGTCATTCAGCTGTGGACACGCTGTGTGAAATCCCGGCCTTGCAAACAAAACTCTCACTGACTGCCCGGCTTTTGTGCCCTCTGTGTGGCGTTGGGGAGAGGCTAGTTCTGCCAGGCATATTCCTGAAGTCACACCCCAGGCCTGAAAGGTCGGAGTCTCCAACCAAGATGGACGGGGACATGACTTAAGCAGTTGCGCCATAAAGAGGAGAAGAAAACTTTTGTGCCTGGACTGGGGCCGGGCAACTACGCAGTGCTCAATGAGAGAGAAAGGAAAACTATGCATGCTGTGTGTGGCTTGTAATCGTGAGGTGTGCGTGAAAAACAGCAAGAATTTGGGGGGACTAACTAGTATCCACATACTTACGTAGTGCTTAGGCTAGGTTCTGTGTCTCAAAGTACCTGTGACAGTTATCGTTGTGGAAGCTCTGTTGTTTTCCTTTGGCTTATCTTCCTCCTGGAATTAGAAAATAAATTTCTAACAGATTCCAAGTTGAAAAAAAAATCTTTCAAATTCTATTTTCTAAGGCAACATGTTGAAATACAAATTTCTAATTTTTACCTAAGTCTTATTTAAGCATCATGAAGTTAAAAATATTTGTGGAGCCAATGTAGTGTGTTCTGTATTTTGTGACATGTAATGTTCCATTGAATCAGTCAAAGTGGTGACTTGACAGAGTTACATATATTAGAGTACTGTGTGTTTTCCTTGAAGTTTTGCTAGTTCACTGCCTGGTGCTTTTTAATTCATGCTAGTACATAAACTTGACACATTGAAGTACTGAGTATTCAGCATTAGGTTTCTGATAAAGCAAATGCAGTCCCTTGGCTGTCCAAGAGCATAAGTGGTTTGAAACATGATCACAACGCCTGGGAGAAATCCTTCTAATAGGCACTAGAGAGGGTCGACATTTTTAAAGGATAAAAGCATATGGTCGTCATACAAGGAGGTGATCCTCTGAGACAGAATTAACATGAGATATTGATAGTAGTTCTTTCAGATTAACATGTTGCACAGTCATTACTAGTTTCGTTTGCAATTACTTAATGCATTTCTTCCAAGGTACTTACTTTCTCAATAGGGATTGTCTTAATACACACTCTGGCCAAGTGATGTGTGATGTGAGATATATTCCAGCATATTCTCTGAAAAACTGGAAGGGGTGAAATGCCAATGCCTGTTATAAAAGTGCAGAAATAACCTGTTGGAAAACCTACGGTAAAGCAGGATTTATAAGAGCTCTGATCTTTTGGCCTCCCATCATTGGAGTAGATGTTACATGTTTGCCCGTGCCTTTGCAAGCTTCGTTAGCGCACACCACTAGAGTGGTCTTTGGCAGAAGGAAATCAGAGATGCAAAAAACGTATCATAAATTTTACAGCAAAATAAATGCTTTGTTTACTAAAAGGTTGGCAGCATTTGTTAAGCAATGAGTCTTGCCTTCTGGAATCTAGCACATTTGCCAATTGATCGAACTTTCATGAGACAGGTTACTCATAATTTGGATATCAGCAAGGTTTGGGATAGCTCTGCTTCGTGTTCAAGCCTTATTCTTTGTACAGCTATTTAAGAAATATTGCATTGGCCTGGAAAAACTTCTTGATGGCTTTTTGACAAAAGAGAAATGGAAAAGATGCATGTAAATGAGTTTGAACAACGTATTGCTATAAAGATAAAAACGTTCTTGCAGTGCTGGGAAGTATTCCAGGTGTATCAAAATACTAAGTTATCTTCTAGGAACTACTTCAGCTTTTTGAAAAAAATAATTGTCCAAGAACCTCAAAAATGTATCTAAAAAAAGGTGTATTATATTTAGTGGGCTAGTGTCAGGGATAGCCTGACTGAGGAAGATGAAATTGGCCTCGACAGCATCCCGGTATACCTGTGAGAATATGAAAGAAGTGGATGAAGAATGTTGTAAACAGGCTTGAGAAGGTGTTAAGAGACTGAGCAAGGAGAGACTAAACAAGTGAATGCCACAGAGCAGAAATTTGGCAAGAGAATGAAGTGGGAAATACAGTAGGAGCTCCAGCCGATCAGTGTGTGAATAGAGGTGAATGGACAGAGGTACTGAGCGAATCATTTTAGCAGCCTTAGTGCATGAACCAGTGGACAGATAAGAAAGGTTATAAAAGGGAATGTTTTTTCTGCTGCGCCATCTCGGCCATCTTGGCTTTTGTAACTCAATAAAGGCTGCCTTCTTTTTTACATATATTTTTGTCGGCGTCGGTCCCTACTGCGACAGGCTAGCTATTCAAAAATTTGTTAATGTGAAATTTGGCCAACATTTTAAATCTGAAATGTTAATTTGACTGAAATGGAGTAAATGATTCTATAACCTCCTGCTGGTCAGAGGGGTTTATTTATTTATTTATTTATTTTTGACTCATGCTGCCGATCCTTTCAGGTCTATGCCCTGGGTTCCTCTCTTCTACCCTATTTTGGACCATCAGTCCTAAAACCCTGTTAGCACAGAATTCTGAACCCTTATTTCTTCTCACAGAGCAAGAGGAACAGGAATTGCATTCCAGACAGGGAGCATCATGCATTATGCAGGGTAACATGCATTATGGAATAATATTAACAACTGGGAAAGCAAACCAACCAACCAACCCCCCCATAACATCATAAATCCTCCTAAAACTAAGCCAGAAAGAAACAATCCTCAAATCAGCCAAATAAAAAGCAATAAACAAAAAACAAGACCAAAAAAATTACACCAAAAAGTGCTTGGCTTGTCTCCTTTTCAGGATCTTCAGGGAATTTGTGTCATAACTGAAATTTTGGTCAGTTACTGTCTGTGTCAAACAAATGCAGTGTGAAAAACAAGTGTTTGGGGTGGTTTTTTGAGTTGTTTTCCTAACTCTGATAGACCCTGAAATAGTTTTCTCTCCGGTTTTGTGCTGAGAACAAGGCGGCTGTTCAGGTTTGCCAGACAACTACTTCAACACTTTCTCTGTAACTCCCTGCCATAATTTGAAGGAGTCTACAGGGTGTGTTGCCTGCCATAGTGTAAGTAATAAAACCCAGTGGTTTCTTTAGTGTGCGGCTGTATTTGCTATTACATGTTTTACAAGAGGTATTGGCAGCATAAGCAATATTGTAGGTTTTCTAGTATATGAGGCAACTAATGGTGGTTTTTTTGGTGTTTCCCTGACTTAAGAAAAAGGAAAATCTGACTTGTATATCCAGACCTCGGTTTTTTGTTTTTGTTTTTGTTTTTGTTTTTTTTTTCCCTAAACAAAGGAGAAGTCAGAGGAAAATGTTAACAGATTAGCCTTGATTTGTAAATTTTGTAAATTAGAAAGGTTTTACCAAGCCCTGCTCTCGCTAAAGTTAAGTCACAATGCTGATCGCTCTGAGGAGAGTAGAAATAGTTGAGTATATTTTCAGTGTGTTTTCTCATCAGAGTCACTAGAGAACCACGAATAGTTTTGAAAGATGCAGGTGAATTTAGAAATCTCAAAGAGAATATTTATAGCCATTTCTTAGTGTGCACGGTTTTTATATGAATTGGTATAAACAGTGCTGGCTTGCTGAGATGTGGATTACAGTAAATTTACTGATTTTATATATAAGCAGTCTCACTTACGTAGGAAAACAAATGCATATCGATGTGACTAACCTACTCTGAAATTTCTCCATGTCATTCTATAGGAACTATAAATATGAAGCAGAATGATGTTAACCTGATTTTTTAATACCAAAGCCAGCAAGTGGAAAAATGTCATAAAATCAGATTTTGTATGACTGTCACAACTTGTCACCTACGTAATTTATGCTGTAAAAATATGAATACAGCAGGATGTTATACATGATTTATAAAGATATAAATAGTAAACAGTGCTTGAAATATATATATATTTTTTATTGCTAGCTATTCTGTAACCCCATTGTTTAATGCTGAAAATTGAACCTGTTTTAGAATTTTTAACTTTTCGTCTCCAGCAAATCATTACGTTGGAGAGGGACATTGCAAACTGGCAGGCAACTGTGCAACCAGCTAGATTTCTGAAACCTAACAATCAGGGAAATTTAAAGAGTCATGTAAATACAGCCTCAGACTGTTGGTAGGAGGCATTGTTGTCGTATTTTAAACCATAAAAATCTCGAAAGTGTAGAGGCTTTTTGACAGGTGATATTTTGTCTGAGTTGAAGAACTCTCTGGCTGTACTTTCGAATGGTGTGAATTTCCTAAGTCTTGGGATGAACCAGAAAAGTGTGTTTTGGAGAGGGGGGGAGTAGGAAAAAACAGACATAATTTTTAGGGATGCAAAACTTTGTTTACAATGTATGAATGCCATCAGTGAGTTGTGAGTGTGCTTTTTCAAATATTAATTGAGAATGTATTGGTATATATAATGCTAGATTGTGTCTCTGTAAACTGATATATAGCTACTGATATGGTATTGATCACAAGATCTTTCATATCAGGGATAGATAGGTGTCTATGTTTAGCCCATATCCAGGGCTAGACTATAACAAGTGCTGTATCACCTGACAACCCCTCACCAGCCAGGGAGGGAATCAGGGAAAAAGGAGAAGAGACCCATGGACTGAAGTGCAAACAGGTTTAATGAAACAGCACCAACACCAACGAAGGCATACAAAGTTATACTCAGCCAAGTGAATATGCAGCAGTCACAACTGAGAGCAAAGCAGCCCTCAGGAGCAGGGAGAACCCCACAGGAGCTCCCTCTCCTCAGCAAACCTTCCCCTTTATAACGACCATGACATGATGGGATGGGCCATCCCGTAGCTCACTCAGGGCAGCTGCCCTGGCTGACTCACAACTGCTAATGGCCTGCCTGGCGTGACTGGGCTGGGATTCTGTCCCAGCCAAACCAGGACAGTAGGCATGTCAGTAAGTAAAGTTCATTCACTATGGTTCCCATGTGAGTCCTGTTACTGACTTCTACCCAACCTTTATATGTCTCTGTTAGGCTTTAAGACCAGATCTTGGTCTTAGACATGGAGTCATTTTACCAGTTTTTTTTTTTTTTCCCCCATGATTTTTTTAAACCACTTTTTAAACCAGGCTGCCTGTGTTTTCTCCCAAACCAGTTTGAATTATTATTATTATTATTATTATTATTATTATTATTATTATTATTATTATTATTTAGTTTTCTTGAGCTAGGGTATCAGATACTGTATGTCTTGGAGAATATTTTAATGTCACACTATTTCCATCTCTGGGTAATCATCTGTCACTTTAAATGTCAGTGTCAGGTAAAGACTCCAAGTCCCTCAGGCCAAAAAAGCTCATGCTTTCCTCCACTATAAATTAGGGCACATTAGGACTTACCTTCTCTTACAGTTTGTTTTTTATCCCATTCTTGCTGATGATGACCGCCTGAATAGAAGTTCTTCCTCGAGGTACCTAATATTTAGTTGTTGACTAATTTGTGGAGGAGAAGAAGGAGGCTGGGATGATACCCTGGTAACTGGAAGAGGGCTTAAGAAAACCTCCTGTCGTTTGTCCTTCAGTTGCTTCCGAAGGCCCAGGTCACTGCATTGCTACATTCTGGATTGCTTGTTCCTTTTTTAGGAGAGCTTCCTAACTCAGATGTCCTTATTGCCAGGTGCCAAGGGAGAGGTGATGCTACTAAGGGCATCATTCACCTGAGTAGAGGATGCTGGCTCTATGAAGGGGATGCCAAGGTTTCTCTTTTCAGACATCTCTTTCATTTTCCTGGTGGTCGTGGAGACTCATCATGAAGATAGGCTGGAGCTGTTACTGGATATTCAGTGTCAGGGTTGGTCAGTTATTGTAGATTAGTGGAGTTGCTGGAATTTTGTCAAGTGTGTAGACAGCAAACCTTGTGAACCTTGTTCAAAGCTGCTTGTAGAGGAGATTTTTTTTTTCAACCACATTAAAACAAATCCATCTCTGCGAAGTTCAAATGAGATGAAGATAATGATTTATGTGGCTGGGTAGAACTGCCCATCCTTTCGAGGGCAACTCTCTGTGTTTGGTAACATCTCTCTTGCCTCACAGGATGCCTGTCAGAGCTGACATGTTGCATAACTTAACTCTGATTTTGGCCTCTGCTGCAGGCACCATCAGAGGAGAGAAGTGCCAGCCTCCAGGCGCATAAAGGCCCTTCATCTGATTGCCTGACACCTCAGTTTTCGTGGCAGGCATAGGTAGCGAAGGTCACTGTAAAGAGCAAGTATAGGTCACCCTTTCTCTTTCCCATTAATGTTAAGCCAAGCCTGGCGAGGAGAAGAGGGTAATGGAGAATCCCTGAAAGCGCAGGAGGAGCGAGTACATTGCTCTCAGGGAGGGGTGCACAGTCATGTAGGAACTCTGAGGGCTGCATTAATTACAGGTCTTTGATGGGCATATGAAGAGCAGAGAAGCTTGATGCAGTTAGTAATTAGTTAATTAGTAGTTGAAATTTGATAAGAAGTTGTAAGTTCTATACTACCTGTTAATCAGCAGGAGCTTCTAAAGCAGGAACCAGGTTTATCTTTGTATATCAGGCAGAGTTGGCACAGTAACATGCACACACCTTTCTTAATGGGAGGTCAGAATACTTGCCAAATGTGTAATAGAAATAATTATTTTTTTTTTCAATGGGATTTTGGCATCGAGGTCATGATTTTTTCTTTTGTTTGACTCATGACATCTGAATGTTTGAGGCTGGTAATAGAAGTATCAAGTGAGAAATGTTAAGACTTCAAAACTTAAGAGGTCTCCTCATATCTCAGGAGGAGCTAAAGCAATACAATGATTATGTAAAGGATATTCTTTAGCTAAACATCTCATTTTGTACAATAACACAGGAGAACTGAATACGATTGGAAGGCTTGGGACGTGAACTAAAACATCTGGTGGTTCTTTCAAGTTTCCAACTACTCCAACTGGTGTAGATTATGCTTTGTGGCCATGGTTCTTACCTTTATGAATGTGTATGAAGAGAGGTCTCCTTTGCTACATTTCTCTAGTTGGATATTAAATAACAGCGGTTTTAGGCTTTGCTCTGCGAAATACTTCTGTCTCGAAGCAAAATGGACTGCTCTAATGAATATGACTGAGAACTTCACAGCAGAATGAGCCAAACAGCCAGGTTATTAGGAAGCATAAGACCTGTATTCATCCTTGCCTACTTCCCTGCTTTGCTTTTTGCCTTCTCTACAGCAGAATACTGAATCTGGAGTTCCTGAAGCACTGGCTAGATATAAGCACAGGATGTGTTAAGAAGATCAACATCGTTGCAGTATATTATTTATGCTATTAGCCAAAATTAGTTGTTAGTCTTTAAGAAAAGTTTTATATCAGTGTATTAAGAATGAAGGCTACATCTGTGGTGGCTGAATACAGTGTACTTTGGCTACCGTTTCACACAATCACACAGCAGCGTGAATGAGTGCATGACTGACTTTTGTTGTTGCATGAGTATGCTAATATGTTTGTCTTGAGGCGCCACGATTTTCTCAGCATGGTGCTGAGTGTGTGGCAACCATTTTCATGCTGGTTTTCACCCGGTCTGTGACTTTTCCATGAAAGTTCTCACAGGTCTGGATCTCAGGCCTCAAGGGCTTTCACTAATGCTGCCAGAAGACAAGTCAAGGCAAATAAGGAGATAATGTACTTACGTTGTCTCCAGAGAGTATTAATATCGTATTTCTGTGGCCTGGAGAGGTATACTTTGAAAAATATTGCCAGTGTCAAGAGCAAGTTGTCCAAGTGGCAGTTTATTAGCCATTCTTCTCCCGATGTCTCCAGCTAAGTCATTGGAAGGAGTTGATAAATATTTCTCTTTCTGGGAAACCATGAAATTGCTTCCTGACTCCTCAAACCACTGAGGCACAAGTCAAATCTTAGACCCACCATCTAAAAATGTACTAACATATCAGAAGTGCATGCTCCATCACTGGAAACAGCACTGGAAGCACTGCAAACAGGATGAGAAGGTCCTGAATCGTCCCATATAGACCAGTTGTTTTCTCCACTGATGGAGAAGTTTTGGTGTGTACAGCAAGGAAGACAAATTTGGTGACTTCTGATAAGCTGATGGACAGGACTTTCATCCCAGGATTCCATTTTTGAGCTATCATTAGGCAGGTTGGTTCTGTGGTCCATGATGTACTCACACAGGCCAGTTGTCTGAGGTAAAAACTTGCCTCCAGCTAGGCAAGGTGTCCCCGTATAGGCAGGTTGAAGGCTGCTGTATTTGCAACGTGAGGACGGGAGGGACTACACACACAAGGGACAAGGGCCATCCTTTCGTATGTTGTCTCTTCTAGGGCTTATACTATAGTTCACTAGTACTGCAATCACCTTTGTCTTTAGCATGGAGGTAAGCTTGGGAAGCCGTGAGGTGCTCAGCATTCAGGTTTTCTATAACTGCCTGTAGTTAACGAGTGCAGTAGTGCTGTGGAACTCTATTTTCCACGTATGTTTAGCCTGTATTGTATTGATTGTATAAGCAGTGTAATAGTTTAAAAAAACATTTAATGTAGATTAAGCATAGAAGACTTTTGGAGATCTTGTGGAGTAAATATTTAAATATATATTTAAATATTTTTTCCCCCCCTAGATCTGTGTGTGTTTTAGAGAGTTGATTCTCTTTAGTAGATAATTATAAGTCAGTTTGAATTTTTCCCTCAGGGGGTTTAAAAATGCTAACACCTACTGAAACTGTATTAAGAACCATTGTCTTCATTGTCTGAATATTTTGTAATCTGTCTGAGCCAATCTTCAACTTAAAGGTGGTTTATTTTGTATATCTGACATCAAAAGAGGTTTCTTTGGTAATATTTAAAATATGTGCTTTTTTTTTTTTTTCTTTCCCACTGGCACAGTGTTTTGTATGCTAAAATTATTTCAAGGGAAGATCTTCCCTTTAAAAACTCACTCTTCATACAGATGCCTGAAGTCAAGAAAAGCATACTACTGTTTATTCCATTAGATCACACAGCCAATTAATCAAGATTTGAATGAGTATCAAGATGTAGCCTTCATTCTGTCTGCTTATTAACTTTCATTATGTGTAAATCTAAGGTGTAATTGTTAACAGGATGGATTATGCTGTAAAGTGTTTTTTTCCCTATAACAGCATTCCTTCACAGGTCCCCTTATTAAAGCATACCCAGGGTGATATATTATGTTAAGAAGGTTTAAAACATAAGGTGACAATGACCTTCCCTTTAATTAACTATGATGGAAATAAAGGTGAGAACAATGATGATGAAGCTCTGCTGGAGACCATAAATCATCCGCTGCACTGGTTAGACAAGACACAGTTACAAAAATAACCTTGCAATTCACAGGTTAAATGGCTCTTCCATTGTGCTGCATTCACTATTGTTTGTATTTACATACATACAGATAACTTTCGTTTTCTGGCAGTGTAAAAAATGTCTTTGATCAAACAATGAGTTATTTTCTGAACACACTTGAAAATGCTTAAGTGGTTTGTCTGTTAAAATATTACTCAATATTCCAGCTTTTAAACAGCAAAGTTGTATATGCAGCAATGGAAAGTTGTGATACTTCTGTGTTTTCCTCTGGAAAGCTGTGCTGTAGAGGACAGAAGGCAGTCTAATGTGTTATTGTAAAATAGTTCTTTGTTTCTCCTAATGATTCTGGGCTTTCACCATGCTACGTGAGATGAGATAGCCAATTATATTTTTCAACATCTGAAAATGGCTTATAACTTATTTAGCTAGGTTTAAGAGCATATCACATGTTCTTAGCAGTAAGACTAATTCTCTTTCTAAATACACCACTTTATCTGAGAGCTATAGTCCTGTACCATTTAATATGCCAAACAGAGTTTGCAACATAACAGAAACACTTAAATTTGAACAACAGTTCAGTGTCAACTGGTGCACAATAAAGTAGGCAAGGATTTTGTCACCTTGGCTATCAATATTGCAGAAAGGACATTAAGGGCTTCCAGTTCAGATTGATATGTGTTGGATAATCCTGTAAAATCAGAATAGATTCGGAAGCCTTCCTATTAGATTTAAAAAAAAACAAACCCAAAACAAACTAGTGAAAGTACTACAGATTATTTTACAATTCCTTTGTGGTTTGTATTTCTTCATTTCTCCATGAAGATGTGCTCTCAGTCTTTGGGACTGGTAAATCTAAGTTTGGAAAACAGAAAGTCTGGTGAAAAAAAAAGTGCTAGAACACTTCAAAGTGGATGTTAACAGGCATTGAACAACAGAATTTTGGGGATATTTTTGCAACTGATAAGAAAGAGGTAGGTGTTGTAGAACTGAAAACACCTGAAAGAAGCGAGTATAACAGCAGAAAGCCCAGAATTAACTGTCTATTCTTTTCTGTGTTGTAATGCCAGCAGGCATCGCGGGGGTAAGTTTTGGGAGGTAACTTTTTTTTTAAATTTCAAGATAGGAGTGTAAAGTTTTATCTTAGACTATTTCCCAGCTGCCTGAATTTAGCATGTTAAGATAAATCATCAGAGCACTTTTGGCTTTTTGAAGTGCTGAAGCAGAAATTAAGAAATCATGGATGGAAAGCTATCTCTCGGGGAATTACTTTTGAGCAGACGGACTTCCTAGGGCAGTGAAATGTTATATAGTTAAATAATGTTGGTATATTTGATTGTCCCTTTAAGTGTTTAACAGAGTGTGTAAGAAGGGGAATAATAATTCTTGTTGCTTCAGTATGTCTTGTACGTAATACTTCATCAGAACCCTTTTTTTAAAGCATGCAGTCTGTATTAGTCCTTGCTCTATGCTTGCATGGAGGTGGAAATGGGCGTAGGTCTTGAGACACAGAAAACATTATTTGGCTTGAAATCAAGTTTCTTTGTGCGCTGGGAAATGCGCAAGTGATGCACTCAGCATTCTGCAGGCGTCTTTCCCTGGGTATCCAGTCCACAACACAGTGGGAACATTACTGTAATGCCGGTTTCTCTGGTGCCTTCCTGCACATGTTGAGCAAGTGACAGGAGTGACTGGGACATCGCCGGTTCCAAATGCCTCAGTGATATTAGGGAAGTGATGAGGCAAGATACCTCCAAACGATCCCAGTATTATTCTGTGGACAGAGAAATATCTTCTGGACAGAGAAATAAAAGAAGAGCATATATTTAGGTTAGGAGAAAGGTCCAACTATTGCCCAGTCCCTAACAGACTAACTTTTTTCTAACTTTATTTGCACACCTAATGTGGCCCAGCCCCTTTCGATGTCATTGATCCCCTTGAAACTTTGAAGATTTTTTTTGAATGAGTCACTTCAGTGTTCCTATGAGAGGAACTACAGTCTCAATTTGCCTATTGGATCTTATTTGGGTCTTAATAAATGTTTCCAACAGAGAATATTTTTACCATACAAATGTAAAACGAGATTTCTAAAGAATAATATTCTGGTGCTGTTGTGACACACTCACATATTTTGCCGAAACTACTATTTTTGAATCAGTGGAGAGAAAAATGCTGATGTCAGAGCACTTGTGAGTTGGTGACGAGGTAAAAATGCTGTAATGGGATAGCAGAAGTGTCAAGCAGAGATGGTGAGAGCCAGAGGCAGATCCTAGCTCGGCTTCTTCCTGCAAGAATGGCAACAGACTCCACAGTTTGAGGCCAGAATGCAAAATTCATTTCCTCAGCTCAATTTTCTCTAAAGTAGCTGGTCGATAGTCAATCCCCCATAAATAATAAGAAGAGGAAGACTTTGAGGGAAAGTGAGAAATTACTTTGCTGCTGCTGTCACCTCATCTTTGGGTCCGTAAATCTTGTCGCTGTCATGACTCAATTTGACCCAATCTTTTTAGGAAATAAATGGGGTTTTTACCATTTGTGTTATTTCATAATAAGAATGTTAGGTGTGATTCCTCCCTACTACTTTATAGCCTTTTTGACTGGCCTTTCTATTAGAAGGGATAGCTTTCTACAAAATGCTTTAATTACTTGTTTTTCATAATCTTGCATTCATGCCCTGACCTAATTAAGTGATGAAGTTCCACAACACTTGCTTGGGTTTCCACAGGCCTCCCACAATTCCTTACTAATTTTCTCTTGTCTTTGCTTTGTCTCCAGCTGGCCCCCAAGTTTTTCTCAGTATTTTATTTTCCCATTCTAATAAGTGCTCCAAGACTCACACCCACATTTGGGCCAAAAATAATTTGTAATTAGCTGAAAACTGGTTTTTCTCAGCACTTCTTTTGACCTTCATGTTTTTAATATAAAGGCAGATTGTTGTTAACTTCTGTATTGGAAATTGGGAACACGTACAGATAGTACTGAACAAATGATAAATAACATAAAGAAGAGACATAAAAAAGGAACAAAAATCAGAAATGAGGGATTGAGTGGAAGTGAGGCTACTTTTTAAAGTATCAGGTCAGTTTGTTCACGACAAAGAGAAGATAAGGAAAGAGAGAAAGAAATTGTTGCAGGTGTGGTTATCTAATGACCGTCAGAAACCTAGGAAAAATTCCCATGAAGGTGCACAGATACAGATTTAAAAGCTCTTGTTAGACTTGTTAAATCTAAAATAAAAATTGCTTATTGCTTCTTTGTCAAAGGAGAAACATTTCTTTTTGGTGACTGGGGTTTTGTTTATTTAGCTTCCTATTTTTTTTTAAATGGGCTGGGATGGAACTCTCTTTTCTTACACAGGCATCCAACTTACTGAAACACTTCAAGTTTTGGGCAGTCAAACTGAGTACATATTTATAGGGACATTTAACTTCCAGAAAGTTTTAAGGAAAAAATCCTAGACTGAAAATCTGATTTGGATCATGTCATAATTTCTTCCCATGGAATCTGTGAAAAGATAGGAGCTGCATATGCAGTTCAGCGGCAGAAGTCTGTTTTTGTAGTAGTTTTAATGGAAGCAGTAACGTCTTTTGCATTTTTAGAAGGGTGCAAACATTGTAAACAAACCTTTCAGTGCTATGCAATGGGCAGTTGCACAAGGTTGTTGAACATATCTCAGTGTGATGAGTTCCCTCTGTAAAGGGGGGTCTCAGCCAGTGAGCTGAGGTCGTGGTTCCTGCATTGTGTGCTTGATCTGCACAGCTGCGGAGGAGTCTATACATTGCATATACAACTGAGAGTAGATTCTGGGTACACGATACGCATTTACTGTGTCTACATCCTCCTAATTACTCAGATGAATTACATGCAACCACCGTTTTACCGTTTGACTAGGTTCAAGTATATTTTTTTTTCAGGTAAAATGTTACTATCAAAGAAATGCCATTTACCTTACAGAATCCTGTACCATAGAGTCATAGTTCGGATTCTTAATGAAATGAAAAGTTGGTTTTCAATATTGTGGCGGGAGAAAGATAGCTACGCAGGTTTGGTGCTGGGTTTTTTTAACTTCTGTTGAGTCCTATTTGGGACGGAGGGCAAGACGATTTAGTTTCGTAGTTTAAATTCTAAGTATCAATGTAAGAGATCTTTTAGGTAACTGGTGATGTTTTAACACAACTTTTCTTCAGTTGTGCTTAAAAATAAAAAATTGAGGGTCAGTATTTAAATGAACAGGTGCATCCTTTCCCCTTGAGCTTTCTGAAATATGATTGAATTTGGTTGTAACTTTTTGCTTCAATTCCACACTAGGATGAGAAAAAACCTTTACGGATTATTAATAAATGGAAGACTATTGAAATCACTGATTTTTGATCAATCTCAAATTTTGCCATCAGGAATTTTTGGGAGTTGTTTACAAAACCTCTTTTCTTTAGTTAAGGAAGTTGGAAAATGGGAAAGCCTCACTGATTATTACACTCCAGGAAAAAGTTACCCTTACAGGATGTCTAGTATCAAAGTTTCATCCAGTTTCTTAACTTCAGGATGAAAAATGTTCTGGACTGTCCAGAAGAGTTTGCAAGAGTCTTGGAATTTTTTCTAGGAAATTTTGAGATTTTGTTGAAAATGTGCTTAGCAAGCCTTGTTGTCACCCAGTATAATGGCTGAAGATTTTTGCTTAACTTGCTCTCGTTTTCAGTCACAAGCTAGTAGGAGAATCAGTCAAGTGGCTTGGAATGAGAGAAGCAAAGGATAAAATAACAGCATGATTAGAGAGTCCAGTAACTCAAATAATAGTTAGTAATCTGCCACCCAAATGCTCAGTAAAATTATCTGTATTTACCTGCACTATAGTATTAACATCTGTCATGGTACCAGCGGGACGGTAAAAAATCCTATTCTGAATCAGCAATTATTAAAAAAAACCCAAAACAAAGTGGGAAGGAACTAGAATTTGTAGTTGAGCAAATGAAAGTCAAATCAATTTTACTGCATCTTTTTTAAAAACAGATTTTGCTTGGTTTGTTACCATTATAATTTTTTCCCATACTTGGTGCTAATCAGGCATGACAAATAGGCTCACCTTTGAACACACTTTGCACTAATAATGTCATAAAGTAACTCCCTTTAATTGGTACCTCAGGCCACTGTCATCAAACAAGCTCATAAAAAGAAATTAGTGACAGCTTTCACTTCTGCTGGATTTATGAAAGACTTCTCACCTATGCTCAGCCAGTGTGTGTTTACACTGCTATTCGAGGTTTGACCTTTGGTCAAAGAAGCAATATATTTTCTGTTCCACGATGAACTTGCCCCATCACTTCCATTCAGACGTTTATTCTTGCAGTGCGTGGCTATTGTGAAAACATTGTACTTAGAAAACACAAAGGGCAGTCAGTGTACGGTCAGGCTTACAACTCACCATAATGTAGTCAATATGTTTTGAGGCCAGATACATAATTTTAAATTAATAATTTATTCCACAATTCCACAACTGATTATTCCACAATAACGATTGTATAAGAAAAGACTCTCATATGTGTTCATTATTCAAAACTGTTCACCCGATAACTTCTGTGAATAATTCTTGGTCTTGGTCTGTAGCTCATTCTCAAGGATCTCATTGTGAATATTTGATCACCGAAATTCCAGCTCAGTGACTCATCATCTAAATCATATGGTATGCTTCTGCCAGGATGGAGGAACACAGCCCTTAATTTTCTACTTAATGATTCAGAAAGTGGTGAGCACTTGTCCTCTGAAAGTCAAGGCCCTTCATCAAACATCCAGAACTTGAGGTCTTATCTTAGTCATTGGTTTTAGCAGATGTTGGAGGTAATAACCAGTAAATGCAGATTCAAAACTCTCTCTTATTTTTTTTTAAAACTATTGAATTTTAAATTAGATGCTTTGATGGATGCTTCCACTTTTATGTTCTTCTTTTCCTGCAAGTATTCCAGGCAACCAACAGATAAGAGTGAAATTATTCAAAGTGTGTTTCTGCAATACGTAGGATTTATAGCAGCAGAAGTTCCTGCTAATGTCCAGTAATACATGCTCATGAATTTTATTATGAAAGCAAGAGTTTATTTTCAGTTTTACAGTATTATTCTGTCTATCTTTGTTTGGGACGGTTCACAGTAGAATCTCTGATCTTGGTTCATACCAAATTTCAGAGAATATTAAGATTTCAGTTTCTGGATTCTACAGGCACACAGTTGTCATCATGATTCCTTTAATTTTAGAAAGCCAGAAAAAGGTTTTTATTCCAATTCTAGTTCAGCTGTGGTTTTCCTCTTTAAAGAATGTTAATTCTTCCAATGATAATTTGTTTCATGATGTAAATTTTGTGTGAACTGCATTTTGCCTGCACAAGTGCTTTCTTTTAGTAATGAGTATCGTTAAACTAGAAATAGATCTATTAGGTTTAAATGAAGGTGGTTTATTTGATCTGTTCATAATGCCTTGGTATTGGATTAATTTGCCCTCTTTCAAACAACTTTATTTTTTCAGAGGTTTTCCCATACAGCACAGTATTTAGAATGAAAGAATTCAGCAATGAGTTATATTTGTGGTTCATAGAAATGTGCATTAAGAGTTAACGTTGTGTTTGCAGTGCAACTGTGCATCAGTTTATAATTTGCTCTAAACCCAGGTCTTTGTGATTGACTTCTCTGTGTTTCAGGCTCTCAGGGTTGATGGGGACATACGTTAGTACACTATGGGCAATATCAGAAAGGAATTAATAATTCCTAGAGTCCCAGTTCATCCTCCTTTCCCTTCTTGTTATAGCAGTGAGAAAGTTATTTCAGTATTTTCTAATTTACCTATCCATCTGCCCTTCCCTTGACAGTCTATAGATCAGTTCAACTTTGGTGATACATAAGTTGTGACTCTATTAACCTCTTTAAGAGAAGACACTCCCTGTCAAATGCATAAATGTACTATCAAAATGACAGGTTGGATACTGTTCTGAATGTTGTTTATAGCATTTTATTCACCATCGGTGACTTCTGTTTTATAAACAGCCTGAACCTGCTCTATATTCTTATTTACTATATGAGTAAACTGTACCTCCATCAACCCTAGACCTAGTTTTAAGCAGGATACATGTCTATCATCAAAATATGAATTAAAGCAGCTTGGACATGTTTTGCAATCATGTAAATACATTTATCTACTCATTGTGAGGAACATGTATATTTGAATAGCTATATTTGGAACATTCTGCAGCCTACAGTGTTCAGGAATAATAATATTAAAAGATTTTGCTCCAATTTGAAACATTTCTAGTTGTATTTTAATGGTGTTTGGAGAAAAGGTGACATAGTGACTTTAAATGAATGTTGTAAAAATACCTTGCAAGTTACTAGACATTTAACATTAGTATAGGTTTTATTATTCTTTTTTTCCCTGTGGGTAAAACTTTTATGTAAAATGCTATCACTTGCATAGTTTATACTTGACAGAAGTTTCAAGCAATACTTCTCCATTTTTGGGCTGTGTGCAAAAATTTGCAAACCAGTCAGGTGCTGATACTAGATACGGCAGTAGACACATTTGGGAAAAAACCCTCTCAATAATGCCATAAAATATTATTTCCTAATGTGCTCTGAGGTTTCAAAACTTAGCCTTCCAAATATGTGAAAAGTCAGTATGGAATAGAAATATCTAATTTTTCATACTGAAAAATTCAAAATATGCAGTTAAATAACAGTTGCCTTTAGCTAGATGAATTCATTTGAATAAGTTCTTTCTCAGATCCAGTAATTCCCAAGCAGGGTTTTTTGTCTGTTTGATTTAATGAAAAGACTAGAATAGCTTAAGAAATTCTGTCTTCCTTTTTCTAATAAATTTCCTTGCTCATTGTTAGATGAGATTGGCTATTTTCTGTTGATCAGCACTGTTTTCAAACACGGGGCCTGTCTTCACCTTCTAGCAAACAGATAACAGCCAGTGAGGGGAGGATGGTGCAAAGCTTCTGCTTTGGGTTGGAGGAGTGGAAGCTTAGACTGAACAAAATTTGGGTTTAAATTCTCATCACAGGAAGCAGTAACTGTACTTATCAATAGAGAAGGTGTATGGCAAGCAGCTTGAAAGTGACCTCTGGTTACTTCCATTTGCAAATTTCGTTTCCCTTGCAGGGCTTCTTTCTAGAGAAAGAGAGGACGGGAAGGGACTGCTAAACATGAAGAAAAGCACTAACTTCCTGCAAAGGCACCAGACTGGAAAAGAGGTAATTTTGCCTGAATCTATCCTGCTTCACTAAGCCAAATGGCTTGAAAAGGTACATTGTACTCTGACGTTTTCCTGTTCTAATTTATTCAGTTGACATTGGAAATATGATAAAGAAACCAGTCAAGGATGCCTTACTTTGTAAACAATGCAATAACAAAGTGCCGTTAAGGATTTAGAATTAGAAGGTAGTGCACTAGTTTCTTGCCTCAATTAACAGGAGCAGTTCTTACAGTCAAATCTCACTCTTTTATTAGATCTATGAAGAACTAAATTAGTGCTAGTTTAAAGGATTTCTCTAAATTGCTACAGCTGAAAAGGGATGTTCAAAAGTTAATGTATTTAAAACCTGGTTTTCAGATCTAATTCAGTAGAGATTTATCATGAATGTTGGATATTTTGGGTGTGAAGTTGAATCAAGGTAAACATCTCTCCCATTTCCTCCCCTTATTGAATCTTTCCAGAATCAGTTTTTCTGCTGGGGCAGATGGCTCCTTAACTGCAGGGCTGATGCAGCTTCAGGTCACAAGGGAAAAGATATTTGGAGGAAAAAACCAGCAAACAGATGGTGAACATTTAAAAAAAAAAAATGTTTTCAAACATCCTGATGTGTCTGCAGGACAGCAACTGAGAACGAGGTAGGTATGGTTGGGGCTGGCCTTACTCCTCTTACTGGGGAGGAAGGAGTTGGTGCAATGGTTCATGGATTTCCATCCTTCCCTCTTTTATGGTAGTGTGCAACTACAGGTGTGGCTTGTGCAGCCTTAGTAGCTGCAAAAACTACCTGAAGGAGAAATTCCTTTCTTCCAAAGCTAATGCGATCTAGTTTTCAGGTGGTGTCCAGAAAAAGAATATTTGCCTTTGATGTTTTTAATTACACGTACTTAGAGTAATGCTTTCAAACTCCTTAATTGTAAGAATTCCCACCTTAAGTATCTAAAAATTGTTTGCCTTTGATGAATGCAAATATGATAAAACACTTAAAAGTATGTTAGCATTCGGAACTGCCATAAACTTGCTAAAATACTGTTTGCAGTAATATGAATTATTTTTAATGTATCTAAATGTATAGCGTGATTTTTAAAAAGATGGTCTCAATACAGTCTCCACATAATGGTTTAAGCACATTCTGCTTCCCCACACTTGTTTGTACAAGTGACAGAATTTACACAACTGAACCCATTTATTCCAGTGCAGTACCGTGAGAGTTCTATACCAAAACTACTACTTCGTATCCATTATTTATAACTACTTTTTTGCATTTTCTGTATTTGTGCTGTCTCATAAAGAAACTCAAAATGCAGGTCCAAGTGCACATCATTAAAAATCTCGTTGTTAAAAATGTTTTGTTTTTCTTTTTTCCCCCTTCCTGCTAATGACAGATGCTTTGGATTGTTACTCTTGTTTTCAATCTCTGGTTCCCTACCTGTGTTGAGGAAATTGCCTTTGCCCCAAATTCAACTCTTTTCTTTCTGAATGTTTTCCTAAATTTACGAAAAATACATGTTTAAAAAAAAAAACCCAAAACAACCCCCCCACAAAACACCCAAACCCTTCAGAGTGAAAAATGTAACTGTCAGTAACTTGTCAGGATTTTTTTTTTTTTAAATCTGCAACCCCAATAATCAGTAATGAAGGGCTGGGTTTAAGTTGGTTTAGTGTTTTTACTTGAAGCTCCCAGAAATTATTACTTTCGTCTCCGCCAGTGTCAAAACATTAATTTGTGTCAAGAACATATGCTTTCAGTACTTAAAACAAGCTTGGTTTTGTGCTGTTGCTCTGCCTTGTTAGTTCTTACACTTCGTTTGTCTGGAAAGGTTGCCCCTCTCCACTATACAAAAAAAGGGCCAGGCATAATTTCACCACTGAGTGAATGCATGTAGCGAGCAGTCATTCCTGGCGGAGAAAGGCTGAGCCTCCTGCCATTGTTCTCTTGACAAATAGTGAGTGTCCTCCCTTTCCACTGTCTGACCTTGACTAATTGTGTAGAATTGGTGCAGCTGTCCCTGCCTCATTCAGCGCGGCAGCACAAGGGCATGTAAGAAACTTAAAGCTGCCATCATAAAACTCCAGTTTGAGGACTTCATCACAATGCGCGGTGCTCACGTTTTTTGTTGCGTGCTGTTTAGTTTGGTGCTGTTTGCTTCTTCCCATAGCACGTTCTATAGTCACGCTGCGTTTTCTTCTCACTTGCTTTTGTATGTATTTCAGAAATCTGTAGGGAGTGGCAAGAGTATTTCAAAAATAGCTAGATAACGTCACTTGAAAAAATACTTATAAAACCATCAATTAAAAAATGATATGGGAAATTAAGCTTATCTAGAGAGTGAGTGGAAAAGCATATTTGTACTTTTCTCTTTTCTTATTACTGGCACAATCTATTGTTGGAAATTCTTTTGGTAGAAAGCTTCAGTATATTAACTTGGAAACTGAAGAATGTAATCAGAAAAAGAAGTACCGTGTGCATATTAATACAGGGATAAAATTTTCTGGTGCTGCTTTTAAATACTAAGCCTAACTGGGTATTTTAGTTATTGTGTGTACCAAAGCAAGCAAAGTATTTTTCCTGTACAGGTAATTTTTCATAATACAGGTAGTGATTAAATACCTTTTAATGAAAATACAATATATAGGTAGTGTAATGTGGAAATTTTACTAGAAACCTCTTGAGAATTTTTATTATTTATTTGCTCAATTAGGATGAAAATTTGCCTTGTGAAAAGGGAAGATTCAGTGTGTCTACACCACTTCAGCTTTTAGTGTTAGGTTTAAATGGACTTGGGTTTGAATGGTGAATAGGTCTTGTATTTGGGTAAATTCCATCCATCTAGAAAGAACCATTGGCTTGCCTTATTTAAGGTTGAATATAGTTCAGTAAAGTTCAGTTTATCATCTACTGTGTCTTTTTTCAGTCATGCTGCTTCTCAGATTCTTTTGACACAATAACCAGATTTCTATAAAAACACCATACAAAAACGAAGGACCTTACTTGTCTGCCCAACTTACCTTGTACCTCTCTCCAGAAGAAAGAGAACTTCTGCATCCTTGGATTCTGTTCCTGCCAACAGGATGAGTGTTCAAGTTAGGCACATGAAATAAATTAAGAAAACCAAATAAAACCTCCACGAGAAGTATCTGCAGAAACACAAGTCTCAGATTAGGCAGCAAAATGCTTACTGAAGGAATGCAAGCAGTAAATGAATTTTCAGAAGTGATGAGTGTTTAGTCGCTTATAGGGACCTGGGCAGGTTTAGGCAAGGCTGGCGGTCTCACAGTGATGTTGCTCAGCTGTGATGTGCAAGTCTCTCCTTGGTTTGACCCAAAGTCACATGTTGGGCACTTCTCCCCTGTCACCTTTACAAGAGCTTTCTGACAGACCTTGACCTCTGTCTTAACTCCTTGTGTAATGGAGTTAGCAACCTCGTGTTACCCAATGGCCTATTTTTGACATCTGAAAATTATTAGCTCTTATTTGAAACTTGGAGCGAGCCATATTGAGAAGTACATTGCCAGATGTTAAAGGCTGTAGAGCTGTATTTAAATAGCTCATATGTGGAAAACAAAGCTCGCTTTAGTTTCTTCAATAGCAACAAAGTAAAATACCTGAAAGGAGGTTGTAGTGAGGTGGGTGTTGGTCTCTTTTCCCAAGTAACTAGTGATAGGACGAGAGGAAATGGCCTCAAGTTGCACCAGGGGAGGTTTAGATTGGATATTAGGAAAAAATTCGTTACTGAAACGGTGGTCAAACATTGGAACAGGCTGCCCAGGGACGTGGTGTTGTCACCATCCCTGGAGGTGTTCAAAAAGCATGTAGATGTGGTGCTTAGGGACATGGTTTAGTGGGCATGATGGTACTGGGTTGATGGTTGGACTTGATGATCTTAGAGGTCTTCTCCAACCTAATGATTCTATGATTCTATACATATAAAGAGAATTGTTGTTATTAATGACTATCTACGGTATCCCTTAAGAGCAGCCATGACATCAAGGGCCCTGGTATACCCATGCTGCTGGAGGTGAACTGACCACCTAGGGCCAAGTGGACAAGTGGAGCCCAGCTTCCTGGACTCCCACCTAGCTTCCTAAAAGGCAGATGACCAGCATAGGCCTGGTTGTAGATCCATGCTATGTAGTCCTTCAGCAACAATGCCAGTTTAAGTCCTACTTGAAGCTGCAGGTTTTTGTTTTTGCGTGGCAGTGTGTTGCCTCCCTGCTTGTGCCAGCACAGATGTTGCAGCCAGTGAGCTGGCTCAGGGACGTATCAAAAGCCAGTCAGTGAGGCTTATGCTTATTCTTCTCCCATTTTCTGGAGATTTAGAAAAGATAAAAGCCTGGAATATACTCAAAGATAAGGGATATTTTCAACCCTGGTCACACTGACAGTCTGGCAGTCTCAAAGGCACTGCTGGGGCATGTGAGTACGTTGCACGTGGACAATAATTGGAAGATGTTTTGAAGAAAAAATCTTTAATCTGACTTTGTTGCCAAGCACCTTGTTGTGTGGAAATGCACACACTGGATCGTTTTAACTGTCGGTTCTTTAGATTTTCTATCGTGTGTAGATTAGAACATGGTTAGTAAGACACCACCCTCGTGCTGACTGTCTTCAAGTCCTGTGTGGATCTTGATTTGAGGCACAGAGAAAGAAGCTTATTTTCTGGACCAAGTGTGAAGGGATGAGACAGAGAGCTTGCCATATTTTTTGCCTTTTCCACTTCTGCCTGCCCAGCAGCAAACTAGTGTGTTTGGGAAAAAACAAGGCAGTGTAGTACTGGCCGAGTAGTATCTGATTCAGGCTCTTCTACTTTGTTTCCCAGCAGTCTTAGAGATGTAAACTACCAAATGGGGTTTGCTGGTTTGTGGCTGGGAAACGGGACTCTTGAGATGCGTAATTTTTTTTTCTTTCTCCATAGAGCATATGTAAATTTAAGAGAAGTGCTCCAAAGAACACTTGCAGGTCTAAAATAAGTGGGATGAGAACACGGAGGAAGACACAGGGTAGTCATGTTATTCAAAAAAAGACTGACTAGGAGTGGCTTTTGGACATGTGCATGTAGAATCTTTCTTTCTCCAGTGTCTCTTCTGCTAATTTTCCCTTGGGTATCTATTCACTAATTCTTTTCATGCCTTTCTTTTCTGATTTCCCCTCTCAGACCCAGTCAGAGGGGTCAGCAAGTCCTGTTTTAGATTCTTTAAACTCTCCCTGCCACAGGAGGGAAGAGAGAATCACTGGAGACCTAAATCAGAGCAGCAGTGAATGCAGGTTGTGGGCAACGGTGGAACAGCTACCATGTTTTGCAGCTTGGCACAATGTAAATGAAAGAGTGTAATGCTTTTAGAAAAATAAAACCAATCCAAATACAGGTTTTCTATTGCATGACTCGGAGAAGCTTGTTTATTGTGCCAGTACTCACCTGCCTCTGGTTTTGAGTGCCTGGTTTCACTGCTCAGGAGCCTGAAGCAGGGCTGCAGTCTTTGTGTGGCAGGACTTCAGACGGGCTGCCCAAACTGTCGAGTTATACTTGGAAGTATTGGTGGACAATATTCCACAGCTGAATTCTGATTCAACGTCAGTAGGTTGAATAACTTTCCATGAATGCGGACTGTCTGCCGTACACATGCGTGTCTTCTTAGGTTTGAAAGGAAACCCAGCCAGAATGGCTTTCAGAACACAGCACAGAAGTTGCAAACTGAAGAGCTTAATTTTTTATTTAGGAATGAACATTGGCATTAATTAGTTAGGCCCTGAATGAAATAACAGGTTTTGTGAGCTTATTGTGCAGCTGGGCACATCTAAACTCTTCTCTCCTAAGTGTTTTAGAGCAGCTTTATTTACCGAGCAGAAGTAAAAATCAGGAAGATCACATTTTTTCTGGCATTATACTGCCTGCAGTATTTATGGCATCCCATGCACAAAGACAGATATGCATACAAAAGTGGGGATAACATGCAAAGCATTACAGAAGAGCTAGCTAAATTATTTGATTTTCATATGTACAGGCACATGACAGGACACGACTTTAGTACAATGAATCTGTTCCTTAGAATCCTATGCACCATATTAACTCAAAATTCAAATAAAGCCTTGCCTTTGCTTTCAAATGGAAGGGGGATTGGCATATTTAGATTTAATGCTTCTAAGTTCTCTTCAGGAAAACAAAGCATTAAACAGGGTTGGAGTGCAGTTTTCTGAGTAGGAAGACAGTGCTGCTCAGAGACAGAAGACAAATTATTGTGTGTCTGATTTCTGCAAATCTTACTTCACAGGAATTGTGAAAGCCAAGTGCTGAGGAAGACATGCAAGGGTTAATATGATTTCCATTTCAGCGAGTTTTGCTTGCCATTATTTTCTTTTTCTTTTCTCCCTTTTAACTGATTCATAGCATAAAATCTTCCTGGACACCTAATTATCAAGCCAGCTCACAGTCACAGCTGTCTGCTTGGAGAACCCATTAGATGCAGCAGTTGAAGCCTCCATAATTCCCCAAACTTCCCGGTTGTGAATATTAAGAAAAGATTTTTACATGTCATATGCAATTCGGAGGTGGTGTGAATGGCGTTGGAAATGACGAGCTCTGAATGCTTGTCCATCACTCCATTCACTGGTTACAGGTGGTCTCATTTTCCACTTTCAGATATCGGCTAGCTATGACAGCAGGCACTTAATTTGCATGTTCGACAGACAACAAACGGCCCTGTGCATGTCAAAATAGGTGGTGATGCGTGACAGTTCCTACACAATACTGTCTCCTCTTTGCTTGACCTTTGACCTCCCTGCATGTCTTCTTTCACAATCAGAAAAAAATGCACTTTTCGGCTCTGGAATAAATTTGATACCAAATTGATTATTTTCCTTTCTTCTTTTTATTCTTCTTTTTCCTCCTCATCCACTTTTAAAGTATGCATGCATCCAGGCTTTCATCTTAACGGCTACAAAACTCTGCCAGAAGAGTCTCATAAAATTTAAAAATAGGTAAGCAGTGAGGACAGGAAACCGCCTCGTTAAAATTCATTGTAGTTAAATTGCTTGAAAGTTCTTTGTAAATGCAAATGTAACCTTTAAAAGTGACCTTAAGCTGGGTTAATATTTGTTAAAAATAAAATTAAGTTTTTAAAAAAAAAATCACTAAAGTGCTTTATGTTCATTTTTCCTCGGGCTGTATATCCGTCTTTACATTTGCAAGTTGAGTAGTTTAGTACACATTTCATCAAGACATTCCTCCAGTGTGCTGTGACTTGAACTGATGTTTAGTAACGAGTATCAGTCTTTTAGCATCATTAGGAGCACACTTAAAGTTTACAGTTTTATGTAAGTCAAAATGCTGAGAAGTAATTAAAGTGCAAAAATGTTTGGATGAAGGCAGCTCTGTGCAGTTTATTGGGTTATTCAGTGTTTGGTTCTCGGGGATTGCAGCTTTTTGTGTGCGCTGCCTCCTGGTTAAATCATATCAAAGGGAAAACTGAGACGAGCTGGATTCAAGCACAGCTCAGCATTGCAGGGTTCACCCAAGCACCTGAATTTTAATTCCAAAGATACACGTTCCCCCTTGTCTGACCAAGAATGACCATAATCCTCTCACAGATCTTATCTGAGCTGCAGCTCTTGTTTTAATTAAGAATTAAAGCGTGACAGCAGATAATCACACCTCTGGGGTGTTACAAGACTTGAGATGTGGTTGCGTACCCAATACCCAAGGGTGTGATTATTCTGTGATAACCCCACCCCTACTGAGTCGTCCTGTCCAGGGCCTTGGTAATGGGCAAAGCACATTGCTGTTGGCTTCAAACATGGAGCTGGAGCAGCAATAGCACAGTGGGCTGATCACAGGCGATAATGCACTAGCATAACTTTTCTGCTCTTTTTTAATACATCTCACCTTTTTCTTTAGGCTTTTTAGATCATTAGACTTTTAGACCATTAGAATTCCGGACCATTAGAAGACTTGGCAAGTCATAGGCATTTCCCCCCATCCCCCAAAGTAAAATCTCCTTCATGAAGCAGCACCTGGTGAAATTTGATGGATGTGGAACTTCAGTGTTAATTTAAGATAGGAGATGGTCCCTTTGATGTTTAGCTGAAGCGCTTACAGCAGTACCTTGGTGAGCTTGTTCTGGCTTTCTTGTTCTACAAGACCTCGCTGTCAGTTTGAATAGTGGCTGAAGCCAGGGGACCACATCTGCCTCCACAGAAGCACTGAAATATTTGAACATCATTGATCAGTTAAGAGCTCAGACTCATAAATGCAATTTACATATGACGTGGGTTATAATATACAGCAGGACAATTCTCGTACCAAAATCCATTCCTACTGCTAGCATCAATCATGGTATTGAGAGGTGGACTCCTGGAGCCATGCTTTAGGTATTGACTCACTTAAACCCTAGTTGTGTAAGGGATGGGGAAGGAAGGAACTGCTGCTGAGAAACGAGGCAGTCCCAGCTTTGACCTCCAAGTGGTGCTGGGACAGTGCTGCAGCTGAGCGGCTGCTCCGTGTGGTTCAGTCAGCGTGTGTGAAAGTTGGTTTCCTTTCGACGGGAAAGTTTGTCAGGAAGAGTAAAATGAAAGGGAAGGGAGGATGCCCATATCTCCTGTTAGTCAGGTTGTCTGCTGACAGCTCAGGAAGGCATTTTAATCTTTGCCTTGCCTCTGTCCACTGGCATTAGCAAAGACGCCGACTGAGGGAACAACTGTTTTGCTTTGAGGGAAACAGTTGTTCAAGCTGGGCTACTTTTCAACAACACTCAAGAGTTGGCTGAACTGCTAGCTCTGTTCTAGCCCAGGCAGAGACTTGTTTCTGACAGTAGATCCTGGACTTTGAGATCAGATGACCAGTGAGGATGCAGTAATTTATGATGGGGGAAGTTTTGTGGAGGAACCAGGTCCGGGGCACCCAGAGTAGCTTGCTCTACTGGTCACTGTAAGAATAGAAAAGTCTGAATTACAGTAAAGTGGAATGTAAGCTCTCGCTTTCAAATATTTTATATAAATTTTATCCTTCACATGTCAAGACATTGCTACATAATAAGGTGGTTTGTCTGACGTATTTACTGCTGATCATGGTTTTCTAAACAGAAATTTCATAGGTGCCAATATCAGCTTAACAGGCTGTACAAGAGCAGCTGGTGCACAGGATATTGTAGACTGAGCTGAAGTGTCTGCCTGTGTGGACACGAGCCAGCAGCCGTTAGTCCCTCAGTGGGGCTTCCCAACTGAGGCTCAGTGTTCTGCTGACATCTACCCAGCTTCTGATCTGTGTCCAGCCAGCTCAGAGCGCGGGCAGAGGAGGGAGGCAAGCACACGCTGCGCAGCGGTCCATCCAAAGTGGATAGATTAGAGAATTATATCCTTGGAGAGGGCCAGGTGTATTCAGAGAAGTCAGGGAGGCAAGAGGGATGCAGCTAGCCCTGTAACCGTGACAGATGATAGCTTATTTTTCTCTCTTCTCCCTGCCAGCCCCACAGTAACCCAGCCAAAGGTGAATTAGGTGGTGCATCAGTGATGAGATAAAACCTATAGTGATGTGCAAAGAACCTGTGCTCCATCAGTTTTGTTTTCTTATGAGTTTGCTGTGGTGCATCCAAGGTGCTCTGGATGGGTACTCTGCTTTCACAGTAGAAATCCACGCCTGTGTTTGGTAAGAATTCAGCATGAAATGTCAAAGTCTGAATGAAGTCCCAGAGAAAAGGGGAATTCCTTTCCCAGAAATCCCTTCCGAAGTGGTGCAATGACCAGCTGCTTTGCTTATGAAATTGTATTTCTTCCTTGATTTTTTTGAATAGAGATGGATGCAGGCCCAACACTCAGCTATCTAACCCTTTCTTGGGTGACCATGGCTTGAAGATCTGCCCTTACATGTAATTTCCAGGTTTGTCATTTCTCAGCCTTGCTTGGGAATATCTCACTCAGGAAGGCTAAGGTCTTTAAAGCCTTTTAGCGTTGGAGCTCTGGTGAGTTGTGCAAGACTTTCTGGATGTCTGAGGCTGTAAGGTAATGAATTTTTCAAAACTGTGGGGGACTTAGGCCTTATCACTTTAAATGAAAACAAAGCTGAGAAGATAAAGTTACCATTGTTAATTCAATTAGTAGAAAGTGATACATTAAAGCATTAGGAATCAAGATTAGTCTAGTTCATTGTCTCCTCCAATCTCAGGGCTGTGGATATAAGGTTTAAAGTTCTTGGTAATCTTTCTCTTACAAAAAGACAGCCTTATTGCAATGCTGTGTTTGTTACCACCTAGAGCACTGAAATAAAGCATTTAGTAGCATTCCATTGCTCCTGAATATATTTGTACGTGATTGCTTTTCATTGTGCAGTTCTGATGCTCATTAAAAGAGGGTAAATTTTATGGTCTGCTTACTACAAATATTATTTGTTTTTCTTTCTAGTATAACCTATCTAGATAAATAAACAGGAAAGGAGAATAATGTGGCAACTGCTGTTGGATGCATGGGTGACATAGTTCCATCTACCTGTCTTCCTCTTTTCAATTCAAGGATGAATACCAATTCATGATTAATTGCTAAAAGCTCATTAAAATGTCTTTTGCCCTAAGTTTGACATCTTTCTTTTCGATTTCTTTTTAATTGTAATTGAACAGTAAATTTAAATTAGTAAATAGTAAATTTACTGTGCACTTACATACTAAATACATTTACAGTGCACATAATCTTCAACATGAAAGAGAACTGAAATGAGAAGTAACAACTATAGCATGCAAAAAGGATACAAAAAATGTTTTTGTTTTTGCACTATTTGGCGAAAGCTGTCAAAACACAATTGTAACTGCATCTTGTTTCAGGTTAGAACCTGTATTCCCTTTTCTGAGATCTGGAATAGGCAGTGTCTGTCCAGCACCTAGCTCAATGGAGCCCAAGATCTTGAAAAACTTTTCGTCAGTGAGAACGGTCTCAAAAGTTTCAACTTGTCCTCAAAAACTGGCCTAAAGCCTGTTGCCATATCTAAAGGAAAGACTGTGTTTTTTTAGTTGCTCTAGCATAGCTGAGGTTTGTTTTCACTTGTTGAAATGATAAGATCATCTCCACTTGTCTTTATTTGTGTATGTAGTGTGAATGAAGGAAGTACATCTGTTCCTCTTTGTTCTCTTCTCAAAGTGTTTAACATAGAAGCCCTGGAGCATCATGCTCAGGATACCAACTGTACGGTGTAACAGCTTTGTGAAACTGAACAAGATCCAGAATTTGAGTAACAAAACCGTATTGTGCATGGGCGGGACTTATCTAACTCCTTTTAAAGTCCTATGTTAAATTCAAGTTCATTAAGCTCCTTCTGTAAGCAGGAGATAGAGTGTGATATGTTTCAGGAAAGGGTCAAAGATACCTGAGAAAAACCTACCATTGCCTAGTGAGGGAGTGCAGACCACTAAATGCAAAACGTTCACATGGATGTTAGGTCATACATGTTCTCTTGCACATGTTTATTTTCAGTGTAAACAGTCAGTACTACTCTGTAACAAGAAAATCCTGAACGGAGTAGGTGAGACAGTTTGTGATCATGGAATCACAATAATTTGTTGGGCTCCCATGGCTTAGGTTAGAGACTTACGTGAGGGGCATGGGAGATTCAATCACAAAATAGTTGGAAAAGGGCAAGCAATGGACTGCTGTAAGTTGCATTGTTAAAACACACTTTCTAGGGTTATTAAGTTGTCAGAAAGTCTGATGGTATCCTCACTGTAACTCCCAAAGGAGATGGAGACTTCTTTGGGTATGCTCCTTCTTTCATGAATGGAAAAATATGCAAGTTTTGTGGGTTGCTCTTCCCAACTGATGCCTGTTTATCCTGAAGCACTGTGTCTAGCTAACTGAATTAACAATACATAACTATAGGAGCCTTTCACCAGGGCAATGGTTCATATCCATGAGGAATAAAGTAAGCTGGAGCACTTCTGAATCTTCACCCAAAAAGCAGCATGAGTTTGACCCATGGCCTTGTCAATTTGGGGTTTCTTCTTTTTTTTTTTGTTTGCTTGTTTGTTTGCTTTTTGAAGCAGGACTCCCCTGCCCATTTTGACAGGACATTTAAATTATGGCAGTCCTAGAGCTGGTCCAAACTTATTTGCAGATGTTCTGCTTTTTCTTTGTTTACTGTCTCTTGACTGTTGATGTTTTGGCTGTCAGCAAGCACATAGCATGAATATATTTTTGGTTTTAAAAATTTGAAAAGGAGATAGAAGCCTACTTCTGACTTTATTTTTTTTTTTTTTAAATGTGATATGTGATGACAAGTAGATCATGTAAAAGTCAATCTGTGGTCAGCCACATCTAAAACTCAAAACCTTACAGCTTCACAGTGCAGGAGACCACGATAATCCTCCTGAAATAATCTTTAAATGCATACTGTGTGTATGAACTCTCAGGAGTTCTCCTCTGTGAGTATTACGTTGCAGTATATTTTCCATTTGCATGTGTCATTGAATAGTAGAAAATTGTTGTATACAAACATAAGCGCTGGGGTTACCCACTCTTAATCTTCTTGCAAGACACATACAGCCCTTGAGCTTTAGGGACAGCAATGATTCTGGTTGTGATCCATTGCTGTGTGAAGTCTTAAAAGGGAAGTAGAGAAGGGAGCCTGGCCTAGAGCACTGTCCCTCTTGCTCCAGCTAGGACTGTAGGTTGTGACTGAGCCATTATGACTGAAAACACAGCGTAACACTTCCTTGTATTTCCTTTGCCCCCTAATATCTTTCTGTAAAGGAAAAAGAAAAAATCTGACTCTGTAAGGAGCTAGTTTTCACTTGCTAAATCTATACTACGATATTGCTAAGTTTTGTACTAATTTATACCACATCAACTCAGCTGGTTTTCATATGGTGATGATTTTTTCAACCAAGGTATGTCCTACAGGGAAGTGGAAAACATTCAAGTCTGTTTTTCAGTACATGAATATTAGTAACTAACAGTGACTATACAATTGCTATTGCTGTTGCTATTGCTATACTACTAGTGACTATACTAGTGGCATGAATATAGTAACTTTGATCCCTACCTTTGTAAGCCATTTGACAAACTGCATAGAAATTGAGTCCATGTGCTTTCTTAAAAAAAATAAAATAAAATTTAAAAAGGTCTCTTTCTCATATCTAGTGCTCTGAAATGTACATTTGGAAATTACAGCTACTTTTTAAAAAAACTTGCCCTTAATATTTTAGCTGACATGTTTCATTATGGAACGTTACTCAATGAGTGTAATGGGTCTTTCATTTAAACTTAAGAATGCTATCTAACAAGACAAGTTGATTTTTATACAAAATACTTTACTTGTAATTTGACCAATTCTTTCCTGACTTTCTAAATTTTTTTTTAAAAAGTAAACATTTCCCAGTGTTTCAGTGGAAAAAAGGAGAAACTAAGACATAAGTTTTTTCTTTTGTTTTTCTTTCTTTGCTTGTTTTTTTTTTTTAGAGAGATCTTTTTGTAGATTTATGAACTACTTTGAATAAACTGACACCTGTTGTCCTATTGACCTCAGTAAGGCAAAACGTTACTTCTTGTGTTTGCTTCTCATTTTCAACCTAGCCCAGAATCAGTGAGAGCAATCATGAGCAGCAGAAAACTGTTTCTCTTCTAATATGTAATGAAGAGCATGAACAAGTGGAGAATTTTCCCAGAAGAACAAGTTTATATAAAATCTACACCCTTATTTGCAAACCTGATCAGGTTTGTGAACCACAGATCACTCCTAGCCACTTCCTTCAATGCTAGGTTCAGCTAGAAATCCAACATTTCAGAGTTAATTTCCAGTTTAGTGATTTCAGGTAATCACCCAAGCTTTTGGCTTCATTTAGAAATTTTTACCTGCAATACAGTTTACCATAGCTGGGCCCTGATTTTAGAAGAGAGGTTTTGTGATTAGAGTCTCAAGATGCTGCAAATAGGTGAGTTCTGGTCTCTACTTTGTCACCCCAAAAACTATTAGAGAGTCAATTCTCCTTTTCAGCAGATAGTGCTATATAATTAACTTCTTTATACCGAGACACGGAACCATAGCTATCCAAAGGCAATTTTTTTACTGCTGACCATTTTACATTGGTATAAATTTTAATACAAATTAGAAGTTCCCTTTTCACCTTACATCAACCAAGTTATGAATTTCCTTTTTTCCATAGTATGTCAGACTTTATGTGTATGACCCAGGGCAGAATTTCAGCATCTGAGATCGGACCTATACACAAACTGTCTGTGGCACCATGTCACCTCCGATTTGGGTTTCCTCTGCTACGTGTCCAGTCGTGTACAGTGTGGAGTTCTTGACATGGCCAGTAAACTCTTACTGGCACAGATGGGGCCTAAACTAGGTTCCTAAATCTCTGAGGTGACCATATGGCTGATGAAAAAAAACATTTACTATTTAATGATCTTCCTCATACAGCCTCTAATTATAGGAAATCTGATAAGGAAAAAAATAATCAAACTAATTGTTTAAGAATCAAACAAAACCGGAGGAAAAAAAATCCTGCAACTCTCCTCTAGAACTTATGGTGTGATTTATTGCAGATCTCCTGAGCAGTAAAACTATATCACCAATAATTAATAGCTCTTCCATGCCTTTTTCCATTTTCCACTGTAATTCCAGGTTTAATTTTAACCCTCAGAAGCTATTGTGACACAAAATGATTTTTAGTAGTATTTCATTTTTAAAAGACTAAGTAATTTCAGAGTGGAAAATTAAAAATCTCATAATGCTTTGCAATGTAAATATGAAACAGAGATCTTAAAACACAAGATATTTCATACTGCTGGCAGTTACCTCCTGTATCATATTTGAAGCAGAAATAAACACTTTTCCTGATTCTCAGGTTTTACCTTTTTGTTTCTCTTTTATTTTCACATCAAGTGCTGCTTTTCCTATCAGAAATTTGCCGTCTTGTCTTAAGGAGTGAATGCAGTAAATAGATAGCATTGTATCTCCCTTTCCCCCCACTGCCTCTAGTCTCCTTCGTCCAAACCTAAAGGATGCATCTTTTATTGGAAAATATCTGTCGCAAATGCTGATATTAAAGTAATAAAGATAATTGCTCTTATTTCCGCTGAAAATGTTAATGAAATATCCAGAAGCTCTAAGTAGGGTTACAGTGTTCAGGGCTTTTTTAATAATTAATGGCTGTGTGATAGCACTGTAGTGTTGCAGACATCTCCATGATCTCTGCTTATAAAAGGGTTTTCCGTAGCAGTACTGAAGCATTGTTATATTGAACTCTTGGAATGATTGTAAAAATGTTTATTACTTACCAAACGTAGAAATAGAAACATGAATGAAAAATTTAAAGGCAGCATAAACATGGCCCAATCACGTTACCTGCCATTTATATGTCATTGTGTTCAACAGCAGAATAAAATCCAAAAGAGATGGTACACTGTTAAACCACTCAAATTATAAACATTAGTAGGTTACAAGTGCTATCCCTCATACATATTATATGATAGCTTTGTAGCTGTATTATTTTTTTTGTTTGTTTTTTATCTATGCTTTGTGCTTCTAATTTTTATCAGACCAAGCTGGGCCTTCTGTGTCTCCTATCGTCAAAATTCACACTGAGAATGTATGGAGGTTTTGGGGATGGAGAATCTTGATGTAGGCAGAGATGCCAGGTGAAACCACCTGCAGTACTTCCTTGAAGTGAAAATGCCAAAAAAATACCAGAAACGACAAAACTCAACTGCTTTTGTTTTGTTGCGACACAAATGGAAAAAGTATCTTTTGAGACAGAGGAATTCACATCTGGAGAATGCGTATGGACCAGTTAAATCCCAAACCATTTCCAAAATCAGATTTTGGTGAAAAGAGCAAGGAAAATATTTGTTTTAATCCTTTTCTTTTCTGTACTTACCACCTGCAGCTTTTCCAAAGTCTTAATTTAGGTTTTACACCTCAGACCAAGAGTGTACTGATCGCATCAAAAAGCACAATTTAAGCAAGACCACAAACTTAGCTAATTACAAGTCCTTAAACTACTGTCAGTCTATAAAAAGTTGTAAGGCCATACATATTCTTTTGTTCGGTGTTAGCTTTGTTAAACCTTGATTGAAGTAACAGAATATTCAAAATGGAAGAAAATTGCAGCACACACATTTAAAGATATGAAATTATTTTAAGATGTTTTGTACCAAATCAGCTGCATAAGTGGCAGCATTATTTGCTGCATATTTTTCAATAAATTCAGTCTTCCTTCTGTTCATGAAATGATGTTATTCGAATTGAATGGTATATGTATATATAAAATATATATAATGGTATATATATACATAATATGTACACCAAAAATAATTTTGAATATGGTTTTATCTGGAAGCTCAGCAGTTATAAGTTTAGAAATGACAGAAATAAAGAATGAAACTCAAAATTAGCATCTTGGATCTCAGAGCAGCTAGATGAACTTGCAAATACACTTGCCTAAATACGTGTGTAATGATAAATTGGAAGAGTTTGCTGTAAACCCATGCCAAAAAAGATCATGTAACAGGTAGACTGATCTAGTCTGAGATCACTAAAAATGCTAGGAATTACCAACACAAGACAATCAATCTGCAGTTGGAAGTGCATGTGGGCTTTTATCAGTAATGTTTTGTACTGTTACTGGTAGTAAACTTAAGCCCATAGTGTATGAAATGGTGGGATTAAGTGCGGCATTTAGCACACACTGGCATCTCTTCGGCAATACCCTTGCCCAGTAACTGGGGAGATGGGCTGAAGGGGTTTTAGCTTAGAAAGCGTTTTTATTTCTTTCAGACAAGTATCACCCGGAGACAGTGTGTGTGTGGGGAATGCCAGGATGGGATGGGAGAGGAGTTCAAGCACTTACAGCGATGTGAAAACAAGAAGTTACCAAGTATTTGCAGCCTTGACTCCAGCAGGTACTTCCAGACACCTGGCTGGAGCCTGAGTTATTACATTTGTCTTGTTAGCTCCTGGAGTGAAAAGAGGCCAGAGAAGTTCTGGAGGCCAAATAGTTCTCAGCAATTTACGTGGCAGCTCCTGTGTCTCAATTGAAAATAACCTGAGGCTTGCTTTCCGTTTCTGTGTCATGTTGTTACCTGCATTTTGATTATAGTAAACCTTGACAAAGCTGAAATCTAAAGTATCAGAAGATACAACACATTAGGTCTTTGCTCTTCCCAATATCTTTTTATCAAGCGATCGTTATCATTGTCTCATCTCCTGAACTACTCCCTCGCAGGAGCTGGTTACCCGCTGCTTTTTCCCGGTGGTAGCTGTGGTTTTCTTTGCCCTTTGTTGAATATGTCAAAACTACATAAACTTAATTTGTTTATGCAGTTCACCTCTTAATATACCCTTTCATAAACCCAGTTAAACAAACATAATTTCAGCCTTTTGATCTTTTATCTTCTCTAATCCTAAATACTTTGTCTTCATATAAATTTGGCTGTAGATGGGAAGGATTTCTTTCAGTGCCTTGGTCTTGAATATCCCACTCCTTTGCTGCTGCTGTCATTCACTATGATTTTTTTTATTTCATTGAAGGCTATTTCATGACCACCCTGTTTTTCCTTTGCACAGATATTCAGTATTGGGTTCTGAGGTAGTGTTGCCTCTTAGGAACTTGCTTTTCACATTATGCTATTTCTTCTGTGCTGGAAACTCTGCAATGCGGCGCCCTGAAGGAGGGATTGTTTTCTTCTCTGCCCAGGCTCAGTGATATGCTTTTTGCTGAGAAGGTGCAATATTATATAAGAAATACATTTATTTCTCATACCTTGTATGGGATTGGGGTAGCAGATAGCAAACGTGTACATAGTTTTTCCAGTCTGCTTTGTAAGAAGGTTATTCCCTATTATATGAATGGGTTATCTTTGTAGTAAAAGAATGGTAAGTTAACACAATACTTAAAAGATGGTTCCTAGAAACAGAAAAAAATGTCCCTTAAAGTTCTGGTGATTATCACTTAATTGGCTGTGTTTGGTTAGATGCACTTAGTGATTCTCATCTCTGGTTCCTAGCTGTCAAATGTACCAAGATGGTTTTACCCCAGTTTGCGTGATTTCGGCACGGAAGGTTTGTCCAACAAGACCTGTCGCATTCAGGTCTTGTGCTAAATCTGCCCTGCCTGGCTTCAAACTGGGAATGCAGAATTTCCTGTGTAAGAGCACGAGGTGTGTGGTCCCTCGAGCCAGGCTGCCCTGGTACTGGACCAAGAGCCCTCCCAAGTTCCTCAGCAGTTAGCCTCCAAAACTTTAGCTCTGCTGGTATGTGTCTGCTAGCAAAGAAAAGGGAAGTAGAGATGCTTCAGGTATCTCATCGGCATTATTATTTGAACAACACTTGGCTGTGGCTTCCTGCTCCATCCAAGGCTGCCTGTCAGTGTTGTAGGAACAGCAGCTATGTTTCTGCTTTGGCAGGTGGGTTCTTGGGCTGTAGTGTCCATTCAAATGGTTCCTTCCATTCCTCTCAGTCTGTGGTGACTGCACCTTGCTAGTCCTTGGACGCAGCCATATGCAAAGCTAGGCTCTCCGGGTAGGTAGGGCTGATTTTTGGTTCTGGCTTGGCTGCACATTAACAAAGCTGTAGGGAAGAGGTGTGCACAGCAGACCGTTGCTGTAGCCTTGTAGTTCCTTTCACTGCGTGCTCAGCTTCAGCACTGACTCTTACACGCCAGCAGTGGCTGAGAGCATCACTCCTTAATTCTGATTCAGAGCTTTTTGTTCTGTAGAAAAGCCAGTGAGGTGCATCTAGGCAAGACTTAAATCTAAAAAGACTTGTTGCTTATGAATGTTTTTTTACCAAAGACGTTCAGTGCAGAAGGATTTTTGTTGCAAGGACGAGGCACCCCTTTTTCTGCTGCCCTGCACTAAATCAGAGCAGTGCAGAGTTCTGTTCTGACAATGTTTTTGTGCGCTGGGGTCTGATATGAAAGAAGTATCAGGCAATTGGGCAGCTGTTTTGAGACGCCCTGCAGCACACGAATCTTGCCTTACCAATTCTTTACCCTTGTTAATTAAGATGTTGCTGAAGAAATTCTAGAGAAGTAACCCTTTGTAATACAGTATATTCCTAATTCAATCATTCTAAACCAAAAGTTTCTTTATATACATTGTATCTGCAGAAAGGAGCAATGAAATAGAGGGATTGGCAGCTAAAACAAAAAAATGTGGAAAAAAGTTAGAAAAGTACGTGAAGAAAAAATGGCTGGGTAATGCTTATTTTTCCAGGAAAACAGAATCCTAAAAAGAAGAAAGCGAGGCACTGTAAAATGAGAATTTGTGACAAGCCCTGCCATCATTGTTTCTGCAGATAACAAGAATTTCAGAAGGAATTTGTGTATTGCTCAGTGTGTAGTTACATTTGGAAGCTAGTATATGAATCAGTCCTTTTCCATTTTTTTCTTGAGAAAAAAAATATATTTTTTCAGATTCCATCATGGCAGCGATGTAAAAGTTGTGTCAAATGTAGGAGGCATGTTTCTGGGAAGACTAAAGAAACAGTGCAGGGGGACATTTCTAATCACAATTTTAGGAGGAAAAAATTAACACTCAATGTTGACAGCTAAACTATTGTTGCCTGCTTTCTATCCAGTTGTGCTGAGAGTGAATATGAGGAGATGAAGCTCTATTGTAAAACTTAGAAACTGTGAAACATTGCCCTCCTGCCCCCATTTCAAAGGAAACACTACATTGCCATAAATCAAAGCTGGTATAAGGATATTTTGGTTGAAGATGAGGTCTTGGGAGTTGTTCTCATTGATCTGTTTGTTTTTATATTTATATGTACAATGAGTCATATTTTACACTTTGTTAGTTGTGGCTCTGCACAGGAAAATTATTTGATGCTCATTTGCTGTTAATTAAGTTGTGCATAAATTCCTTGAAATGTTATTTTTGTGTTAATGTATATTTTATGTCTTTTCGTTCTTTGATATTTAGTAGAATGTCATTCTTCATCTTATTAAGGCTTAGGAGTTGCTTTGTGATGGGATTTTAGTTTTAAAGCACCTCCTAATAGTACTTTGCCATATTTTTAAATGCCTTTCCCTAAATGTTTACACTTCTGATATATTTTGGAAGCAACTCCAGAAATGTTTCTAAGAAATGGTTTGAATGCAGTGCTATCCAAATAAAATTATTTCATTGTGTTCACTTGACAGGCTTGTATGTGTATAACTCATGTGCTTAAAGTGTGTCTGTTTCCATTTTGGACCTGAAGAAGGGCTTGTGTGCTTGAAAACCTGTCTGCTTTTTCAGTTTTACCATTGGTGTGATAAAAGAGGTTAAAACAGAGCCTATGACTACTATATCCTTTACTGCAGATGGTACAGAAATGGTGAAAACTACAGGATAACTTGTTTGGAAGGAAAGCAGCAACACAAAACTACTGAATGTTCTTCCAGCTTATTTTAATAGTGTGCAACAGCGGGAACAGTGAAGAGGCAAGCATGATGTACTCGTAAAGCATCAGTAAGTGCTTCATAAGAGTAGTAGTTGATAATAGTCGGTACTTTAGAAAGAAATTGTGCAAGACATATTACAAAACTGAAGGTAGCTCGGGATTTCCTCACTGAAGATTATATAGGAAAGGTTCTTTATAAAATTTGAGGCTGCCTTTTAGACTACCCTTTTTACAGAGAACCACATCCTGAACTGTCTGTACTATTTAAACACTTTCTGTATGCATTAACCATTGAATTAACATCTGTTTTAATCAAAGCAGAAACCAAGAAAATTGAGTAAGATCTCTTTGGATGTAAGATCTCACTGAAAGAAACTTTCTTTGGCAAGTGTGCTTTCCTGTAGACATGATGCAGACTGTATATCTCTTGCAGCATCCAACTTTCACCAAACAGATTAACAAGTGTATAATGGACACCAGAAGCAAAACAGTAGTAACACAACGCAGCAGGTGAGAAGATTCAGCATGTCCTCGAAAACAAAGAGTTCGTGACGTTTAAATCCTCAAAGAAAGTGATTCTGCCCATCCCTATATGGCCAACATCCAGCCCTGACCTCAACTTGAGGTTTCTCAGGGGTCTGAACAGACAAATAATATTCATTATCTCTCAAATAAAGATGTGGATTCCACCTTGAAAATATGTACAGTGGGTTACAGATGTCACAGAAAACCAGATTTTTTGCAGCTTCTAGTGTACAGAAGTCCGGATTTTTTTTCATTGAACTGGTCCCTTCTCTAGTAAAGAAAAGCAGTTTAAAATGTACTTTGGCAGCTTTAGTATGCTCAAAATGTACACTTATTGCCATATCATATCAAACACATTTGTAGCCTCTTTCACGCTAAACTTTTCTTAATGTGCTTTACAGAAACAGATCAACATATTAAAGGGACACTGTCAAGGCTGTTAGTCCTAAAAATTGACCTACTTTGACACTGGTCCCATATTGAAGCTTTTACCTCTGGGATTTGTCCTGTGTACTTCCTGAAAAACTCTACACAAGGACTAGACATAGAAATATACATTCAAATTAATTTTGTATTAAAAGGGGAATTTGAGAAAAGATGGTATTATGGGCAAAGTTTGATCTTGGGACGTTCAGCAGTGTTTTTTCTTAAGATTCAGATGTAACTGCTGTTGCTATCAACATGTGATTTCTGAGGAGAGCCCAGTGCAAGTGTAATGTGTGACTCAGAGGGCTGAATGTGTATGTGTTGGCAGGCTGATATATACGGAAGCGACTGAGATCTGTTGAATGACTGCATGGAGCAAGGTGTCCATTCAGACAAAAAGGTTTTTTGGCTTCTCAAACTCAATAGCCATCTTTGAAAAGATGACTTACTCGCATTTGCTTGGAACAGGTATTCTCTGCTTTCCCACAGATTAGGCACTGTGTTAGAAATGAGGTACTAATTAACCACTTAAAGGCTTGGACCTGCCAGGAGCTTAGTGTACGTGTGCTGATTCAGTAACGCATTCATGCAGCTTGTTGCTTGCCAGACTGGTAAAAATAATATCACAGACTGTTGAATTTATTGCCATTACTGTCTTCTTTAAATCCTAACTTTTCCATAGTGCTTTATATCTGCAGGGAATATTCACTAAAAAAAGAGTCCGTACTCTTCAGAAACAAATACCTGTAAAGAAAATGAAATGGAGTGATACTGCAGCAGCTCTGGATGGAACATGAGTACCTGATCACACCGTTTGCTCTTTTCCTCCTAATTGTCAGTTATTTTGTAATGGCAGGCAATCTGAAGTACAGGGCAGATATATTTTTAAATACAGCATGTACTGATCCAGAGTGTGGACATCCATTTCAAAATCCAAAATTTGTATTTCTATTCTGGGCAATTGTGTTACAAAAATCCAGCCCTGAGTGCATGGCTGCACATGACTGACATCTCATCCCCTCTCTATTTGTATTGGCTAGTAATATTAAGAAAAGAAATTACTCATAACTGATGTTTTCATGACAACAGACCTGATGTTTTTACAGGAAAGCTGACATTTGTAAAGTCTTGTGCCAAATCCCATGCCAAGTCCCACATTTCCCAGGAGGTGTGATCTGGCAGTAGTTTTGCTGGATTCATACCAAAGAGAGAATTTAGCATCCTCTTGCAACTAATTTGCAAGCCAATACTACTTGAAAGCAAGTGAGCAGCACCTATTCATCTGCATTAACTGGTTTAATGTATTTAATAGAGGAGCATTTTATTTCATTATTCAGTCACGCTGCTTCTCTGTTACACCTGCGTAGCGAGCAGAAAGACCCACACTTTGTTTCCAAAACCTAGTTCAAAGAAATAGAACCGCATCGCTATTTATTCTGCTACTGTATTTCTTCAGTGGTTCAATATCTAAAAATGCTTCATGGTACTAATATTCGAGGATTTGGCTGTCATCAGAAATGAACTGCCAGGGAAGTACTTACTTTAATAGAGATAGTATATTGAGAAGGGTATAGACTCGCACTTCATTTTGTAATGTCAGAAAAATTTGCTATGTTTGATTTTTTTTCCTTTGCTCTCTTCTTTGGGGAATTAATTTCTACAACAAATGGACATTGCAGTTGGATTTCAGAACTGACTCTGTGCAGTTTTCATGGACGCCTCTGGCTAGCTGAAGGCTGCCATCGTATAACGGTTGCTACCAGGCAGGCTACTTGGTTGGTCTTAACTCCGATTCTCGCCCTTCCCCTCAGGAAAATTCACCGAAGTTTGTATCCCTCCTGGCTAACCCCGTAGCTGTCTTAATAACCTGAAGCCTGTCCCCAGGCTAGCTGTCTTGGTGCTGTCTCATCCTCAGCCTTGCAACCCCCAAAGTAGTTAATGTGACTTCAGCAGAGGGTCAGGATTATTCTGGGTCCGCTGTCGACTCTCTTCTGAATTTCTGAGCTGCTTTGGTCCTAAATAAATAATATTTGGCTCTAGCAACAGGCATGCTTAATTGCCACTAATCTCTGCGTGCCATTTCTGACAGATCTTTTGTGTCCACCTGGAACGTGAATGGTTGCTTAGTGCAGGGAAAGAGGAGAGTGATCAGTACAGGGTTCAGATATAGTTATGGGCCAAATACATGATGTGAACCTAGCGCTTCACTTGAGTATCTCTTAGGATGAATGGAGTTGTGTGGCTGTGTTCATGGCACAGACGAGAATTGACATGCTGTTTAGTTCTCTTTATGACTTCTTTGAAAACCCTGGTGTACAGTCTCCATAATTTTGAGTACTTTATCCTATAATAAACTGGTAACTGAACAAACATGATTTGAAACCCAAATGTAAATACACTGAAGAGCATTTTTTTGAGATCTGTTTCCAGTTCTTTCTGTTTATCATCCTTAATTTTTGTAACTCCAGCCAAGCACTAGGGCCCCTATTGTTTCTATCTGTAATCTGATTTCTCCTGCTTTTTTCAACACTTGCCAGAAAAAAGCCTTGCTTCAAAAAGAATTGCTTCAGAATGTCTGTAAACTGTTTTGTAGCCCAAATACTGTGCACACAAACTTTTATGTATCTATCTTATTTGTGTTATATTTCTCAAGACCTTAACATCATATCTTCAATTTATAGTTCCACTTTTTTTTAACCTTTCTGACTGTTTTGGTTCTATAGTAATTGCCAGTAGAGTAATTATAATTATGTAAAACATCATATCTAAGAAATCTGTGGTAGGGCAGAGGGCAGTACGTATTCAAGATTCAGCTGCTGAGAGTTGGGAATATAATTTCTGCCATCAGCCCCCCAACTGTAAGATCATGTGTGACCCTGTTACACCAACTTCCCTCAGCTACTGGTTCCCAAAGCTTCTCTCCAGTGGTGAATCACAAGAAGCTTCACAAGGTGAGATGTTTGCTTGTAGTTTATAGAAAAAGACCCACTGTAGAATCAGGGAACAGCTGAGGTTGGATGGGAACTTTGGAAATTGTCTGGTCTAACCTGCTGTTCAGGGCAGATCTAACTTCAAAGTTAGGTCACGTCACTTTTCTCTTGTTCTTCATATTTCTTTTTTCTATACTGTTTATGTGTATGGTGTTTTATATATATATAATGTTTGTTACACAGGGCCTTGGTCCCTAAAAATGTAAGAATGTCACTGTACATTTTTAGTGGGCATGCAGACATTGACACACTTTTCAAACTGTGGTGTATTCCTATAAACTTGTAACATAAATTATTGGTTTACTAGGACTGTGAAAAATGATTACAATAATCCCTATGTCTTTTCAGCTTATTTAGATAATTTCCTTTATAATTTCATGGCCTTAATGGCCGAGGTCAGTGGCCTTCACCTAAAGGGATTTCCAGAATGCAGGGAGCTGCATTTTATTACTTGCATGTTATTTTTTTCCTGGTGCTTTCCAAAGTTCATCAGTTATTAATGATATTTCTCTTATACTCTGTTACTAATTTCCTATTTTAACTTCTCCTTGAGTCCCAGGTCGACCTCTGCCTTGCTGCTGGAACATATACCCATCAGTTGTGAAACTAGAGCATGAGCCATCTTATTTGTGTCTGTTATTTTCGGCTTATGAAATGTCAAATCTTCCTCTGAGTTTTTGTCTTAATGTAGGACACCTTGCTCATTTAATTTCATTTTTCTCTGTCTATCATATTTAATTATTCACTTGTTGCAGTTTTAATGCCCAAAAGGGCATTGCATCTGGACTGGAATTTGTGCTCTTCTGAAGTGGTCAGTGTGCACAGTGCCGTCTCGCCACTACCAACATATCCAGAGGGATTCCTAGGAAAACAGAAAGTATTCTCAGTGGTAGGAGAGAAAGAAATGGCAATATATTTGCGATGATCCTAGCTGAAGTGTGCTTGCTTCTGTTCATGCTTTTCTAGTAGAGAGAATTTTTGTTTATGTTCCAATGGAAAGAGTAAGAGATGTTGTTCCAAGCATGCCATTCAAAGACACGTTTCACTTTCAGTAAAAGGGGCCTGGTGACAGTGATGATATAAAAATGCCATTTACTTGATTTTTAATGAAAGCATCAAGCACATATTTCACATCCACTCAAAGAGAAGAGCTGTCTTGGTTTTTCTATCCCGTGTATTCACAAGGAAATACAACTGCATTGTTCTGAGGTCTGACTCTGCACTTCTGCCTAATCAGAGCAATTTTCCTGCTTGTCATGCATAACATTACTACAGCTTTAAGCAATTAATTGGATAGTTCTGTACTAAGATATCCCCAAACTGAAAACTTGTGGAGCATAATAGATGAGCTGTCTGCATCAGAACTGCAGCCTTAAATATGACAACCTGCAACGTCCAGCAAAATTTCTTTCTTGAGTGGCAGTCCTTATTGCTGACATATATTTGATGTATGCTAAGCACTATCCATTGTGTGTCAGTTTATAGACCTTTAATTCCGCAGACTCTTCAAATTTGTTTTGAAATTCTCAGTATGAGTTTTAGGATAAAGCGTCACAGACTGAGAACCTGCACAGCTCTGCTTGAAGATTACAACCTCATTATAAACCTCATTTTGTAAAAAGTAGACTCTGAGTGTCTTTGACCAAGTTTCCTTGTCTTACCATGAAATGTACTATGCACTGACTGGCTGTCATTCTCAGCTTGAAGGAGCTGAGTTTGTTTAAAGCACACTGTAATGGTTTTGGTAGGGAGTGGTAAGAGATGGCTCATCAGTAACGATGAAAAATGTGATATAAAATGATCCAAAGTCTAAGGGTTAATTTCTCCCATAGTCCAGAGTTTCTATGTAAGCAGCTTATGGCAAAAAATTATTTCTAAAAAATTTCTGTGGCTACTGAACAGAGAACGGTCCATGGCTGTAGTGCCTGTTGTATATCATTGGCCTTTCCGTCACGGATAAGAATGAAAAGCTGTCAGAAAGTAAGAGCAACTATTCCCCCAAACTCAGTTGGTGGGTAAGTCTCTTATGCCAAAAACAAGTGTGGGGCACACTTAACCTAGGCAACAAAATTACTAATATAGATTATGCACAATTGCTTTTATTTGCATATTTTTTGTTATTAAAACTTCTCTTTTGAAAGCCAGCTAGACTTACTAATAGCATGAGCAAAACACACGTTCTGAAGATGGTAAAGAAATGCAATGATCAACTTAGAGATCAGGGAAGGCCAAAATTACTGGTTTATTTGTATGCGTTACTACCTAGTCTTTAATTAAATTTGATTGTATAGACTAAGAATTTTATTTCCATCATAATGAGTGGTAGCTTTCTCTACGTATTCTCATGAGTTACACGACATAACTAAGAGTGATAGAATACCTGTAACTTTCCTACGAGCATTACAAAATCTGTTTAGCTGCTTTTGCTTTCAAACTTAGGTGCCCATATATGCTGGGTTGCATTCATGTTCTCCCACTAACTTTTTTTGTCATAGTATGTATTTTTTATATCAAACCGTTCATATGATAACTGCTGTATTTTTCTTAATACAGTGATCTGATAGCATCTTTTAAATGCATTAGTTATTTCAGCTTTAAGTAGGCTGAAAATAGAATAAAGCAGTTAAATAGCCATGAATGTATTTTGGATGCACATACTAGGACGTTCCCCTTTAATCCTCAAGCGTGGGTTGTGTCATACAGTTGCAGATTACTGTGAACTCTCCATCCACACACTTCACGTGTTTGATTCCAATCATGTTCAGCACAGACTACAGCAATTTAGGGAGCTACAGGCACTTTGGGTAGTCAGCTCCCTATTTTTTCCGCTTTTGTCTGGACTGGTCCTGGCTTAGGCTGGTTCTGATGTTCCCAGAGAAACGGGATTGTGTTGTGGCCAAGTAGATGCTGAGAGTGTAGAAAAGGCTCTAGCTGGACAGCTGAAGTCCTGCCCAGAGAACTTAAAGCTTGCCAACATCCTGCTGTAAAATCTGAGTCAGGTAATATCCTTTCCAAAACAGCCATTTAGGAACACAAAATCTTTTGAAACTCTTGATTGAGGGCAGCCATTGTCACGGTAAGTTCCTCTCAGCAATTAACAAATTGACTGGTTTCAGCAGAGCTTATCCCTGGCTTTACAGTCCTGTTTTTAGGAATTACACTGGTGTTTTCTGTCAGCCAGGATTTATCAGCTATAGGTAGAGGAGCAAAAATTAGAAAGTGTCAAGAAAAATTGCTTTTTCTTTGTCTTGTGAATTAGATGAGTGATTAAATAAAAATAAAAAGGTTTTAAAAAAGCAAAATATAAAAACTTATAAAACAAGTTAAAGACAAGACCTATCTGACTGTGTTACTTGACTTGGAATACTAATTTTTATTAAATTATATTTTTAATTGAAGCCCAGAGACTATGGGGAGAGTGTCCAGTGTAGCTTCTGAAATGAAAGATACTGGTATTCTTCAAACTAATGGGTGTGTTTTGTTTGGCAGCTTAAGTGGAATTTGTTCTCTCCTGTGCCTTCCTGGTATCCCTGGGGGTTGTACTTCAGAGTCTTCTTGCCCCATTTTCCCCTTAGTATAAGCTATTTCTTCAAGCTGCATCACACAGCAAAGTTTTTCCTGCTTCTTGTTCGAATTCACTGAATAATTCCCTTGGGATATAGTTTGCGACAGGGAAAATAAAAGGAAGCGGTGTAAGAAAGACAGTTACCCTCAGTTAGGGGCTTAGAAGTCAACCTGTCATCTTCAGGAGAGGCCAGAGAGCAGACCAACAATGTGGGCAGAGAATTCTTTACAAATAAGAATGAAGTGTGGGCAATCAGTGCCATAATAAGCTAAGTGGGTGCTCTATCAGTCAGGAATGCCCTTGGGCAGAGGCACTTACTGTTCTTGCAGAACTTGTAATAAGTGTGTGAATAAGTTTTTAAATTGAGAAATCTTTTTGAGAACTGAAGGACAATAGGCTCTATACAGGAGCACTAAAAATTCAGAAAGTGCAAATGCAAAGTTGTTTTTGCTGTCAGCCTTTTTACTGTAAATTCTACTAATTCCATGGAAATTACCTTTCTTTCTCTCTCTTTTTTTTTTTTTTTTCCCTTAAGAAAGATAATGGGATAAAATAATGGAGGAGTTCTTCTTCTCAGGTCTCTGAAGTGCTTAAGGTGCTTTTTTGGGGGGTGACTCCTCCCTTTCTGATGTCAACTAATCCTCTGCCTTCGTACATTGTCATAATGTGCCTTTTGCTCCTCCTGCTTTGCTCTGGCAGTATTTGTCATATATTGTTTCCTTCTGCCCCAGCTCCACAGGAACAGGAGTTCAATCAATTTGCTGTTTTTATTTGTGCACATTGTTCTTGTCCAGCCACTCTGCAGCACCTGACACTTTGCTTTTCCCCTTCCCCTTCTCTGTCTCTCTTTTGTAAAGGACCGAGTTGCATCTTACGCCCTAATCCTTTCAAAATACTGTGTGCCTTTCTGAACGATGGCAACCTGCTGACAAGGCAAGAAGATGAGAAAGCTGGAAGCCACGTCAGGAGGACCTGTTACATCTGTTGTGACAACAGGGGAGGAATTCTCTGGCTTGCTCCATTTAGGTCTGAAAACACCCGTGCTGTGTTTCTGATAGAGAGGGAGACCTGCGGTGGCACCCAAACTGCTGGTCCTGTTCTGTGCTGCCACCCATTCCAGCCGACACCGCTCTCCCTCCTGCCTCTCCTTCCCATCTCTCTTCCCCCTCCCTTCCTAACAGCTGGAGAAAGGGTAAATTAGCAGAAGGCTTTACTGAGAATTATGCAACTCATATCGAAATAGGCAAATTACTCTTTCCTGACCAAAAAAGCAAAGAGCAAGAGAAGCTAATTTGTGCTCGCGTGTGTCACAGGCACAGAGTTCCTGGGTTCCAGCCTGGGTCAGCTGTTATTTTAGTCCTGAATTCCCTTTAAAGTAAAAGCAGCATTCTTTCCTTTTTTGCCTCGTAAGGTCCTCATTTACGTGAAGCTGCCAAGTGTTATGACATTTAATGTTAATAATGCCAGTTACATTATTTTACTGTGTGTCTGCTGCACTCTTATAAGAACCACAGGTATGAAACATAAATGTTTCTGATGGTACTGTCATAACTAGGGCCACTGAAGGAAACTCAGCTATGATGCCTGCTACAGGTACCACAAGAAGGGCAGATGCCTTGCTATCTCTGTCACTCCAATCTTGTGGGGCAACACTCAGACCATTTGTTCTTTCACTGCAATAATAGTCACTAATGCCATCCTCAGCTTCATCCTTTTGCCAACAGTGGTACGTACAGAAAAGAAAGCTTAAACTGAAGTGTTTAGCCAGTCTATAGATATTATTGCTGAGGAGTAGGAGGACAGCTTCAAGACTAAAAGGCAAAATCATGATCTCAAGGATTTTGTTCAACCTGCAAAGTCATAAAGGGAAATTGGAATGTCGTTTTATGATGCCAAAACTTAAATCATGAGCCAAACGGAATATATGAAATATACGCAAACCTAAATAGTTTTTGCTACTGGTATCATAAGCAAAACAAATGTATTTCTCTCCTTACACTGGTTTTCTTTTTTCTGCACTGCCCAGTCTGGAACTTCTGGTGCTGAAATGTGTCAAGAGGTAACAGCTTTATCATGTTTGTTCTGTACCGTAATGCATATGCAATAGGTTGTGAATTAAAAGGCCCAACGACTTTCTTGTGATAGGTAGGTAATTTCATTCGTTTCATCTTACAGAAAGAGAAGATGAGACAGGAGGACCAGCAGAGTTTTCAAAAACCAGTTAAAACCCCCATGATTATAAATCAGTGTTTTTCTCTTCTTTTTTCTGCATTCACTCTAGTACATGTACTAGCCCATGAGGGAGAGACTGTCCTCATAAAATTCCAGCTCAGGTTTGAAAATCCAGGTGTCCTGGATAAGCATGAAATTTTGCGTGCTCCCTTCTAAGGGAAAGTTCAAAAGACTTAGAGGTTTTGTGTAATTGGGATAAGCAACTAGAATTTCATGCTTATCCAAATAGTGCTAAACCTCTCAGTCTTTGAACTTTTTCTTAGAAGAGAGCACTAGAAGAAAGTTAAAGGGATGGGAAGGGGTGTACATAGAGGGTTCAAGGAAAAAGAAAGTACAGAAAAAAGAGAAGCGATAACTACGCGTGTCTCTGTGTGTGTGTGTTTGTCCATATGTGTGAATATGGAAGTGTACTTTGCAGTGGGAAGGAAGATTTACTTTGAAGGCAGCAGAAAGGAAAAAGACCACAGAAGTATTGCACATATAGTCCAACACTGTAGAGGATCTTTAGGTCCAAACCTTCAAAGGAGACTAACTTTCATTTCAGTGCATAAGTATACTTGGTAAGTTTATCAAAGTCTTTGAAAATCAGTCCACACATAGTACAGTAGATTGGGACCAGGCTTCAAATTCTGCTCTGAAAATAGAGAACATAATTATGAAGTGGCAACCTAATTCTCTTCCTTGCATTGAAAACAACAAAGTAATTATAGTAAGACATGTGCTAGTAAAATAACTGCAGTTAGGGGTTACTTGTCCTTTAACATGTTTCTCACAAATGCAGATTGTTTGCAATGAAATATGGGCTTGATGATTATTAATCAGAACAGAAATTATAATAAAGTGGCTATATACTCATGTTTACAATGGCTAAATCAATGATTTCAAGACAGGATGTAACAAGAAATAATAAATCAAAGTAATAGAGTCAAAATTATTTTAAAAAGGCAAACATATTCAAATCCCATACGGAAATGAAGCATGGCTGCTTTATTGAGCTCTTTATTAATTTGCCAGTCAAACTGGAAGGTCTAATGGAAACTCTTTATCTGCTGCTGGCTGAATGAAAGTAATGAATGGAAGTGATTCAGAAGTTTGAAACTATAATTAAACTGAAAACTCATTTAACTGAGCCTAATTCAATTTAGGTGAAAACTGTTTTCCCAGGCAGTGTTTGTTCACAGCTAACCCTGTTAGTGCCATCACAGAATCATAGAATGCTTTGGGTTGGAAGGGACCTTAAAGACCATCCAGTCCCAACCCCCCTGCCATGGGTAGGGACACGCCTGGCCTTAAAATGTAATGGTCCATATTCACTGAGAATCTGATTCTGATTTCCTTCATGTTGATAACAAGGTTTTTGTTGAAATCAGCGGTTAAGAAACTTATATACTTTTAGTATTCAAAGCAGTCTGTATCTCTTGAGAAATTAAGCAGCACAGAAGTAATAGCTCACATTTTTGGGGATATATATAAAGCATGCTAGCTGTGTTAGGTCTAACTGCATGTTAAATCAGTAAGTTCTTTAGTTAAAACTCACACATGTAAACATTAATTTAGAGAAGCTGACAGATTCGTGTGACATAATAAATCACCACCATGGGAAAAGTCTCTGGCTTCAAACGACTTTTGAGCACGGATACTTGAGGTTATCTTTTTTGTATTGCTACAGTGAAAAAAAATTAACTGACTCTGTACTTGCAACTCTGGTACTTACTACTTTAAAAATGTTAAGTGTTATGGGTTGAAACTTGTTGCTGAAATTTGAGAGTGTGCTATACATAAATTAAACTAACTGTGTCATCAACTCAGTAAATTAGTCTAGGTAACATAACTTCAGTTGCCTTAAGCACTGCAGGCACAAAACCTGCCTGAGAAACTCGGGAAATCAGTTGCTTCTGGTGTTGGTGCTACCTAGTACGACATTTATGTACATCTCTCTTCAGCAGTCAATGCGACTGCAGGGGAGATACACTGTTATACAAGGATTTTTAAAGTAGCCTAAGGTATTTAAACACCCAAATGTTATTAGAAGTCAATAGTTTGGATGCTTATCCACACAAGGCTTTTAAAATAATTATTACCTTTAAAATATCTGCAACTAGGGCATCTAGTTGCATCTTAGGTGGCCATTATTGGTCAGCCAAAGTATCAGTCTCTTTTCATGATGGTTGACTGTGGCAGTTTGAAAATCTGAATGATAAGAGTCAGTTGGAACATCAGGTAAGCTTCACATGAAGTGACTGGACATCAGTCTCAATACATGAAGCAATTTATGTTCCAGCTTCACAGAAAAAAGCAGGAAAACTTTTCATGCTTTTTCTGCCTGCATAGTGTCGCTATAAGAATTACTCTAAATCCTGTAATAATTGAATATTGTGTGACATACTGCTTTGCTCTCAAAATTTGAACAGTTTCAGAAAATGAGATAATATTTCTGAACATTCCCTACCGGGATCTTGTATTTTGCACCCACTGGGTCTCTGTCACACAATTTAAGTGTTTTGTACTGGGCCAGTGATGTAAACTTGCTCTAAATTTCCTCTAATTTGGTAGGTCTTCCACCACCAAGTGTGGACTAAGGACAGGAGAGCCCTCAATTCAATCAATGGAGTCAAATCTGTTGACCAAATGTAAATGTCTACTGCAGGGATGTTCAGTGTATGGATTGCACTGATTTGGTGTTCAGCGCAGCTGCCAAAAACCAGGCCTCTATTGTCACTGTAGACAAGCTAAGGCATCTTGACATGGGGTCTGCTGCCATCCCAGAAAGATTCATCTCTCCCATAGGACCTGTGTCATATCTGCCTTATAAATATCTCAGACAACCCAAACAGCTCTAGATGCCTCTGTTTAGACAACTCAATTTTGAGACATAGGTCTCCAATGAGAGAAGCTCAGATGCCCATCTCACTTGTACACTCTTAAATTCAGACTCCTAATTTTAAGCCAAACAATGAATCCCACCCAAAATGTCATAGCGATGACTGTTTACTTCAGCTGTTAAATGATTAATGAATGTCTGTGAGAGATAAGCAAAGTCCCTGTCTTACAGAGCAAGAGGCATAATGAATGCATACACTGAAACACTTCTAACATAAAGAAAAACAGGTCTTGGTAGACAGGTCAAATATGTCACCCCTGTCGAACCAACATGGACTTAAATTCTGTACTGCTTCACAACGCACAAAATAGGATCAACAAGAGTCTGCAGGTACTTTATATGTGTAAGAAAGCTTACCCTTTGGATAATTCTTTCACTTTCTTAAATTGCTCAAATTTTGAGAGCAAAGCAGATGTCACATGATAGTCAATTATTACAGGATTTGGGGTAAGATTAATCTGGGGATTTATCTATTTCTATCTATCTATTTATTTTCTTAATGAAAAACTTTCTTCTTAAGATGACATTCTGGGTAGAGGGTAAAAGTCCTTGGCCAGGGGCAACAGGTCTTGCTTCACTTCACTTAGATAGTCTAAGTGCACAGTAAATAACACAGGAGTGAGGGGGGAATGGTACCAGGTATTTCTCTTCATTGTTCATCCCAGACGGTACTGGGTGAAGACAAACCTTTCAGCTGAAAGAAGTTGTGTGTTGCTTCACAATTTTATTTAGCATACAGTTAGGTGTCTTTTCTAGTTGTTACTTTGTTGTTTGATGCGGTAAGAGTAGCCAGCCAAACCTGAGGTTGCTCTAGACACCATGGAATGAATACCATTCCCTAGATAAAGAAGGCATGACCTTAGCACAGAGGATAAGACAAATGTCACCAAGGAGTGTAGGGCATCCACTTGGTGCTAGCATTTGAGGATCATTCCAGCTCCACAATAAGAAAAAAGCCTTATTTTATTGTGTTTCATTTTTAGGGGTGATTAGCTGAAGGGAAGGCAGTAGAGCAGAGGCAGGGAGGGGAGTAGGTTAGAAGAGAAGAGGAAAGGGAGGTTTCTTGTAGTTCCCTCCAGGCTACTTGGCAGTCTTTGTTTTTTTTCCAATTTGATACTGAAGCAAGAAGTACTTTGCAGGAGTGTGCTTGTTTCATAACGGTGTCAGGGAGCTTTGAACATCTCTCTCCCTCAGCTTGCCATTGGCTCCTCATACTTCCCTGCAGTTGTTTGCCTGCGCACCAAAGAAGTGGTGTACTATTGCTTACACTTTTCTCCATCGTGCTTCAGACAGAAGTCATCTGGTTTTCTCCTGACCTCATTTTGGAAAGGAGTGTGTGTCTGAGATAAAGGTTATTAGTCGTAACAGTGCAGCGGTCCATTTTGCTTAGGGTATCTTTTGTCTCCTTTTTTTTTCAAAAGCTTAAAGACCCTGCTAAGTTACTGCAATGACCCAACTCCTGTAGGGTGGAGGTTTATCACTGAAGGTCTGTACCCCTGTGAGCTGTCACGTCTCCATGTTTCAGTGTTGGCCTCCCCTCTCACAAGACAGTACTTGCATGCAAAGCTGCTGTGATACATCTGCTGTGATACAGATACCGTATCAACATAACATAGATGTAGATATTTCCAATCAGCCAGGAATACTTTACTTCCACGGTCAAATTGCACATCTTCGAAATAAGACTGCCACATCATATTGCGCTATCTTGCTGGAAACACATTCCTACAGGAATAGCAGCTCTTTGCAATCCTCTTAGCAATAGACACTTATTTAATTGATTTTCATACTTTGGTGGGGTTTGCAGCCAACAATGTCAGTAGCAGTCTATTCAGAGAAAAAAATAATATAGAGGGGGATAACGTGTAATAAGGGTAAATTTATAGTCAGATTAGGTATTTGTGAGTTTGCACAAGTCTAGTCCACTAAGAAACAAAAGATTTTCTTCTTTGTTATTAAGATGTGTTGGATACTGCCGTACTTTTTTTTTCAGTTCTATTTCATACGTTTTTCTTTCTGGATGGGTGAGGATGCTTCTGGTGAGATGATAAAAAATGATGATGCATTGATCTCCTATCATTGCCTGTCTTCTGTGAATTTTACCAGTCTTGTGATTTTTTTCTTTGGTGAATTGATACTGAATTATAATGTGTTCTGCTGAGATGAGGCTGTACCATATGTACTGACAGAAGGGGTAGTATCTAGCTGGATCAGAATGACATTCAAGATGGAAGACCAATTTCTAAATAATATTAAACCATAAGCATATGGATATACACAGAATATTGAGCCTGCCACCAGTACTTACTAATACCGAAACATTTTTGCATGCATTGAAAAAGTTATTGCACACATGCTGAGCAGGACATAAAGACATTTAAAAAAGGAAATGAAACGCTCAGGTATCTCCAGTATTGCATGCAGAAACATATTTTATACCTTTTGTGCTATGCATATGCCTCCATTATGATCTTCGGTCTCCAGGAACATGTTAGCCTTCAACAGCCCTCTCACACTGCTTGTACATTCCATTTTAAACAGATCTTTACAACTGCTTTTCATCACCGTGTTATCTAACCAGCTACTAATCCATTTTGACTTCAGGGAATGTTTTTGTGATACTATTTTTATTATTTTATTTCTCTCATTGTCATACTTCCATTTTCTCTTTAATTCTCTTTTGTTTCCATTTAGGGTGCCAGAAATTAACTCCCAAAATGAGCAAATAAACACAACCCCTGAATCAATCAAATATGATCTCCTGTTTTTCCCTGATGAAATTAGCTTTACTGATACTTTAGTGTGGGTGGTCCACGTTTAGAGGTTCCCGAGCCGTGTTAATTCAGCCAGACTGCATACTTGCATACTGCACAGTTCATTAAGGGCTGAGGCACCTCATTGTTAGAAAAGGTACTGTCACGAAAATGAAATATTTCTTGCTTTAAAAAAGTGTATAAAATAATGGCAATTTCATCAAGTCCAAAGGCTTAATTTCATAAACAGCTCCTTTTTTTAAAACCATCAACATGAAGTCTGGGAGAGGGTATAATTGATCTGCCTCTGTTGCCCATTAGGGATGAAGGGAAGATGAGGGAGCAACAGCTGACACTGAGGGGACAAACAGCTTTTAAGATACAGAGTTAGCTAAAAAAACGACACTTAGAAATTTGCTTGAAACAACTTAAGATTGAAAATGAGGTTTCTAACCTTTGAGTGAGTAAGGTTTCTAAGGGTAGTGGAGGCTAGCCATCAGACACAATTCAAAGTAGAACTTGTTCAGCTTTTGCAAGAAACTGTATGAAGTCATTTAAGTGCATGTGATAAGCTTTGATAGCCAGACCTGGTTCCTTCAAGTCCTGTATTTCGCTGTAGCTCTATGGCTTTAATAGTTTTCTTCTAACTTGAGAATGTAAGTTCACAACAGATGGAGCTTAAGGAACAGCATAAGAAGAGCACATACGATATTATTTATTAGGTATATTCTTCTACCATCCAACAAATTATGTCACAAGGCCTTCCTAATTACATCAGTGACGGGCTCTGTAAGGGTGTGTGGTAGTTTTATCTTCCATGGATTGGTTTGGTCATTTCTTGCGTCCATGTGAATTTTCGCAGCTACAATATGTTCTGGCACACAACATGGGTGGTATGAAGAAATCCCTTTTGTTGTTGTTGTTGTTGCTGTATTGAATATACAATCCATTAATCTCAGTTCTTGCCTCTAGCTCCTGTATTGATGAGAAATGATGAACAACTGTTCCCAGTTCATTTTCTTCTGCTGCTTCTGATTTTATAGACCTCTGTTATAGCTCTGTCAGTCATCACTTTTTCAAGCTAAAGAGTCCTAGTCTGTATATTTCGTTTTGGTCACAGTTTTTTAGCACTGAATTGACATTTTCATAAAGTTCCCAATATATTCTCACGACTTTTTTATCTTGGGGTAGCAGCAAGTCAAGAGGCCATCCCTGTGTCTGTGAATGAGGAACGTTCTTTCTCCTCCCTTTTTATGTTAATCTATCTTCAAGTTAATTTGTTATTCTATCACTAGGAAGAATGAGGTTAGTCTGTAGTTCTTAGCAATCAGCCCTGATGAGCAGCAATAAATTTCAGCAGCTCATCCCTTTTCAAGAATGTTTACATTGCATAACACCATCCATGGCACAGCTCTTTATCCGACTTCAGTTACAACCACCTGAGATAGTAAAAAATGCTCATTGTTTCCGTCCTTTTAATTGGTTCCTTGGTTCTGTCTGCAGCTACATATTGTGCCACTGAATTTTAGGTTCTTTGAGATCCTTTAGTGAAGGACACCATTAAATGAACCTATATAACTGTCTGTGTTAATGTTCTTCATCCACGTTCTTGTCCCAATGATAAGCATAAACATTATTTTGTATGCAATACATATGTTACAATTTATCTTGTATTTTTCAGTATTATCCAGATTAACACTTTCTACTTTACTGAATAAAGCTGAACCATATGCTGCCTAAGTTAATGCTTATATAGCCTGTGAAAAGGATTGAGTCCTTCTGCTCTTGTTCCAAGTCCAGTAGACCTAGTAAGAAGCTGAACCATATTCTTCCTCCTGCAGGTTCATAGTAGCTCCTGAAGATTTGCAAAATATAAAGAAAGTGGCGTCTTGAAGCTGGGTTGGTAGGACCTAGCAAGCAGTGGGTATTTCAGCTGTAAAAGCGGTTGCCAAGGGATTTGCAGTTTGCAAGAATTTACCCTATTAATAACACCTAATTTTTTTTTTTTTTTGATTGTTTTTATTAACTTTTCAATCTCCTGGCTCCTAAATACACAGCTGATTAGTGGCTTGGCCTTACAAGTCTATGCCCTTAAGACAGCACTTCCAGTAACTCAGATCTGCTGATACTTTCTAGCAAGCTTTACTGTTAGCTCTACATTAATTTTAATAAAGTCTAAAGCCACAAATACAAAATTCTTTGCTTCTGTTTTATTTTAGATCTGAATCTCCTTGAGAATAATTTTTTTTTTTTGTTTGCTGCCATTGGCAGATGAGCTAATAACCCTTCCAAGCAAGCAAAGCACATAATTACTTACATGAAAAGCAAGCTCTCTGGGAGAATTCTCAACTAAACCCACCCCTTAGAGGAAAATAGGAAGGGCACCGGCAATTAGATAAGCTGCACTTCAGACATGAACAAACACATTTATCAGATAATTAGTAGATACTTTTCTAGGTATTTCTGGCACTGAGATCCAAAAGCAACGCTAAGGCAGGTAAACTCATCTGATGAGAAAAGCCCTGTGGCTGCAACAGACTGCTAACTTGAGAGGGAGAAATGCCCTGTATTGTAACTCCTTGCAGGCCTCAGACATTCAGTGTTCTTTGTCTTGAGTCTTCAGACAGTGTTATCTATTCTCCCAGAAGCTGGAAGGCAAGAAACAGTCGCATTCAGAGAAAAAGCAGCCTCCTGTGAACTATCTGCTTCTTGCAGGGGAGAAATCCCACCCTGAAGAACCTGAGAGAGGTATTTTGGGCAGAGTAAGGTGAGGGAACAGACACTCTGAACAAAATTATCTAGAAATAACTTCTAGTTCACATTTCTTCTTGGAAATGGGGACTGGGTATACTATGCTACAAACAGACCCAACAGTATCATTCTGGTGGAAGCTGGCCTACCAGGGAATTTACTACTGAGATGGATGGCTCCAAACAGTTGTCAGCGATCTCTGGAGGCCCCTGGATTTCTGTCTGGATCACAGGGGACTTTTAGAAGCAAATCCTGTGATTTTTATTTATTTTTTTTTATGGAGAGAGGACAGTTAATGTTTTCCTAATGGTGGGAATGTTCTGACAGTTGGAGTAGATAATGATGGAAATATTAGTTTCCTACTTTTTACTAGTGATTGAAAGAATAAAAGATACTGTTGAGACATTGTAATTTCTGTGTGAATGTGCGTGCATACATGTACATATTGATGTGCATATCTATATAAAGAATACACATGGAAAAAGTCTAGTTGTGTTACTTTCATAAATTAGAGAACGATCCTTTCAATGATCAAAAACATTAAAGGATTGAACACCTAAGTGACTGAACAATCTGATGTTTTCATTCAATAAACAAAGCATTCCAGGCTAGTCAATATCATTGTGAATAAATTTCTTTTTCAAAATACAAAGCATTTGTGATATTTCAAGGCACAATTTTATGACATATTCTTTGAAATGTTCTTCCCCCAGTGAGTTATGTGCTTGTAGAAAGTTATTAGAAACATACCTCAATGATTAAAATAATAAAAAAAATCTCCTGAAAATTTTAATGTGGTCACCAATGTTACTGACTTTTTCCTCTGAATCTCTCTGGATGTACGTATGTATTTGTAGACATGCACTTTATGCAATGTGTAGAATACATGCTTACCTAAGAGTGTACAACTATAAGGGTTTTTTGGACACTTGACATTAAATTATATTTTTTCATGAGTTCAGGCACAATATCTTAAAAAGATTTCAAGAATGATTTTGATTTTTATTCTAATTCAGAATAAACAAAAAGTGTGTTGTGTTCAAAAAGTAAACATTTTAAAAATAATGGTGATACCTGTTTCCCAGCTAGTCTTAGGATATACACTCTCCATACTATGCATAGTGTACTATGATCTATTAAGTTGAAAACTTTCTTCTCTTAGAAATACATTTCTTCATTTGACAAGATTTTAAAGTATCTCAGCATGTCTGATTTTAATCTTTTGTTATATGATTGTGGCCAGTCACAGGTTGCACAAAAATGCGAGACGGTTGTAATTTTGGCACTGCTGCCAAGAACCATTTCCTCCAGAAAGCAGCTTTCAAAAGTCTTTTTTTCATAGTCACATTCATAGGGCGAATATTAGATGAAACTTTGTAGTTCTCAAGCACTAGAATCTATCCCACGTGTGCTGCTGTAGTTTCAGCAGCTATATAGGAAATACAATAATCTGTTTTGCTCAGAGGGAAGTTAAATTCGTTGATGTTTGTAAGACGTTCTGAGACCCACATGCAGAAGGTACTATGTAAGTGCCTTTGTATGAAGGAAATGAATATCACTCTAGCTATGTGGCTTTATAGATGATACAACATAGAGACGCTTTACTCAAGACTGACCAAAGAAATAAGGGTTATCTGGCATGTTAAGGAAAAGTTAATGGTGTTGGGAGAGGCACATTACCTTCTTTGCGTGCATCTATACAGCAGTTTTAATACATAACATGTTTATTCTACATTTTTATTTTCATTTTGGAAATGAGATCACAAGACTTTGTAAGATACCTACCTCTAAATATCTATTCAGACTGCTATTTGCTTAATATAAAGTTAGCTATCTGAAAGCTAGACATCTAAATGCACTAGTCATTTGTATTCTCTCTATAATCAGAACAGAAAAGCATGCATCTCCTGAGGGCAGTTCTTCCTTGGTACACATCAAAACTAGGTGGGATGAAACACCCTCTGGAGATGTCTATCTGCATCCATTAACTATAGAGGGAGCCTATTTTAGATTAGCTTTATCTATCTAGAAGTTAAAGATCTAATGGAGCCAAGGTTCCCCTGTACTGCCCCATTAGTGAAAAATGCTGCCAAACTCTCCAATTATTTTCTAAAAAAGAAGGAAGGAGACCCTGGCCCTACTACAATCAGTGACTCCACAAACTTCAACAAGGCCAGCACTGCTGCTGCCAGGTTCAAGTCTGTTTACCTGTCTGCAAAATATCCAACTTCCTCCTCCTTGAATAAAGATTGTGATTCTGTAAAATTATTTTAGAAGCTCAGCAAGCTTCTGCAGCTGCAACATGCTGAATCGGGAAAGACCTATAATCTATGTAATGTTTGTGCTTTACTAAAGTGAGTGTTTATTTACCGCATTTAATTCTTCGGTTATACAGTTCAAGCAAATGCCTAAATATTTCATGCTTTTGTTCAGCTTACATTACTTAAAATAATGATAGGCTGCGAATGAAGGCAAGAGGAGAGATAACTGCGGCCAGCTTTAAGCAGAGACTGAACGTGAGTAGAAGATGGCAACTGCTTTGCTGCAATAAAAAAATGAATTTTACCACATTGTGCATGAAAACAATGTAAGTTACTTGTTCCTCACCTTAAAGATGACAAATCCAATTTTGCCTATGCTACTGAGAAACTTTGGGCAGGCCCACAAACCAATGGGCCCTGGTTTTCGTTCCAAAACTTCTGCCTCCTGTGAAGGGGGCTGATGACTCTGAGCAGGAGCAGACTTAAGGCTGTCACAGGCAACAGACTTGTGGCAAACAAACACAGGGAGATAATGGATTATTACAGTAGTGGCTTTTCCAGCTGACTACTAGAGAAATGCTTATGCCTTTACACATTCAGCTCAGCCAGCACAGAGCACTACTTGTATCAAAGGATACCTCTAAAATGGGAAATGTTCTTGAAACACAGAAGATAGCGATGCCAGATGAAATAAGAACTACTAAGGAGGAGTTTAGAGTAAGGCTGTTCACAGAAGGAAGTGAGCAGGTAATAAATACCAACCTCAACAATAAGTTGCAACAAGAAGAGGTGTATCCCATATATTCTGAAGAAAGAAATTACCCAGTAAGGTGCACTGATTTTGACAGTTCATTAGCTGTGCAATACGTCTCAAGATACGCACAACATTGAATACAGATGGGTGCAGACCTCCTTTACTTCGGTCCTGTCAGACTGTTCTGTCCAATAGAAACAGAGGAGCAGCAAAAAGCAGATAATAAACTCTTAGTTCTGGAGCATGACACCAGTGTTGGTTCCTGGCTATTTATTCCCTTTCTTTAGCCCCAGGATGCCTTAGTGAATATCTCTGGGAAATGCATTTATCATACCTTAACACATCCCTTATTCAGTATATTGGTGTGCTTATTCAGTGTCATCCTTACTCAGCCAATGCACCCTTTCTCAGTGTTTTAGAAGTTTCTTGAACTGGCTGCTTTGGTGAGTTTTCGAAGAGATGGCATGTTATAGCATCAAGACAAGCCTTGTTGAAATGGCAGGTAGCTGCTCATGAAAGTTATACATATATTCGTGAAGTAAGCAGCTAGTCCTATAGCACTGGGTGACCTTAAAGGTGATGGTACAAGTTCCATCTGTCCTTAAGGAAGCTGAAGTTCATAAGAACCACTCTGTGTGTTTTAGATTTCTGCTTCCTGAATCAATAAGACTCTTACTATCTGAATCTGTAACACTTTACGAACAAACTCAGCATCTGGCAGAACATATAGAGGAAGGCATCCAGTTATTGTGGTTTCCACAGGAGTCTTATTATGCAGGGAAAGCTCACTTTTTAATATTTGCAACTGCTGGGAAATCTCAATAGCAGGGAGTTCCTATCATGGTTTTTTGAGCTGATTTTCCCTTTTTTTTTGAGAAAGGACCTGTCTTTTCTTTAAGCAATACCGATGATAACTCTCAATTTTTGTGGTGTTATTTACTTTCCATCCTCCTGCTAAGCTGGATGCTCTGAGAAATCCAGGATAGTTATGAGAGTCCCTTTTTGCTCCTTTTGTGTGGACCTTACGAGGCTCTTTAATAGCCCAGGCTCCTCAGCAGCAGATTGCATGGGGTCAGGAAGGTCAGGATGATTTGCGAGCTCTTCCTTGTGCGACAAGTCAGTTTGAGCCGCAAATGCACTCGAATACTGTATTACGCGCTGATGGCTTTCTGAAGCTGTTCTGCCCCCGCACCCTGAAGAAGATGGATTGTTCATGATCTGTGTGTGAGACGCCGCTGCTGTAGTCTGTCTTCAGCTCCAGCTCACATATCTCACCTCTGGGCAACAGCGCTGTGTAATTGATGTTCAGTATGCCTCAAGGGGTTAAAAGATTAATGCACCACAAAGGTATCCTGTAAGCTGCAGTTTCAAGGAGCTAGACTGCGATCTGCAGTATTTGGTTTCATTAAGAGGTTAAAAATGAAGTTGTACTTGAATGTATATTAGGCCAGCAGCTGTAAATAGTTGAACGGAGTCACAACTTTCTGAAAGTTTTTGTTGCGTGGGTATATGATTTCACCACAAACACTCAGAGGGTTTATATTTGACAGCGTGTTCTTTTATAGTGAATCAGTATGCAATGATAGTTATTATTTTAAGAATTTCAAAACAATTTATGAAATTGTAAGGATCTAAAACCAGAACTGAATCCAGAAGGCACGATTTTCCTGCTTAGGTTATATATATATATATATAAAAATTCTTATGACTTCAGTGAGAAGTTGCAGAAGTCCAGAGCAGAAAAAAAAATCAACTCCAAGTGTATATATGCTTGTATGTACACACACACACACGTATATATTTATGTATATAAAAATATATACATATCCTCTCACCCTCATTTCTAATTTTTTCTGTAAATGATTAGCTTTGTGAACATTCTGTCAAGGACACTCATAATAGGCAGATAAAGTGTTATTGCAGTGATTGCATGGAAAGCTGAGTAGCATTAAACTTTGAATGTGAATGGATTTTTTTGCCAGTAACAAGCTTAGTTTTCATATCTGATTCGGACTTAACAATAGCAGTATGAGGCAAAAGAGAAAAAAACCTTTTATGTATATTCTGTTTAAATTAAGTGTTTTACTTTTTAAATTAGATGTGTGGAAGTTATTTCACTGAAGCTAGAAATTAGGTTCACTGAAAGCATTTGGCCATTAGCATAAATATCATAGAGGATGACAAAAAAAAAAAAGTTAAGAAATGTCATGACCTGAATAAGCCATTAATATTAAAGATGCAGTTTGGCAGATATTTAAACAATAGTGAACATCACCCTTCTGGCCTGTCTTGCTGAAGAAGTCTTGAATGGAAAAAGTGTTTTCTGTCTCCTCTGAATCCAGACTCGATTCTAACTATTTATATATAACAATAATGTGGTCATATATCCAGTGCAATTTGTTCAACCTTCTCAGGGAAGTTCAAACGCCAGTTTAGAATAGGTACCCCTGGTCTTCAGCCTAAGAAATTGAAGCAAAGAGTGTGTCACACACCCACATAAAACCCAAAGTTGATTAAGTCCCAGATTACTCAGCAGATCTGTCCCATCTCTGCTTCTGCTACTGATCTGGAGACATAGTCCACATTTGTGTCAATGTTTGGTCTGGTTATAGGCAGTTAAATGCTTGTCCAGTTCAGGGACGTTGGTAAAATTTGTCATTCTGAACTGAAAGGAGTTCCTATTTCCTTTCAGTATTTAGCAAAACCGAACAGAGCTGGAAGAAAATTGAGCAACCGACCTGTGTGTAAGTAAAATGAAAACAGTGATCTCACTGAAACAACTGATATTCAAAAGGTGCTGTGTTGGGACTGAAGTACTGCGGGCACTTTTTTTCCTTCTGGTTTATGTAGAAGAATGTGGGATGAGAAGACCATGTTTGCCTCTTATTGAATTGGCTTGAAAAGCCTGTGTTTGAAAATTCTTCTCAATGAGTGAATGAAACAAAATGTCTAGAGAAATGGAGTAGAAACCGTAAGAAAAAAAATCAGTGGGTTGAAAACAAGAGAAAAAAACAGACAATGTGGGAAAATATGGAGACTGTAGTACATAAAAAAAGACATGTAGAAAAATTTAAAAACCAGCATACTGAGACATATGCAGTGCTTAGGGTATCTAGATGTATTGAAATTTTCCTAACTAACAGAAGCTTCCATGTATCTAGAGTTTGTTTCTTTTTGGGAATGTATAATTTATTCACAGAAATATTCTGTTTTGGAGGTTAGAGAGATTGCCACCATCCATTTGAGTATGGTGACCCCCCTCAAGCTGACTCAGCTCCCACTTCAGTCTCCCAGCTGTGACAAAGTATCTTGCAAGGCCTCCAGACATCATAAAGTTCACAAGCCTTCAAACACCACATGGCTTGACAGTGTCAAAACCAACATGAGCTACTTTGTGGTAACAAGGTGGGAATCATAAAACAAGGTGCTGGAAACAATGATAATTACACAGTAAGTTAATTATACAATTATCAGGAGATAACCTGCCAGTGGTAATGTGAATCATATCACCATTATAGTACCAAGGGATATCGCAATCTGGAGTTGACTGGTGTTAGCATTAAAAAAGCACCAGAATATAAAAGTCTGAGAGGACAAACTATGGAAATGGAAATACCTCAAAGAGGAGAGGATCACAGCATTAGGACATACAGGCATGATCAAAAATCTTGTCTAATCTTGTCACAGATTTTAAAGGCATCATTTGGTTTGAGTGACAGGCTAAAATTACACGGAAAATGTAAACGTGAACCTCGATATTAGTCAATGGGTAGTGCCTGACTTTTTCTAGCTTTATTTTATTTTTCTCTTTTTAATTGTCTTTATTCTCATTCTAAGAATCCATCCTATCTTGCCCATAAAATTGTACATTCATGTGACATCACTCAAGGGATTAAAAACATAGACCTTAGTTTATTTAAAGAAATTAAACCTAATTTTATCACAGATTTTAGTTTGAATGAAATGTTCAAGGACATAACAGAACCCTCGTTAGTTCATAAGGCACTAGTGCTGAAACAAGTAGACTACCATTATGTAAGCACTAGAACCACATGAAGCTTTTGCAAAAAACCCTGAAAACGACAGAAACTCATTTCACTATTCACAGCATCAAGCTCGTAATACTGCGTGAACACTTTTGCTGCAGTTGCCAATTCTTTTGAACAAACTCAGCTGTACTTTGGAGTGAAATGAGATAATCAGAATTATAGTATCTGCTTCCTTGATCTTTGGTCTGATTAAGCTTGTACTGCAAACTCTGCATTGAGGGATGTTTATTACTATGGGTAGAGATGGTGCCCAATCTCACCTGGGGCCTGGAGGCATGATTATAAGCAAGCAGTAATTACAATCAAATAAAGAATACTTCTAAAATTTTCAAATGTAATCTGTCATATATTTTGGGGTGATTTCATGGGAGTGCCTCCCGAGAACTGGCAAACCTATCACACCCATTGCTGCAGTACGGAGGGGGAGAGGGTTGGCTTTTGAAGAAGGCGTCACTCTGGAGGCTCTCAGAGTCGTAGCAGCTATAAGGGCTGTGGCTGGAGGAAGAATGAGTGCAGAAGGAGCTGGAAGATGTGAAAGGGAGCTCAGCACAGGCAGAAAGGCAGCTGAAGGAGGAAAAGTATCATCATGTCTTCTAGCAGCATCAAGGAGGAAGCTGAAAAAGCTGGAGGAAGCTGGAGGGTGTTGAGTTCGAGTTGAGGAGGAAGAGACTTCACAGTAAAACAAACTCCCTCTAAGGTGAGGAGAGCACACTGGCCTGTTTATTCTAACACCAGTGAGGAATATGGTGCTACTGCTGTCACTGAGCCTTTTGGCACAGAAATGACACAGTGGTAATGAGAGCAAAAGTAGTTGTCAGACTTGAAACAAAACGAAGGACGCCACAACAGCTTTCATTCCTATCTCTAGAGTTGCCACCAAGCAAAACTATTTTGTTAATATTTTATTGTTATTAGTCATAAGTACAGCAAGGGAGCATTTACAAGTGAAACACTAGAACAGTCTGTGCTGACAGTAAGCTAAAACATGCCTAGGGCAACAAATTTTTTTTTTTTTTTAGTGTTATGACTTTCTAGTTTCTGCTTGTGATGAATAATGTGTCAAAAGAATCCCTAAACTCCTTTACTGATTATTAAGGTTGCTGAACAAGTGATCTGGAAAACAATGCAACTTTGGGGTGACTATTTGGAAAGTACCATTTTCCTTTTGTTAAAACATCCATGTTAACCTGATCTTTCAGATCCCTAATTCAGCTACTGCCTGTATATTTACTCTTCTAAATAAGGCTCAGCTCCCAACAAGAGTGTGTGTATTTGGAAAACCCAGTCCTGTGAATGTCGACAAACTCTTTTTTTTCCCCCACTTATTTTATGCTCTATCACAAGTTGAATAAACCTCAAGTTCTGACTCCTAATGGGAAAAGAGTGATGCTGACCGCTCTCTAGTTTAGTCATTGGTGGAAAGCTTATGTGAAGAGCTGTGCTTACTTGACAAGGACAGGCTGAGAGAGTTGGGGTTCTTCAGTGTGGAGAAGGCTCTGGGGAGACCTTATACGCCCTTCCAGTACTTAAAGGGGGCTTATAAGAGAGATGGGAACAGAATTTTTAGTAGGGCCTGTTGTGATAGGACAAGGGATAATCATTTTAAACTGAAAGAGGGTAGATTTAGATTGGGCATAAAGAAGAAATTCTTTACTCTGAGGGTGGTGAAGCACTGGCACAGGCTGCTTGGAGAGGTGGTAGCAGCCCCATCCCTGGAACCATTCAAGGTCAAGTTGGACAGGGCTCTGAGCAACCTGATCCAGCTAAGGGTGTCCCTGCTCACTGCAGAGGGGTGGGACTAGCGTTTAATGATCCCTTCCAGTGCAAACTATTCTATGACATGCACAGTGTTTATGAAGTAAACTAATCTGGGAACCGTTAATCTGAGATTCATCCTGATGACTGAAGACCAGGTATCTGAAGCCAAGATCAACTGAAATTTTTTTTTTTTCCAGCATGTATCTGAGTTTGTTTTCAGCTTCAGCCCATGCGTCTACACGGGCTGTAAACTTTCGGGTTTTGTATGTTGTTACCTTCATTTTTAGATCTTGAGTTGGCTGGAAATGGAGTTACGTGGTCTTAAACTTGTTAGGAAACCAAAAGCTCCTGTATTTCATCTGATGAAGATTTTCAGAAACTTGTATTTCTAGCTACACTGGCTGACCTCATAAAAGACATTCTGTCTCCTTACAGATGTATTTCTGTTGACATGATACGTAGTTTTAAACCAACTACATAAACACCTTATAAAGTCTCATTTAACATCTTTATTTCAATATTGTGAGAGTAGCAACTGACAGGCCACAGCTCCTCCAATCTTCTGCACCTATAGGAGGGAAATACAACCACTTTCCATACCCTTTTGGCTCATGTAGCTTGCACACTTCATGGCAGTTAGGCCTCTGCTGAGTGCTGTGACTGGAAGGGAAGTGCAGGCTGATATTAGTGGGGAAAAACAACTTTTAAAGATGAGTAAACAGCACAGGCTAAAGTGCTTGATGAGGAAGGGACATGTTTTTTCCAGTTGGAGGAGCTGCTGTTCTCAGTTTTAGCCACCACCTTCAATGGGCTTTTAGGGGAGGATAGTACTGGATATGGTTCTGTTTTTTCACTGATGTGAATATTATTTCTTGTACTAGAGTTCTTGTGGGGACTGAAAGGGCTTCTCTGGGCAGAGTCAAGCTTGCTTTCTGCATCAGACAGCAGCGTGATTAAAGAAAAGAAGAAATTATTCTCCAGAAACTGAAGACATTTGAAGTAGAAGAATTTCGATATGACACTGGAAATAATGACCTATTTTCATAACATGAAATAAGAAAAACATTGTTAACTTAAAAAGGGATCAAAAATAGAAAAATGAAAAGTCTATTAAGTTCATTTTTGCATTGTATAATTTTTCAAAGGAAATTAGCAAAGAAATCTATGGGGTTTGTTTTTCTGGCTGAGCTGTTATGGAAGTAATTTTCAAATTTTATGAAAAAGAAAAATTATAAATCACTCAAAATGTAAGAAGAAACAGGTGATGAAAAATTCTTCCAAGTGAGGTAGCTTTTACTCATTCATTCTGGTTACCCACAGCTACAGAAAAATTCATAATTTTAGAAAATACTTAGTTTTTATTGCCCAGTTCAGTCAGAGATGTGTGAGAGAGAGAAATCTTCACCAAGTCAAATAAGCACAGCAGTCTTAAATCCATTCCATGTGATCCAGCAGGAAAACAGGTATAGGTATATTTATTCTTACTAGTGTTCTCACTGTGTTAGTAGACTGTCTCACAAATGAGTCAACAAATTAGCCAATGTTTACCATTTAAAAATATATTGCTCATCCTTCTGTTTTAGGAAAGGTTTGGTTACATTTAATCCTTCTAATCTCTTGATTGTACAGAATTATTCTAAGGCACGTTGCCTTCCTCCCCACTGAACTCAGCCAACATGACACTATCTTGTTTTTCCTGTAATCAGAAGCTAATGGGGACTATACAAACTGCTCCCTTCCCTCTACCCCATTCTTCTCCACCTCCCTCTGAGGCAATCAAACTGTGTAATCATTAGAGAGACTAATCGAGACAACAGGATTAAGATCCAGAAGCTCACTGTAAGCCTCCACTGAATAGTTATCTCTAAATAGGCCAAGAATAGAAGCAGAAAAAAGTCAGAAGTTCTCTAAGAAAATCATAGTTCAAGTACGAAAGAAGGATGTAAACTTAGGTTTTGGTGATTACATTAGCTTGGGGAGGGAGGCGGGGGTTGGCTACAATACAGAGAGCATGTGCATTCATTTTCTTAAAGGGTACATGTTCTTTTTAAAATCTACCATCGTTGATATTTGGTAGTTGTTTGCACCATGTTTCTTAGCTTCTCATAGCATTCATTGCTATGTAAGAATTCTTTTTGTACGTGCATGTAGTGACGGTCTGGCAGTAAGCTTTCATGTGTATGAGTGCTCATTCAGCAGAAGACGTCTCAGAACCTGAAGTGTAAAGGGTATTAGAAATATTCAAAAGCTTTGTGACATGCAACAAACAATGTATGTAAAGCTCAACTTGAGAAGAAAAGGAGAATCAACTCCTGTGTGTCTGAGAGAGTGCATCCATGTAGGAATGCTAGCCTTTACAAAAATATTGTTTAAGCATGAAGAGATGAGCTCTGTAAAAGAACTGAAGGAATAAATGGAAACAAAGGATCCACAGAGGCTGGGAGAAAATAGCTTTCAGCTGTTCATTGCTGAAGATATTAGACCTAAACAGCAGTCTGGATTGCCAGAATATCTTTATAAACTTATTTATTTATTTATTTATTTATAAGACAAGGCATGTTTAGAGTTGGCTATACTTCTAAAATAAAATCTTTAAAATAAAAAGTCTCAAAAAGAAGAGAAACCAAAGATACAGCGCTGATCTTTAGTCTTATTTTCGTAGGCTACACTTGCATGCGTACACATTTACATTTAGAGAGGGAGAGAAAGCGCGTGGTGTGTCTGTTTGTGTAAGAATATGAATATATGTTATGTGAATGGAAGACGGATTCACTGTGTATACAGCAGTTGGTAAAGGGCAGTGGTAAATGTACTGGCCAGACACCAATAAAAAACGAAAAGTTGTTTGTTGGATTTTTTTACGGTAATTAACTGGTGATTTATTTTATAAATGTGTCGTGGTAATTCAATAAATTTGCTAATTTAGTACTGGGGGTTTTTATTTGTAACCATCGAATATTTTACTGTGCACACCTGTGTCATGGAGAATTTTGCCAATATGCCATTATTTCACTCATTTCAATAAATTTGTTACACAAAAATCAAGAGGAAAGAGTGCCTGGGATGTTAGGAAACTAGAGTTGCTGTACTAACATGCACAGACAGGAGAGAGTATTATAGGCTCTGCTGAGCATTCCTCAGAGGTGTTAACGACTTTAAGCCTGTCAGGAATGTCTCCAGCTTGTACAGCAAAGACAATTGAACAGTTTAATAAAAAAGGTGTAACATTTCCTACAGGTGAGCTCAAGTGATCAAAGGATATAATAGAGCTTTTGTTACTTCATTCAAAGAATGCATTCTGGAGTTTAACCTTTGCTTTTGATGTCATTTTTGAATGCTGACAGCCTTTTCTAGGAAGGATTAAGTTGTTTGAAGTGTTTTTTGGTCTTTATTTAAGACCTGCCTTTGGAAACTAAAGAAAGTGTGGAATAACGTGCTATAAATCATGGAAAGGCTTTAAATAGTAATATCTAGGAGAATAACTGAAACTCATGAAGGAGAAGGTGAGGACTGGATGGTTGAGTTTGATCATACTAGGTTTATGTTCAACATAGGTGTCTAAAGTTTACTCATGCAAGGGAACCCTTTTGGATGAGAATATTTGTGAAATGGCACCAACGGGTCCAATTTTGTGGACACAGTCTACTTGTGTTTCCATTCTGCGATAAAACTTGTAACACAGGAACTGGATAAACAGTCAGGAGTAGACAACAACAGGAACTCTGAAGCTATACAGGCCCAGTGTCTCCTCCAACTGTCTGGCAGGTCTTTTTGCTCTCAAGGCACAGAAATCTTTTTTATTCCTAAACCCTCAGAGATTTCACCTCAGCGTTTATATTAGTATTACCAGGCCTGTGACTGTGGCTGCTAATGGCTATGCAAAACGTCTTTGTGTTTGGGGTGGTGAATATGGCATGGCTGGCAAGGAACGGTGACTTTTGCCATTTTATTTCAAGGCCAGGCTGGACGGGGCTTGGACGAACCTGGTTGAGTGGAAGGTGTCCCTGCCCATGGCAGGGCATTGGAACTAGATGGTCTTTAAGGTCCCTTCCAACCCAAACCATCCTATGGTTCTGTGATTATTTTGATCTCACTTCAAATACCTGTTAGAGTCCATGGTCCCACTTTCAGCGTACTGGCAGATGCAAAGGTAGAACCTTAGCATCACTGGATCTTCCCAGCTTTGCACTGTTCCTAATAGACACTTTTGCTTTCTCTTTCCACTCACAAAAATGCAGCCCAGCAAACAGAGCACCTCATTTCCTTATGCTGTGCTTGTACAGGGCAAAGCACAGATACTGAAAAGTAATAAGAGACCTGACTTTTAAATAAATTCAGATGTAATGCTGGCTAAGATTAAGCAAAATATATAGGAAAAATGAACAGAAGTGACAGCAGGAAAGAGGTGTCGATGCGTTGTTTCTGAGTAGTGAAGCCAGATAGGCAAGGATGATTAATTCTAGTAGTTATTATCAATTAATTGATTGACTTGGCCTGGAAATACTAATATATCTCCATCTTCTGGCATAAGGTTGTTCAGGTTGTCTTTCAGGAGCAAGTGTATTGACAAAGAAAGAGGTTATTGAGAGTTACAGAATGGTTTTATGCAAATGTGAAAGTTGTGGGAAAATTCAGAAACGGTTTTCACATTTTGAAGCAACTAATTTGGCTCGGGGCCCACAATTGTCCCAGGTTACTGGAGCACATTATACTTTCCAAATCCAAAATAGAACAGTGTGGGAACAGGTATCTTCTAAGAAAACTCCCTTGCCTGGTTGTTGGTTCTCCTCCAGCTCCCCCAACTTTCCAACACTGGAGAGCAGATGGTGAGCCTAGGAAAACAACCGTAAGAGATGCATTTCAGCTTGCCAGAAACAACAGCGTTGTGGCATGTTTTAGAGTCAGATCTACCATCTCAAGTCATTGCCTTCAGTGACCATCTCAGTTTCGCTACAAATATTGGCTTACGGTTGGCACTGGAACTCCAGTTCAAACTAATAAGCCCCTGATCAATACCTGTCCATTGCCACAGCTCCAAAGTGTTTCATAAACAAGCAGTGGAATTTATTTGTGTCTTTGAAGTATTTGCACACAAATGGAACACAGATATCAGACTACAGTCACCACTGCTGGCTTTGGAAGGTGCAGGCTGCTGGGTCACAAAACTCTGCTGAAGCACTGCCATGGGTGGAAGGTACACTGCAGAGATGGTCTGCATGAAGGTCACAGGTAAAATGCAGTCTTGTTCAGATAACAGAACTCTTCAGAAATACTTTTTTTTTTTTTTCTTTTTAAGTCCTTATTTCATACATGACTTCTTTTTCCAACCTGCAGCTTTCCTTTGGGGAAAGGCTCTCTTGAAGATCTTCAAGAGTGATCTTCAAGCAAAGGTCTTCAGGCTTCTCTGGAGCTGGGTTGCATCTTCAGACTTTGTGGAAGAATGCTCTAGGACTTTTTTGGACAACACAGATGAGAAACAAGTGTCAGGAGGATGGGAAGAGGGAAATGAGAGCACTATGTGACTCCTCTGACTGGTACAAGAATTATGAGGCTGTTCGGATACATGTATTTCATCTCGTGGGAGACATCAACGACAGATAAGGTGAAGGGATCCGAAAGAAATATGGCCAGCCAGATGTTGCTGCAAGTTTCTTACTCTGTTTTCTCTGAGTGATAACATGAACTTTTTACTGTGGCCTGCCTTAAATCAGAACATATCCTTTGTGTAATATTTTTAATCAATGACACCAGAAGAAACGTTCCAAGAGTAGAATGTTTTGTTTGTTTGTTTGTTTTTTCCCAGGGAGTTAGAAATTTTGAAACAATGGACATTTTATAGCTGAATATAGTCATTATGTATACTATTTAAAGCATGTATATGTACCTATAGAAAAGCATGAATATTTCAGCAATCTGTTCAATAAATCTTTGGGCAGCAAATGTTATTTTCATAATGCATTTAACATTTTTTTTTCCCAATTCTGTGATTTTCTTTCTGTTTCTCCAGCATTTACATATGTATACACTTATGAAAGCTCTGAACATGTGTATTGCCGAATTCGTGGTCCAAGGGAATAAATCCTACTTCTGCAATTCTCAAACCGTCTCTGGTATTTTGATTTATAAGGTGTTCTACAACGTTTTATTGTATTCTCTTTAGGATGCTTATTTTTTTACGTCCCAAATATGTATCATGCAGAATATGTTGGCCAACTTATCCAAAACTATTCAGTTGAAATTCTTGGTCTTGGAAGAAGAAAAATACAGTATGTTCATTTTAGACATCACTTCATTTCCATTTTCATAACTGTTAGAGAAAATAACCCTCTACAGGATTAGAAATAAATTAACATTTATGTCACTGTTAGCTCTGATTCTAGGTTTTGAGTAGTGTATACCTACATGCAAGTTTTAGGACCACATATTAAAATATGTTTGTTTTCTTCTGGTAATACTGACAAATCCATATAAATACTGCTCAAATGAAACAAAAGATTTATGATACACAACTTTCAGGAATTACATTGTTTTAAATTGAGACATTATTAACCAGCACATGCAGTGATTCATCTTTATGAACTCTGTGTGTGTTTCATCACCAGGATAAATTTTTCCCCATTTTATTAAGAGTGGTAGGTTTTTTATGAGAAAAGACTCCTGATCCTGTGAAACTATTTAAGGGAATGAAATGAACACGTCTTGAGTGAACATGTTCCTTATTTTATGAATAAATCCATGCTATAATTTTGCTTATGGAAGCATTGGTGAATATTAAGCGGTGTTCACTTCTTTACATCTTAATTCATAAACAATTAGAGAAGTGGCTGATGTTTCTGAACAAATGAAAAATCCTGAAAAAGAATTGTAAAAACTTCCTTGAGGTGCACTTGCTGAACTCACTATTTGCTGCTTTTACTACTGCTGGTGAAAGAAATAGTGGTAGTTTGTATTTATATGTTTATTTCATCTCTATTATGAAAATGAATGTTTCACTGTAGTAATTGTCCTTAAATCATGCCACAGGGATATTTTGGTCAGAAATTCCTACTCAGTGGAAGAGTAAATGGTTTTACATTATGGAAATTTAGATAGCTATGCTTCCTGTAGAAAAGCAAATTAACTGACCGGAATGTCCTTACTTGTACACCAAGCGATCATTTTATTGTCCTTTTTTGCTAGTTCTGCTGGTCACACATCCTTTTTCATTGTGTAATAGAAAAAAAGTGTAACAAAATATGCTTGGTTACCAGACAAATCTTCATACTTCCAGCTGTATAATGCAAGAGCAATACTTAAAAGACTTATTTAGTATCATGTAGTGCCTTATGGAACACCTAAGGCGGAGTAAGGATACTGCCCTTACTAGCAACAAGAAGTGTGGGGGTTTGTTTTGATTTGGTTTGTTTTACTTATAAATTGTAAAAAAAAAGTAAAAACATTTTTTCTCTGAATGTGATTCTAAGGAAACCTAGTGGCAAAATATATTTGGTTAGGGAGAAGAATTGGTGAGAGTTGCAATCTCCGTTCATTGTCTTCATAGAAAAAAACCTTAAAATTTAGGTACAAATGTGAAATCAGAAAAATTTAGAGTTCACTTTTTTCACTTCCATAGCTATTAGAGAAGATAGTTCTCTACAGGTTTAGAATGGTAGAAACTTTCTGCCTGTGTACATTATTATGATGTGCAGAATCACATCCGAAACATTTTCTCATCTAATTCTAACTTTCCATGGACTTCTCAGACAGATTCTTTTGAATTTGAAAAGAAAACATGAAGAAAACCCCAGACTCATCTTTCAGATTTTTACAGTCCATGCTCTACAGGCAGCAACATACATGTTTTCCTATTGCATGATGAACTTCTTCCATATCCTCTCTTTTCCAAGTCAACACCTTACATCAGAAGTTTAGCTTAATTTTACAAAATTATATCCATTGGAATTGTTTCTGAATATTAAATGGGAAAAAATAATATCATCTATGGATCTTTTTTCATAGTTGATTTTGTGATTAAATATTCAAAATTTGGCAATATGTAAAAATCAGTGGTCTGCTTGAGACAAAAAACGTACCATGTACATTTGGCATTGTGCAGTGTTTATGTGCGCCGAGTAACAGTTATGTCTCTGCTTCCAAACTTTTCTTTTTCATTAGAGCCAAACTTCTGTCAGCTTGTGCTTCAGTTATGACCTGAGGTTTTGTGTCAAAAGAAGTGTGGTAAATGAAATATACGATACTTCCAGATTACTTTCTTGGATCTCTAATATTTCTTTGTGTATGAAGAAAAACTGACCAAATTATCAGAGTGCTATCAGCATTAAATACTCTCTCTAGCTCCTGTCTTCTTCTCTGTGTTTTTGAAGATCATGTGATTGATCTTTGCCTTTCTGTCCTTGTTTTTAATCATTCTACATGCAACTGTTCTGCTGGGTCTCATTAATGTTCAATTTGCAGCAGGAAACCATTCTCATGCACTATCAAAGGTGTATTTAGGAATGTAAACATTTAATCTTATACGTGTTAGAAAATGAACTCTAAGGAAAAGATCAGATTTAGCACTTCTGTTGTTAATCAGACATTCGCAGTTCACTTCTTAGGGGTGAGAGAGACATAAAACAAAGGCACACTTTAGGTCTTAATATGGAATCTCAGAGGTGAGGCTGCAGGTTGAGTGGGTGTACATAATAGGTTGTCCTTCCTACAATTTACTCTGCAGGTCAAAATTAGTGAGCCTTTATTGGAGGGCTCGTACTCCCCCTGTTCAGACTAGCACTCTTGCTATTCAAATTCTGTGGTTAAATTTCAGTTTAGATTTAGTATTTTACACACCTTGGGTATGGAATAAATTTTCTTTCTCATGTTTATTTCTGGAATTAGAGGTATTAGTCATTCAGTTGCTGTTAAATCATGATCTTATCTCATTGTTTGTATAAAAATGTAATTTCTTTTCAGTCAAACTACTCCACTATAAAACTGAATATCAAAAGGGGAGTTAGACCACAGTCTGCCAAGTACTAGAGAAGAAAAACACTATTGAAATGAAGCATATATATGTGTGTGTGTGTGTGCATGTATGCACACAGCACGTAATGGTCTCAGGCAGAAGACTCGGGGAGGAAATATTAGGACCACTGAGATAATTTCCTGGGAGATAACTTAGCCTAAAAAAAAAATCAAATGGGAAATACTCTAATTGGAAAAGCATTTAACTGTTGGCAAATGCTGTAACAGTTATTAAACAGACACTGCATATGCATCTGATTTGGAGGCTGCAGATATGAATGTACAGGTTTCTTCAATAAAGGTGGAAAGAGGAAGCATTTTCTTAATACTCAGAAATTCAATGCCATGGCATTTTTTGTCCCTTTGCCACTTTTTCTATAGCAGAAAGTTAAGCAAGAAAAGATTGGGTTTTAAAACTTGTAATTTAACGGTGCTGTTAGGATATTCATTTGTACTGATGTTGTTAACTTTCTTTCCACTGATAGTTCCAGCAAGTCTGTGGTAGGTTTCAAACATTGATTTTAATCTGATATATTTCATCACTGTATTCCTTTCTGGTGAAAATAGTATTTTGGAAGTCATAATGGTACAGCAACATCAATTCTCTGCCGATTACCAAAGGGAAGAAATAATTACGTGCAGGAGTCTGATCTGTGGTATGACCCATACTACATTAACTGCGATGCATCATAAAGTGGAAATAGTATCACGGGGTTTTAAGGGTAGACCATACCAGACTTTCTTTCCTGTGGTACGGCCTTGACGTAGAGCTGATTGTTTTAATCAGAAATGCCAGTAGCAACATTCAAAATATGAGTGAAAGACCTTGGCCTACATTTGCGATTTCAAGCAACCTAACCACACATGTCCACATCAGACTGGATGCATCTGTTTTTCTGACTCCTTACACACAGAACACTCCAGAAGAAAAGACCTTGTTCACTGAAACCTAACGTACTTCAGGAAATAGGCACTTTTGCCTATGAGTTGTAGCTAAGGCCTGTTTCTAAGAAGGGAACACCTCATCTTCTTTTGCCTGGATGGTGAGTTAGGATTTAATGATTGATTCCGAGGGTAATGTCATGTAATATCATGGTGGAGGGACCAACTGATCAAGAGTAGATGCTGGTTTTCCTAGAAAAGTTAAAAACCCGGGATCTACGAGCTTGAAGCCTGGAAACCAGCAGGCAGAAAATCAGAGACCTTTCCGTAGGGACATGAGGTTTAATGGAACTGGCATAGGGCCACAAAACTGATCAAGGGCTGGAGCACCTCTTCTATGAGGAAAGACTGGGACAGTTGGGGCTGTTCAGCCTGGAGAAGAGAAGGCTCTGGGGAGACCTTACAGTGGCCTTACAGTGCTGAAAGGGGGCCTATAAGTAAGGTGGGGGCAATCTTTTTATCAGGGTCTGTTGCGATAGGACAAGGAGTAATGCTTTTAAACTAAAGGAGCGTAGATTTAGACTAGATATAAGGAGGAAATTTTTTATGATGAGGGTGGTGAAACACTGACACAGGCCGCCCAGAGAGGTGGTAGCAGCCCCATCCCTGGAAACATTCCAGGTCAGGTTGGATGGGGCTCTGAGCAACCTGATCCAGCTAAAGATGTCCCTGCTCACTGCAGGGGGGTTGGACTAGGTGACCTTTAAAGGTCCCTTCCAGCCCAAACCTTTCTACGATTCTATGATTCTACATCCCCTGAACATACTACTGTTGAGCAAATTTTTTCTTTCTGGCACCACTCCTCTCCTTCACCAAATGACAAGCAAGTCAGGTAATTTTGGGCGAGCTGCAAGTGTTTTACCTCTTGCTTGCAAGTTCTTGTTACCCTTGAGGAGGCAGGACATCATCTTGCAATCCCTCCTGTCAGCAGGTGTTGAGTGGGACAAAAGGACAGTCTCAAGACAGCAAAGTACAGGATCACTCCGGCTTTGATAAGAAGGTTTTGTTGATTCTAAGCCTTAGATGATGCACTTCTTGCTTTGGTGCAGCTGTATGCTTTTATATGAGATGTAGGCTGTTGTTGCTTCCAGTGTTGAGGGATAGGTTTCCCTGGAGCCTGCTGTATATCTGTAACATCAGCACAGGTTATTAGGCTTCTCTGCTCAAAGAGGGCAGGCAGCTACACCCAGAATTGCAGTTTCCTAGCTGCTTTGACCCGATTAGAACTCTGAAAGAAGGTTGGCATCTCCCTTCTGTCCCTTCCCCACTCAGTCTGGACTCTGATGGAGGCATCTAGTTTGCAGAAAGGTAAAGATCTTCAACAAATGTTTATGATGTATTCATTCACAAAGTAGGATAAATGAGTCTTTATACTATTATTTGCTTTTCTTATGGGATTTTTCAAGGTCCTGAAACCTCTAAATACGTCACTGTAGCAGAGCATGTCAATGAGATGGTGTTACCTGGCTATGCCAAGCCTCTTCTCTCACCCCTTGGGCGAGGCTGAGGTGCTGCAAACTGCACTGGATATTCAGTAAAGTGCATTTACCCTCTTCTAGCAGACAGGTAAGAAATCATTAACAAACCCAGGTCTTAAAATAATGGTATTAGCAACTGTTTTATGCCACAGCTACAGTCTTCCAGCTCAGTTACAAAACCAGAGGAGCTGCTAATTCTCATAATGGAGAGAAGTCAAATCCTATCATAGTAAATATCAAAGGTCTCTCCAAATCCCAGTACAGAATCTTTCTGAGGAGAGCTGCAGGTTGATTGCAGTCTTGAGATATTGCACGCTTCAGAGGATGCAGTATTCTGGCTTAAGCCCATTTTGGGTCATTGGGAGAGTATGTCAGGAAGTCAATAATATGGTCATGTATTTGTTGTCTTAAATTGCTGTGCAATGTTCCTTTCCATTGTTAAACAGCTGTTCCTCTGCAGGCTGATGCTAGATGCTGTCCTTAAACAAGCAGCCCATGACTTCTCCAACTGATGCTGCCAACCAAAATCCTGGTAGCATTAATGGGAACAGGATAGTTGATGAAGTTTATAAAATGCTTGGGACCTCCTGGGCTAAAAACCACATGTTGAAAGTCAAAGATTAAGCAGCGGTTTACAAATTCACAAACCATTTGGGGTCTGTGTTTTATCTGCTCAGATACAACATTTTTTTTCTAACCAGTGCTAGTCTACCTTTTGAGAAACAATAATTTAAAAGTAGCTGCCCATATACTGTTTTATCTGTTCTTAGGGAAATTAAAGTGGGAGGCATTCCTTCAGGTTGGGTCATTCTAAGGAGCTTTTCATCATATCTTCTCTCTGACAAAGCAGGGCAATTCTGGGCAATGTGAGAGGATAAGGGGAGATGAGAGTGACTATAAAGCTTTTCACCTGGAGCAGAGGATTTTTTTTTCTCCCATAGTTGCGTTACAACATGTTTTCAGCTTCTGTGGTTTTTCCTAATCCTGTATGTTCCTTTCAGCTATTTCAGCATGCAGAGCATGTTTACAGGCAAGATAATGTAGGCAGGATCACTAGCTGGTTATAAGAGTTATTCATAGATCTGCACGTAAGTAAGGATAAACAAAGAGTTTATTTTCCTGACAAGATTCACTGGGTTGTAGTTAGATGGAGTAGGTTTAGTGTGTTTTCTTAATCCAACTCTTTCAAACAAGATATTTATTCAGCAAATCCCTTGCAGTGGATTAAAATCTTAACCTTATGAGTCCCTTAGCATGAAGATAAAATCACAAACAGAAGTAGCCTTGAAACTATTTCTTGGTGGTATACAAACATTTGAAAGGATGTTTATGTATCTCAAACCAAGATAAAAAAAGGTCTTACAGTATAAAAAATGGAACATAATGACAAAAATATTTATTTGGGTGAAAATAACTAGTAAAAATAGATATTAATTGATTATTCTCATACTTGGGAATATTAATGGAATCTTTGTCATTGAGATCTACAAAATAATACTCACTTAGGACTTTTAATAGGTCGAGAAGAGCTGCTGACAACTCAGGGCAGCACTTTCTTGTATGGAGAAATGATTGAACTAGTCCTTTGATCAAACTCATCTTTCTACCCCAAATTCAGCCACCTCTGCTTTTACAATGTCTTTAATAATTAGATTCTCTCATGATAGGTTTTTTTGTCTTCTTTTTTTCCTTTTAATGTTCTGTCATTCTGCATGCTAGCAATACACTATTGTGTTATACTGAAGATCTTTCCTATATAAGCCTGCCACAATGAATAGCTTATGACATTTGTTTTGAGGCATACTTTTAAAAGTCTCAGCCTTGTTAACAAATGTCCTTCCCTCTCAGAACAAGTAAATATTTTTCTCTAAACACCAGTCAAAGCTATGCTCGCACAATAAAGAGTGAAGTTCATGGAGGTGTAAGTTTCTACTCAGATTTGGAGTCAAAAGTTTGAGATGCCAAGCCATTTAGTAGACAGAAGCAATGTTACCTTTGCCAAGAAATATCTTACTGTACATCAAAATGTGAGACTATGGAAATAATTCTGAATTCCAGAATTTATTCAAATATTGCTGGGTGTTAAGTTTCAAGCAGGCCAAGAGGATATACAACTGAGTTCCCAACAAAGCCAGCGGTAAAACACCATGCCACAAAGCCTGGCCTTTGGTGCATCGGAAAATCCTTCTTTCCAAAGCTAAACTAACCCTGCTTAGATTTTAGCCTTGTACATGTTGGTTACAAAAGCTCTTGCTTTCCTTGTACAAATTCTAGACTAACAGATTTGACCCTTTTCTGTTTTCTGTCTGTTGGTCTCTTATTCTCTTGTCCAACAAGCGAAAAACCTCTTGATGTGCAGTCAGCAGCCTGGTATGCGATATAGCAGAGATTATGTGAGTAGCAAACCACAGCTTCAGAGGTGGCATGTGAATAATTGCTGTTGAGCTGTTGGAGATGCCAATCTGGCACACAGGACGGTGCCTGCTGAAGAGTGCAGCCATGCTAGGAAAAGTCATCATTCCCTTCCTCGTCTTTTCTGTACGCAGGGCGGGGAGATTCCAGTACCCATTAGGCTTTTTGTTCACTATCACTATCACTCATAAGCAGCTGTCACATGTCGTATTTTCCATCCTTTCAAGCATCAGATGTGGTACTACTGAATAGCTGCAGCGCATTGATTCTGGAGTGGTGGTTACGCCGGGTTGCTGAGTGACTATTAGCTGTGGCAGGTCGACAGACTTCTTCCCAGTAGTACTCCTAAGGGGGTCCTCAGTAAAGAGGCAGAATGATTTTTGAAGTTTCTCTTTCTATCTGACTGCCAAGAGCTTCCAAAAATAACCCCTGTTGCTCCTGCTATTAGAGCTGAGGCTGGAGCTACGCGCTTGGGGAGCGTTCGCCGGGCTCAGCGTGGATCCTGGCATTTCAAAGCCGGTGCTGCTCCCTGCGTAATTCAAGCAGAAAAGTACTTACACCCCTTGCCCTGCAGTGGGCTAGGCCAACTGTCCTGATGAATTTACAGGCTTTAACGTTTCACAGCTATTTAACATTAAGCATGACTCCTCCTGACCCCCAGCCCTCCCAGGCTGGAATAACAGGCCGTTCAGTGCCTTACCTAATTGGTAAGGCAAGATAATAATGAGAGTAAAAGAGACACGAAGACAGATCATGCCTAAATGAACACAGGGGAGCTTAACCAGCAGGAATAAGAATAACTAAGATCTTGTGCCCATTGTTTGCATAACATCCTGTTTTTACAAATGCAGCTTCCTATCAACACTTCAATCACACTTATAAACGCACAGAAAAGGATGAATGCAGATGCTTGTGACACAGTAGGGATGACTGCACAACATAAGCTGAGCTGCTGTATATCTTTTCAGAACAAGGAAAAAAAATCCTGTACACTTTTTTTTTTTTTTTTTTGCCAAAGGCCTCACTATTGAACTGCAGGTTTTTTTTAAAGTGTCCAATTTAGCAACACAAAGGAAATAAAAATTCATCTTTGTACATCTAAATTTATTTTAAAACTGACTCTGCAGAACCAAGGTCTCTATAACTCTTATAAAAGCAATATTCTAGCCTTTTTTGGATTCCTTAAAAGTGCTTATCAAGATGAATGAGAACAGTGGTGTGTAATTTCAAAAATGTAATTGCTTTTCTCTCTAGCTTCCTCTAAGCATTTTCAAGGTCACCCATAAAAAGGGACAGATAAACCTACAATCCAAGTCTTCTCCTGGTGTTCCATGCCAGCGCATATTGCTCCCTGAATAAAAGTCTCATAACTTCTTGAATCGTTCACTTGTACTTTCTCCCCTTTCTCAAAAGAGAATATGAATCTCCTACCAGTTTGCATATCACGTCATAGCAATAACACCCTGAGTGACCATGAAGAAAAATATAGTTCCATGGATTTTGAAGAACAACAGAAGCTGCAAACAGGTGAAGAAAATTTATTTCCTTGCTATCCGGAGTGTGCCAACTCTGTTTTACTTCTTCTGTCTCAGATGTAAAAGAATGGGCCTGTTGAGAGGGGCTGCAAAATTTGAGCTTGTGTCGCCTGTGCAGTATCTGCAGGCCTGCTTGAGGAGACGGTTGCCTGCTAGTGAGCTTGTCCTCCCCTCTGCTTGAGCTGCGTTCGAGCAGCTGCTGTGATTTTCATTTTCAGAACAGGGTTCTTCTCTGGAGGGTCTCAGGAAGGGGGAACCATACTGTTGTGCTGTACTGCCTACGCACAGCTGAGAGATCTCCTGGGACAATGTCCCTCAGTGTGTTACCAAACTGGACCCTTGAGCCAGACCATGACAATGAAGATAGGATGCAGGAATATGCAGAGATATGTGGAGGATATGTAGAGGAATATGCGGAGATAGGAAAGACAATATGTAGGTCCCAAGGTGCGCATTCTTTGTGTATGTAGAAAATGTGACAAAAATAACCTATCTATACTTACACAGCTTCATGCCATTTCTTTAGTGGAGACTGTGGTTCTAGATCCTAGATCATTTCCAGCATCACCAAAGAAATGGTGCAGCTCCTTGCAGGAAGAGTGTGCACCATCAATATAAATCTGTCATTTTCAAGGTGATCTTTTTAAATCTTATGATTGCTTTGGTACAAGGCCACACAGCATTAATTGCCTCAACTCAAGAGGATTTGCAATATCTTAAAAGGGACCTGAAGAAGAAGATTCCAATTTTTCCTTGCTATCTTCTTGTCACAAATTAATGTTCACTCTGCTCTGACACTGTGGTTTAACCCTTGTAGACCTTGGAGTGTGTGACTGGTTGCTTGTCTTCCACCAGCTGATGACAACAGCTGCATGCTCGCTCACACAAGGAAGTGGGAAGCACAAAGCTTCTCTGTTGCACGTGGCATTGCAGAAGAGCAGCTGCTACCACACCAGCAGTTAAGTTTCCTCACCTCTTAGGGGCCGAGTGGCCAACTCACTGTGACTGTGACAGTTCTGTTGTGAAGCACACTGATCTGAGTTGCATTTGAGCCCTCTCTTTGCCTTGGTGGCAGAGACCTTTTGTTCCGGTGGTTTACAAGGCGCTGGGTCAGCCTTCTGTCTTCTATACAATCTCTAAATATTTGCTTTAATTTTCCTGAAAATAGAACATCTCTCTTCAGGTCATTTTAAGAGACAGTGAAGCCAGGAAGTCTGATGACATCATGTAACTCACTTGGGATTTGTTTCTTTTCTGGTGATCATCTATATTGAACAGGAAAATCTGCTTGTAAGATGAGTCACCAGATGCAGTCACACTGCACAGAGGTTTCCTCCTTACCCCACATCTGTCCTTGACACTCTGAACCTGTGGCAGTGTGGCTTTGGTGAAGCTGGCCTATCAAGATCTCTCTCGTTAGCTGCTGCACCCCTCTCCTGAAACATGAAGGTGTTCTCCTCTCTCTGGCAGGGAAAGGCTTACCAAACTAATCTGGAGAGCAAAACATGTACATACTCATTGCAGCAGTTCTCTGTGGAGGGAAGACAGGAGCAACAGTGTGCTGTTTATTCTTTTAGGACTCATTGGACTGTTCCAGGTGGGATTTCATTTTCCTTATTCTACAAGGGCAGAAGGGCTTTTGGAGCATTATAATTTTCCAAATATTTGGCAATGTTGCTGTGTCAGGTTTATTTCTGAATAAGCACGTGTAATAAATACAATGGTTTTGTACACACACCAGTTTCTCTGATGCTTTGTAACTGCAGTTTTTGTCATAAAGCCATGTAGGAAACCTGAAAAATTGGCTAAGAGGCAAACTGGATAGAAATAGAGAAGTGGAAACAAAGTAGATTTTTCTATTAAGGCCCCTTTGGGGATTTACTTCTTTGATTGAAATTTTTCAGAGTAATATTTTTGTAGCCAAAATTCATGCTCAGTGCCAGAGGTCCTCTATACCAGCTGCCACTTTCACCATCATGTGGAGGGTCAATGAGGAGGAAGCATACCACTATCACTGAACATTACACCTCTTGTACTCACGTAAGGTAAAAGAAGACACGATACACAACATTGAGTCACCTCAGGTACCCGAGGCTATGTCCCTTGATTGTGTAGAACGTACTGTGCTGTTATCAGTTCTTGTATTGATGATCCTTCTCCTACTTGTCTTTTTATTCTGGATTTGCATGTGAGCTGTTATTTTCAGTGTGCTACTGTCCAACAGAACAGTGCCTATGCACTCTTACATAAAAAAATGTATTTATTACGAAAGTGACGTAATTTCATTTGGGACACACAGACACACACATCAAGCCAACAAAAAGTTAAACAGTATTAGCTGAAAAGATAGCCCACTTTTAGTGTGCTCTCATGTAGAGATGCACTAAACCCAGAGATATTGTAACAGCTCATCTTTCTCTTACTACGCAGTGAGGTAAACATAATTCACCTCTCCAGGTGTACGTAAGGAGACACTCTGTCTAGGACTACTGGGCACGCGCATTTTCTGTTCAGCTGACTGTATGTCCTTAACTGACACCATGTTGAAAGTCTAACTATGTTACATTCAGTCATCAATTCCAACAACAAAATGAAAAATAATAATAATAAACCCCAGTTTTCATTAAGACAATATATAGCATCTCAGGTTCGCCATTGGCTATTTTTCTTCATCTCACAGAGCACCTATAGGTCCAGTTCTCCTCCTGGAATCTTGGAAGTGCTAAATATTCTGTGACCTGGGGACATGCTTCTGTTATTGTGATCAACAAAGATATTCCAAACAGAACTCTATCGACAAAGACCGCGTGTGGGGACAGGCTACTGGTGAGAGTTCTGGAGAACTAGTTCCTAATTTAGAATCCCACTCTGATCTACCAGAAATCTGTTTCATTAATCTTCTAGACATACTGGAAAATCCCATCTATTTTAATAACCACAGGAGAATAGAAATGGTTGAGGGTCCTGTGATTATGATTGATCTTTGTTAGGTAATCTATGGAAGACACTCTATTAAATTATGTTGATCGACGGTATTTGAGTTTGTAATGTTCAATTAATTTTTTTAAGGGTTCCAAAGTCTGGATTGCTGTCGATTAGCATTGTTATAAATGGATATAAATATGTTCCACAAACCATAACAAATTGAACTTTGAGATTTTTGTCAGTGAAATTATTCCTAAATCAATTATTCATAAGCAGCTCAAATGATGATCGAGTTTAATGCAATGCCTACTCAACAGAAGTAGGAGAGCTATTGAGAAAGCCTTCTTTGAAGAGCCAGTTTGCCTTGTTTCATGGTAATCCTAAACTGATTACTGACCAAATTGCTCTGATTTTCTACTATATTTCATTGTTCTTGCTTATGTGCCTTATATTTCATTTGCTGGCATGGATTTCAGTTATGGATTTTCATGAACTTGGCAAAGGAAACCCAAATAATTCTCTTCCATTGTGACTGTAGCCAAGGGGATCCTTACAAAATGAAACTGTCAATAATTTTTAGTATTTTTTTTCCACTTCGCTGGAAAGCTATTGCTCCTTCTAAACAGAGGAGATTTAGGGATCCCTACAAGACAAAACCTTCATGGCTTGCTCTAGGAGTAGGTGTGAGGCCATTATCTGGAAGTCAGCTACTCTTCACAAAACTCTCTGGCATTTGGTCTCAATCTCTGTTTTGAAGTCTGTAAAATGACTAGTATTTCAGAAAGTAGCATTAAGTTGTCCCTTCTGTCTCATGGCAAGCACTGTAATGGCAAAATAGTGCCAGTGGATCTCTAGGGGCAGGTGACAAAAAGTTGAGTAGTGTTGCAAGAAAAGAGGAAGGCATCATTGTAGGTATCATCCACTCTATCCCTGGTCATGTAGGAGTGAGAACCTCATCTATTTTGTCTAAACTCCTGCCAGTAGAAGAGGGGATTTTTTAAGAACAGTGGGATTTGCAGGGAATAACTTCAAGGTTGAACAGAGATTGAACTGTTTGCATTTCTTGTATTTCACAACATTCAAAGCTATTTCCAATGCATGGAAATTCTTTCTTCTCCAGGACTGGAGAAAATTTAAATTTCCAATTCCATTCAATCAGCTCAGCTGAAAATGTGCTTTTGTCTAAGATGTTTCCCATGTTAGCTGGTAGCATGCTAACCCTAAATAAAGAAGGGACAAGAAGACACCGATATTCTACCTCTTGGATATTTGTCTGCCTCCAAAATCAGATGACACAGTGCACCTTCACAAGCCAAATTAATCAATTTAATTATGAGTATCTTGAGGGGTTTCATTCTGTTAAAAAGAGCCTGCTTACATCATGCTTTTCCAAAATAATCTTATCAATGCATTTACTCAAGCAGATGAATCTTGAGCTGTCCTCTGGGCTTCAAAAAAAAAAATGTAATAACTTGCTGTAATAATATTAACAGAGAAGCAGGGAAAGCTTCAGTTACTAACACTACACGATCCACCTCAAACCTTGTTTTTCTTAAATATTTTTTCAAATCAGGAGCGTAATTTAAGGATAAGACATTGTTAGCTATCCTGCCTTGCTTGGGGCTTTGCTGCAGAGTGACAGGTCTTTCTTCCTCCATAGAGTGAATGCTCTAATTACACCTGCTGTAAGTCAGAGCTACACTACTACAGCATCAATGTAAATGTCAGATGTCTTTTCACTTTAAACTGTCTAATCTCTAATAACAGTGTCTCATTTTCAGGAAGAGTTTTTAGGAAATTTCTTTATATTTAGATACCCTTTATTTGTCTCCTTCATCTTTATGTCACTAATTGTGTTCTATATCATATTTCTTTTCAGAGGTCTGAGTGTAGTGCTTTGAAAGTTTATATGTTAATTGCCAAGGTCAAAAGAGAGAGAAAATATGCACTGATTGTTTAATGACAAGTAGTGTGATTTGAAAATGAAGTTTGATGGAGTGCTTTTTGTCTGTTGATAAAAAATACTAATTCAGGGACATAGAACGTCTGCAATTTAATTCAAACCCAGTCAGTACACTGTAACAGGTTTAAAAATACTTTTTAAACACCATTTCCCCCCCTTATTTCCATACAATTTGAAAGCTTGGTGAAAGCCTCACAAGCAATTTGGCCTGATCATGCAAGCCTTTGTTCAGGAAAGTAATCTATAGTGCCGCTCTTGCATATGCATATGCTTGTAAAGCTGTGCTCTTTGATAACTTTTTTTCAGCTGCTAAAAGCCAGTGTCTAAAGCACATGAATAGATTTTCTTGCCGTTTCTGCATCTCTGTCGAAGATGACGACTATCTTTGGTAAGTATAAGAGAATTCAGAATTGGCTTGTTATCATTTCTAAGTAAGACCCTGATCCTGCCTCAACTGAAATCAATAGTGATTTACAATACCTCAAGTAGAAGCGAGATCTGTATTGCTACAGAGCATTTCATTACATTACTTAGTATTGAACAAACTTTAAAACACTACATAGAATCATCGTGTATTTTGCAGAACAAGAGCATTTTTGATCGTAGTCAATTCTCCCCTCACTTTATTCCAGCAAAACAATGTAATTAATCCAGTTTCTTGACTTATTTGTGTCTGGTTTCCGGTAATAAGTATATTAAACCCATTTTGATCAGTACATAGATCACCCATAAGGTGTTATCTTACATGTATTGGCTATGAGCAATTAAGTGCTGCACTTTCAACTGGTTTAAATGGTGGGGTTTTTTAGTAGATATATCTGCAACCTGTGTACTCAATAGGAATGGCAGCGTTCAGTTTGAATAAATAGCATTTAAACATCCTTCATAAAATGTTTCCCCTTGTTCAGAGCGATGAATGTGTATGCAAACCTCTTCTTGTGTATGTGTAGTACACGTGTGTGTTAGAGGGCTTGTATCTTGTTCATTCTATGCCCATGGCATCTAAGACTAACGTCCAGAAAATAAAATACTTTTCTTATTGTGTTTATCTTCACTAAAGCTATGGCACAATGCCATTGCACTGTACCCTATAACTGTCCTGATACTTTGGCTTTCAGTCTCAAGTGTTAATGTTTGGGATAAAATTAAAGGAATATTTATTTCTTTCAAAGGAAAAGAGACCATTTTCTTGGCTTTCAGCCCAAGCAAATACAAAACGTAGTGTGTAATGCTCATATGTAAAAAATGTTGTTGATCTGGTCTTCCTCCTTCTCTACCTAATGCAGTAGCCGAGCAATTACAAACCTCAAACAGATGAACAATGTCTGCCATTTATGTACAGGGGATGCTACCAGTCGGTCTGATATGTCTCTCGCTGACTTCTGCTGCAGGTGTGGCTTCAGAAGTGAGTCACTGCAAACTTACTTTCTGAAGAAGAAGCAGCGCTGTGCCTGACTCAGGGTCTCATCCTTTCCTGACGGGTGTACCAGTGTATGTTTCTTCAGGAAAGTCATATTGATGTTGTGAAAGAAATACATCAACCTGGTCACGACTCACTGAATAACAGCCTGTTCATAGAAACTGTTGTGTGAAAGTGACATTACAGTGGTTATGACTTTGCTATAAAATATTTCTGTTTTCCAGGATTTGAAAAAATGCAAATGCTTTTTTACCGTGTTTCTCTTTGCCTGCAGTCACGTATTTCTTGTGAAATGTCTGCTTACCTGCTAATGGAGTCCTTAGGCTTATTTATTTCATATTTGTTCTACTGAAAATTGTGTTCTTTGGACAGTTCAAGTCCTTTATACCAGGAAAAAGGGTTGCTTCCACATACCTTCTTCGCCTTGTAATCTTTGCAAGTAGCAAATAAATGGTGTAACATCAGTAATAAGCTACAGACATGTCACTCAAAAGATACTGGTGGGGTTTTTTGGAGTGGGGAGGTTGCTTTTGAACTTTTCATTTATTTTCTTATTGCTGAGGAACAATTCTCCTTTCCTAGATGGTTCGTAAAGGTAAAATATCTTTTTTTTTTTTTAATCGTTTGCTTCTTCAAAACAACAATACATTTTTTGGCAAGTGAAAACCACTTTATCTTTTATCTTGAAGAAAGCCCCCTTGGAGACAGTTTGTCATGTGCTTGTTCTAAGATGTTTCTTGCACATCACAGAAGCTACATTTGTTTGGTAGGCAAAGTAAAAGACTGTTTCTGATTCAGTTTGCAACTTCTCTATAAAAGACATGAATTTCAATACTAAATAAGGACTCAGAATTTATGGTAGAAAAGTTCTTTTTTGGCAAAACGAAATTGGGATGAATTTAAGCACTTTTCATTCAGAAAACAATCGTTTATTTACAAAAATATCATTATGTTTTTGCAGGTTTTTGTTCAAGAATTTCACTGGTTGGCAATTTCTCGAAAGATTATTGTTCATTATCATTTATCTTTGGTCTTGCATAATTTTTAATGGACAGCAGGAAGCCTAGTGTTTAAAGTTAGGGAGGCTTCTCAGTGGTCAGTATCTGAAGCACAGACAGGAGATTACACTTGACCTTCCTCTAATTTTTAATTTATTTCCTAGCCAATATCAGTGACCAAAAATAAGTGCCTTGCAGTCACTTGCAGTCAAGAATTGCAAGTTTCATTTTTGAAAATTCATTTTTAGAAATGGGAAATGCCATTACAATTCAGTATAGTGTGGGCTTCCATTGCCCGTCATGTTCCTCCCAGCACCACTTCATGTCTTGAACTGGGATGAGGCCCAGACACAATATACAAACTCAGAGTTGATCTCACAAATCAGTCTTATCTGAATAAGGAAATATTAAGTTCTGGAATTCTGGTCTGAGTCCTCTGTAATCTTGAAAATCAGAGGCAAGGGAAGTTGTGTCTTTCCATTTGGTATCATGATTGTCAAAGCAGATAAGACTCATGCCAGCTGTTAGTGGCTCGATTACAACATTTGACAAGAAAGAATTTTCTCAGCAAGAAAAAAAATATGAACACTCTCTTCAACACTTGTGGATGTCAAAGTTGAATGGTATTTAAACGCAGATTTTAAATAATACATAGTGGTAGTGAAGCAAAGTGCAGAAACGTATATTAGTGCTAACAGATTTTTAAAAGTCAGACCCACAGCTCAAATAAACTATTAGGATATAGTGGAAGCTTAGCAGGGGGTTGGGAGTATTAGTATTTCGCTTTTTTGTTAAAAAAAAAAGAAAACTGCTCTGTACATACAGTCATTATTATCATATACATTTGTAAATGATATTTAGTCCACAACTACGTAACAGCAGATAAAGGTGATCTTTAAACGCTGGCATTGTTTTAGCTGCAAATCTTAAGATGCTAATATATGTTGTAGATATGAAATATCTCATTGAGAAAGCACCATGCACCCCACCAGAGACTTCATATGTAAGTGAAAACTGTGAAAGCCACTGGAAAAACATATCTTTATATTTCGAGTGGGCAAGTAGTTTCAGAGAAGAAAGCAGCTGGCAGAGAGATTCAGGATCACATCAGCTAACCTGAGCAACAGCTCAACTGTGCCATTCCCTGGCATTTTAATTGTACTGTTATGTAATTTTTAAACAGCTACAACACTATGCAAATGTCTTTTTAAAATGCACACCCTTAGGTACCTTAACTAACCATCAGGGCTTGTCCACTGCTGGAATTGTTACCCTTAGTCTATCTGTCTTCTAATGATTAAACATAATGTAAGAAATTTAGGGGTTTGGGCCAAATAATTGCTACAGAAGGTCCTCCAAGGGCACCCTCTCCCTGTCTCTCGCTCTGTGTGGGACACGATTTTCTCACGATTAAAATTCAGTTGCAGAGTCCTTAATCAGGCACAGAGAAACAAGAATTATGCTTGTGCTGGGCTGACCGCGTGGGAAAGCTGATGGATATGCTCTGAGGACAGGTACTGTTGCCACTACCGCATGCTTCTTTAGGGTTTGGCCACGGTGGTCACTGTAGGACGACGGAAGGATTTGCACAAGAAGGAGCCTTTCCTTCACCTGATCATGTGAAGATGGGTTGGCTCTTGCAGTTGCTGCCAAGTTGAAAGTATGCTGTGGCTTAGTGCTGGCTTGTAAATGCAGCAAGCAAAGGCAATGGTGGGGTGTGCAGCATCTGAACATGAAAATTCAGACACGTTTGCAGGAAAGTGCAGAGAACAGAGCTAAACAAAAACTTGAGATGCCATTGTCCTAAGCAGTCTTGCACACATAATTACACAAAATCAAGATTTTGAAGGAGAAGGGTCAAGGTAGTCCTTCCAAAACTTCTTACAGCATTTTTCAACAGCTACTTGAAGACACGTGTGTGTGTCTGTGTGTGTGTGTGCTGGGGAGGGACAGCACACATAGGACACACTTAGCTGGTGAGCTAATTTTGAAAGTTCAACTGGAGATTGCCCTACTCAAACAATTTGGAAGGAGCTTTGTTTCAGATCCTTCTTCCCAAAAAGAACCCCAAGTGATGTGGATGAACCTGCACAATGGGACTGTACAAGCACAGAAACCATGTAAGCGAGCCATTGCAGACCCTCCTGCAAAGCTCTCCCTGCCCTTGGCAGGGCACAGACTAGTCAGGAGGCCATCTCAAAAGCCCCAGAGAGACAGTGGGAAGAGGACCCCTGCGTCTGCGCCATTGGGGACTGTCCCTGTGGCATACTCCTGTTTCTTGCTGATCAAGTGTCTCTTGCAGCCCCCCTTGCTGCCCAGGCATGGCTCTTGAATGAATCCGGGAGGTGGATGGTGCTGTAGCAGATGCCAGGCTGCTTTTTGCACTGCTGTACAGTCGGGCAGCAGGAGTAGTAGTCAAAGTGCTCATCCTGTGATTCAGCTCTTCTCTCCTTGATGCTGGAGTTGTGCCCCATATGCAAACGTACAGAGCAATCCACAGCCTGCAATGAGAATGCTGCAATGCTTTTCCCCCCACTTTTTAGCTTGAGGTAGCTGAATTGTCCAAAAATAGAAGAAGGAGGAATTCACAGAGAGAATATTTCTTCAATATGGTTAGGTTATATTTATCTTTTTTAAAAATCATTTTATTAATCAAATTTCCCTCTGTGTGTATGTTTATGTGTGCATTTGTATGCATTTATACATGTCTTTGTGTAAATTTTATAAATAAGTCTTATTGCTATTACAGGGGTTTTCATTAAGACAGCTTGATGTGGAAGTTTTTGTATATTCATGGGAAAGGCATTTTTATAAGAAAACCATTTTCCTCACTCTGATAACTAAGCAAAAAGCGGCATGGTGGCAAGGAGTACATCATTGTCCACAGTGATATAAATGCTAGGAGTGAAAGCTCTGTCTAGAAAAGGAGGCTATATTTAACAAAGGCAAGTAGTAGCTGTCTAATATTTACTTTTGCTTTTCCAGCAAGTGATATTGCAGTTGCAAGAGGGATAGTGGGTTCTCAGCAGAGAAGATGATGCCAAATTGACCCAAGTAGGTTCTAAGTATGTGTTGTAATCTCAATGAGTAACTGGGAATTCTGTCAGGTGATGAGAACAAAACCAGTGTAAGTTATCTGCAGAAAGAGCGAGGCTGGGGAAGCAGAGCACAGCCTGGAAGTGAAGCTCAGAGGGCGGTGAAACATCGGCAGGTGGCAGCATGGTCACAGGCCTGGCAGCCCTGGCTGGGTGACAGCCCCCCATCCTTCCCACTGCGAGTTTTACATATGGAAAGTTCTTTGACCTTTCATAAATTTATTGTCACCCTGGTTGAGTGGCACTAGGTGCAAATAGTCCGCCCCTCCTTCAGTGTTTGTCTGTGACTGGGTCTGGTAATTAGAGATTTCCAACTCTCCGAGCTGCTCGAGTCATTTGTTCCACTCATTGTTTTTGCTACGTGACACAACCTGAATTCTCCAGCTTGTATTTACATGAGCTGGTTCTCAGCCTCACGCAGAGAGGAACCGGGCTACGGCCCATTATAGCTGGGAGAGGATGGGTTTGGGCAAGGGAGCGTGGGGCAGAGGGAAAGGGGTTTGGGCTTGTTCATGGCTGGCTGTAATGAGCGTGAGCTTGATGTTCAGAGCCAGCAGTCAAGTCCTGTTGTTAAAATCAGGAACTCTGAGAATTTTAAGAACTGTCTTTTAGAGGAATTCCTAGAATAATTTGAGTGTTTTGTTCATGCTAGCACTTCTGGCTGATAACACAGGCATAAATGTAAGCGTTTGTTAGAGGTAACATTATATCTGCATACTTACAATGAGTGAACGGTCCTGACCCAACCATCCTAATCAGCCGCCTAGTCCTGATGTCAAATAGCAGCTTTCAAGGAGTTTTTTTCACTTTTTTTTTTTTTTTTCCCCCCCCAAATATGAAATATACTTTCTGAGGAAGGGTACTTCTTTTCAGGTTTTATCAGACTCAGGAATCAAAGGTCAAGCCCAAGATAATTAATCGCCCCCTTGCACCACCACCACCCCCCCCCCCGCCCCCACTCAATTACACCTAGTCAGTAGTTCACACTGAAGTTAGTTTATCTTCAACTACAAACCAATTAGACTTTCACCCCTGACACCCTGGTGAAGTGATAGTATTATTTTTTTCTTTTGATTGTTTTTAATCCAACTGCTACTGTAGACACAGAATTATTCAGCCTTGATTAAACATTTTCAAGCTGTCTCACCAAGCCAATCATGTGCACATACATTTTCACACACATTTCTCACAGTAAATTAGTAACAATTGCTCACATGGTTAATAGTACAGAAAACGAAGTTCTCCCTTCAGAGGTGTATTGTACTGCCATAATGTACGCCCCAAATTGACACTACATAGTTGTGTATGCAGGTTCTACTTAAAGTGATGGTAGACTGAAGCACCAGGATTCATTAAATCGAGCAGAGTTTCTCATTAAATGTGTAGATTGACAGTCAGAACTGACTGTCATTTGTTTTTTTGCAGCTGTTTTTTCATACCATCAATGCTTTATTTAGAATGTAACTTTACCACCCGGTGGCTGAGAGGTAGCTTGTTCGTGCGGGGAAAAAAACAAGTAGGAAAATATTTTGCATTATTATTTTTCTGGAAAGACAACTGGAAGCTTTTCAGGTTTAAGTTCTTGATCTTCTATTCTCCTTATTTTTTTCCCTATGTCTAATTTACATCCTGAACTATGTATGTTATCTGGTTTGCAATATGCAGTGTATACTTGTACATTTGTTTTCTAAAGGGAACTCAGTTAGTCCTCATCTATTTTCTAATATAAACTCCTCTGCAGAGGTGTTAGCGAGTATATTTCATTTTAACTGTGCCCTATAAATCCTTCATGGAAAATTCCAATTAATATGGCTATGCAGCAAGCTGGGCCAAAAAATTAACTGATCTGTTCTTGCTCAGCAAAGTGACTTGATGAATACAGGAATGGAACAGACTCAATACAAAAATACTGTTTCTCTTCAAGGAGCTGGAGTCACCAGGTGCCACTGTTTTGCATCTTAACATAAAAATCTATAAGTCTGCACCTTCTGGTATTAACAGATAACACCAGAAAGCTCTACCCCATGGCAATTTGCTGAGATGCGAGATATCAATGCCCTGAGACTCTCAAAAGATTTTTTTCTTTCCATAAACATGGGACCTCAATCACTGAAGAGCAGAACTTGAGGAAGGCTCTCTCACCATGAATGAGCCTTCAGGGGGAATGCTAGCTTCAGGAAGAGAAATTATTCAGGGGGGACATTCATGAGATGGAGAACTCGGAAGGGACATCCTTCAGAAATGGAGGGAAATCTTCAGAGAGCACAGTCCCTTTGTTAAGGACATAAAAATTACAAACTTTGTGAAACACTGAGTGAGTGCATAAGCTTGTTAAGAAGTCTTCAGAGGAGGGGGAAGCAAGGACATGCTGCCTCTACCTCGCGTGTTATAGCCTGATGGCCTCTTGGGTGAGCTGAGAGAGATGCATACTATACTTGACTTTTGTTAGATATCCATACTTCTGACTTGGGACAGTATCACAGAACGGTTGAGATTGGATGGGACCTCTGGAGGTCATCCAGTCGAACCCCTTGGCTCCAGTAGGGCCACCTAGACCAGGTTTCCCTGCATACTTTTGCCTATCTCCAAGGATGGAGACTCTGTAACCTCTCTGGGCAACCTGTGCCAGTGCGTTGTCACCCACAGAGGCAGATTCTGCTGTGTTTCAGTTTGTGTCTGTTGCCTCTGGTCCTGTCACTGGGCACCACTGAAAAGAGCCTGGCTCTATTTTCTTTGCACCCTTTCCTCGAGTATTTATATACATTGATGAGATCCCCTCTTAGCTTCTCTTCTCCAGGCTGAACAGTCCCAGCTCTTTCAGCTTCTCCTCACAGGAGAGATATTCTAGTCCCTCCATCATCTTCATGGCCCTTTGCTGGACTCTCTCCAGTAGCTCCATCTTTCTTGTACTGGGGGCAGATCTGGGCACACCACTCCAGATGTGGCTTCCCCAGAAGGATCACCTCCCTCAGCCTGCTGGTACCACTCCTTGATCACCGTCATCAGAAAATCTGCATCACCAAATTGACAGAAATGGGCACTGAGCAGTGTGAGGGAGCTACTGTTCCTGGTTCAGGTGAAGCATTAGGAGACCTCTTTTTCCGCTCTTGTGCAGCTAATGGCCCTGAGCAGTACAATGGCCACAAACGTGACTTTCTCATATTCAGAGGTGCCCAGAGCCCATATGGATGGCAGAGGGTGAATCCTAGACAGACAGTTTCAACATGAGAACTGCTTCCTCACACCACTTCCATACAGCACATATACGGGCCAGACTGATGATTTAGTTTCTAATAGAATATCATTGTTTTCTGACTTTTTACAGAATGCTTGTCTTCTGAATATTCTGAGAAAGTATGGCACCACTGCATAAATATCCCCAGCCTATGTTCCCAAGTAGAGTAGCCAAAGTCATATGTGCTTCTTTTGGTGAAAGAAGCATGTTGAAATTGTGGTCATGTCATTTTTCCTGGTATTATTCATTATGGTTTTTAAATGGGAATATTTGCAAACTCTCTCAACTCCATAATAAGAAAAAAAAAAAAAAAAGACTTTTCCCAAAACCTTTCACATAAAAAAAAAAAAAGCTAAGTTACAAAGGAATAACTCAGGAATATAAAAAGCCAATTTCCACAAGAAAATGGCCCTATTCTAAAAGAAATTTTGCTCAACTTCCCAATTCAGACCTGTCAGATTTAATAAGCCCTCATGAGTTAAGCTTAACTGTGTGTTAAGAAGCCAGACTAATGTTTAGAACTGTTCCATTGGCCGTGCTTTCTCCTACCAAGATTTGTATCTGCATGAAACTTAATATAAATGCTGCCTATGCATTTGTAACTTAAAGTCAAGAAAATAGATAACATACTACAAATATTATGCTCTATGACCATAATGTGAGAAACTGAGAAAACAACATTTAGGGAATATCTGAAAACGTAGTCATTGGGAAGCAGATGTTTTGAATGGATACAGTTATTAGGAAAAAAAAAAAACCAAAAAATTACTTAACACTACAACACTTAGAAATTAAGTAACACCTTTCAGGAATAGATTTCAATATGTTGATTTAGGTGCCTGAATTTCTTCTACATTGACTAGGGCTGCTAAATTGTCTTGATTGATCTTTAACAAAAAATGACTGAGCTGGACCAAAAAGTGGCTCAGCCTGAATAGGTTCAAGCTGATAGCTTCTGTGTCACAGAGAGAGATGCAACATAACCACCAGGCGTCATGAGGATGGCTGGAAAAGACTGATTCTCCGTTTTCTTGTTGAAGCTGGGCAACAGAGCAGTCATGGATGCAAAACCCTTGGGTTCAGAGAAAGTGAACACAAGAGGGTGTGTGACTTGGTAGCATGAGGCCAGAGAGCTGTAGCGGCAGAAGGGAATTGTTGGGATCCTTGTGTTGGGTACCCAGGGCTCATCTGCCTTCTGCCCAGGACTGGGCGCATCATGGTTCTCACCATTTCTTACTGGCTAGTTCAGATTCTTTCTTGTTCAGTTTCTGGAATTTGTGAATTTCTTTTTAAGTGTCTGTTACAATATTTTCCCGTATACACAGGATAGATAAGCCTCTCAATTTTAGGAAGTGAGGTGGTTCAAATTTGGTTTACATTGCTGTACTTTTTTGCAAAAATAAGTTTGAAACAACTGTAAATCTCTCCTTCTCTCCCCATGAGAAAATAAATTAAAAAGAAAATATGTCCTGGAAACTTGGAAAGCACTGATATCTTTAAGAAGAAAGAATAATTTCTTACTTCATTCTAGGTATAGTGTGTGCTGTGGAAACAAATCTCAGGAGTATGGGTAGCAGAATTATCACCACATTTCTACATTGACTGAAAAATTCAGGAAGATCTTTCTAAAATGTTTTCAAATATGTTGATGGTAATTTGTTATAGCTTTTTAGCTCCTAATTGATTAGAGCTAGCTAGAAAACAATTATCATGTCTTCATGTCTGGAAATGATGTCTGTAAGAGAAATTTGCAAGTATATTACCACAAACAGTTTGTTCATCTATGTAAATATTTTTATATCTGTCAGTAGTTAGCCTACACTGCAAACTGTTTTGGAAATCAGCATGTGTCACTAGCATACTACAGAAGATAAGATATTCCAGGTGTTTCTAACAGTAACAAACACTTGTTATATGGACTCTTAGTACATAACTGTGCACTCACTGATCGTATGTTGTTTAGTTTTGAAGATTCTGTTCTGAATCAGCTTACTGGGAAAAAAAATTACTTAAATTTTTTAAAAAATTTATTTTATTGTTCTGTTATCCCGCTTCCTTTGTAAAAGCAGGTTCCCTGTGTGCTTTGTATTGGTCTTTAGATTACTGAAGGGATGATACTAGAGAGTCATTGTAAGAAGTCAACACCTATTCAACATTTATTTAATGTTTTACTACCCGTTCTCTATTTGGGTAGTTTTGCTATAAAGCACAGAATGCAGTAATGAGCCGTACTTGGAAAAAGGTGATGGGTCACTGGGCAGAGGAGCTGAAACACAGGTCACTCTCTAACTCCTGTCTACCAGCAGTGCAAATGCTCTGACCAAAGGGTCACCACATCTAAAGAAATTCTGGGAAAGATTTTGGCCCAGAAACATATAGAGCTTGGAGGTCTCACAAATCATTATTCCTCTATGCATACCTGAACGCATGGCACTTCTTTACCTGGATTGTCTCAGTGGCCAGTACATTTCTTCACTTAAATCCCTGTCCATGCCACTCCTGCTCTGGAGCCAGTGCCACTGGTGAAGGTATTAGTTTCATGTCTTGTAGACAAAGCCTACAGCAGAGGAGGAGATTGCATTGTGCCAGGTGGTGGTTTATTTCACAACTAAGTTAAGAGTACCTTGTCTTCAAAACTAGCATAGCTGGTTTATTTTATTCTGAAGAGCTGCATCCACACAGAGGCCTGGCGAAATGTATTTGGTGACTTATGCTATTATCACGCTTTCCTTAAGGGTTATTTGGCTAGGCATCATGCACAAAGAAACCAATTTACAGCCTGTCAATATTGCCATATTTGTAAAGTATCCTGGAAGTCTGACTTGCTTTCTAGGCCTTAGCACATCAGCACATCAGCAATTTGCCTCAGGATCTGGCTCCTTAAAGATTATGGTGATGACTACAGCTTTTAAGTAAATGATCTCACACTTACATTTCTAGACGCAAGCTCCAATTTTGCGATAAATCAAAGCAGTTCATGCTCTGCTTCCTGGAGGTCACAGCGAAGCTAAAGTGGATTTGCTTCATTTATGGTTACTGAGATATGTATTTTGTGAATCTCTGTATTTTCCCCTTCCCCCTCAGTGCGCCAGCACAATCAGAGGATGCATTACTCATAGATGGCGCTTGCATGCAGGTATGCCAAGAGGGATCCCAGCTTGCTGTAAGAATATTTTTATAAATGCTGTACTCTTCTAAGTCGCCAGTTTTAAAATTTGAAAATATGAAACAAATTTCTTTGTCATTTCCATGAACACACAGAGAGTGTGTTTCCAAAGCTCGAGCTTTGGAAGGAAAAGAGGAGGGAAATTAATTGCATGGCATGAGGGGTATTTCATCCGCCATTCATGACTCTCCTGTCCTACCTATTGCCCAGAGAAAAGAAAGTCTAACCACATGCTTCAGAACAGAAAAACACTGTTTGAAAGGGCAGGTTTATGCCTAAGTTTGCATTTTAATTAAAAAAGGGACAACAAGACTCAGACAGGAAACGCCCAAATCTTTCCTTCAACAGGGCAAAAATATGTTTCCTCAACAGATACAGGCTATGTGTGAAGCGCATAAAACCCTATTTCTTATTACTGAAGAATTTATACAAGGTACCTGAATGATTCTCTCTAAGGCATTTTTTCTTTCAGGGTTGAAATATTATATGGCTTCTCTGAGGGAAAATTAATCTACAGTTTTCTATAGAGTACCATGGGATAAAGTAAACAGTGCTCTAATATCTCTTCTAAAGGACATACTATAAAAATAAAAGTGACACATTTTTTACTTGTTTTGAGTGCACAATTTTTCACACCGCAAGTAACTATGTAATTTATTGGAAATTACACATTTACTTTATTCATTAGTACTTGTAAAAAATAATTGAATTACTTCTAGCCTATTCTAGTTTTATGGAAAATGAAGAATGACTTGATTCAAACATTAATAACTAAATTAAGTAATTCTTTATGAGGCATTTATTTCTAGACTGCCAGGATTTCAGCTGCAAATAAGCCCCTTAGACCAGGGTAGAGATTAGTTCAGTGAAAGCACAGAGCTTCCCATTCTCACTTTATAACATTCATCTCATTAGATCATGCAAGATCTGTAACTCCCAATAACAGACAGAGATCAAGAAGTAAAGGAAGAAGGTAGACATACGGAAAGAGACAGAGAAGGAGTGAGCTTTCCTTTATCTGTAAGAAATATATCAGACCAAAGCTAGGAAACAATAATGTAAAACAATATGCTTGTCAATTAGAGAATATGAACATATTCTACTAGTTTGGCAACAGCTCACTCTGCCGCTCTTCTTCTGTGTTTTCACTATTTACAGACGTGCTGTAACATGAAGGCTACTGGAAAGTATGGCAGCATACCACAAGGCAGTATGCTACAACCTTTGCAAAGGACTGACTGTGATCACATAGTTAACACTGGCCAGTTTTAGGACGAAAAAAAATAAATCAGTCTAGATTAGGTAAAGAGCAGGCGAGTGAGCTGTTCTGGAGGTGCTGTAAATCATGTGAGCTAGGCGAAATTCACCCTGTGACACCCACAGATCCAGCTGAAGCAGTTGCAGACCAGAAGCCATTTTCTCTGAGACCTTGTGGAAGTTCTACAAACGAGAAGATGACAAAGCAGGTCTTCAGACATAAACAAGAAAAGGAGGAAGAAGTAGGAAATTTAAGGTAGTTACAGAAACTTCCACTCCTAGAAAAGACCATACACCTAATAATGAAAGTGCAAACACCTGGGTGATAACAGAGAGGAATAAACACCCAATGGGGAGTTGTGAGGGGCAAATTGTATCAAAGCAATTGCATGATAGGTGAAAGAAGACGTTGACAGTATATATCTTTTGAGAAGACATTTTGCACCATGGTCTTGTGAGAAAGCTTGGCGAATGTGGTTTAGCTTAGATTGTTACTAGCACAGAAACTGATGGGAAACCATACCCAGTTTATAGATATTAGAATATATTCTTAAGAGACTGCAGTGAATGAGGCCTGACAGAGTCTGTCCTGGTTTGAGTTTGCCACGAGAGAACTGGGCAAAGGACTTGAGAGGATGCTTAAGGAGTCTGTAGATTGGCTGAGGCACAAAGTGCATTGGTGGACATGATTAGAATTTTAAAAAGTGCCTGACAAGTTGAGAAGATAAAGATGCTGAATCAGCAGAGCACTGTGCTTAGATAAGAATATATAGTTGCAAGAACAAATACAAGCTGATTAGGCAGGAGGACTGAAGAAGAAGATCTGGGATGTTGTAATGGACTCCAGCCTGAGCCAATAATGCCAATGGCATTGCAAAAAGAGAATCACCACCTTGGGCTGGCAAGAATTTACCCTGAAAAACGTGTAACCTTATGCTTCTACCCTGCTCACTGTTGGAATGGCCCCAGCTAACATACAATGTTCAGTTTGTCAATATCATGCTTCTAGAAAGGGGAAGATCAAATTAGCAGAGGAATGAGAAAGATCAGAAAGATAGAAAATGTGACCTACGAGAAAAGGTTGATTGAAATTATTTCGCTTAGAGAAAGAGAGACATAACTATATTTTTTTTTTTTACGATTTTTTTTATACGATGGAAATAAACTTTTTCCTTTTTCAGCAAAAGATGTGTGTGTTCTGCATTAAAACAAACAGACAAACAATCTTTCTCTTAAAGCAACAAGTGCACAGTTCTGCCAGGGAGGTTGTGGGATCTCCGTCACAATGTTTCCAAAAAGAATTGGAACAAGTTTCTGTCATGAATGATGAAAAAGTTGAGGTGGTCCTGGTCATGTGGAAGGCTGAGATGACCATCTAGGTTCTGCCTTTCCTATTTCCTATGACTTGTATAGGAACAGATAACCAAGTAAATTGGTGGCTCATGAATTAGTAGATTTTATCAGAACAATAGATCATTATGGCTGAAATCAGAGAGGAAAAAAGCCCTGAGGCCTAATTATAGTTTTTGTGAGACCTTTTATATCACACTGGGGAAAAGAAACCATGGGAATGTAAAGAAACTGTATAATCAACCCGAGTCCCACCCTTACCATATGTCGCTGCACTGCAATATGCAAGTCTAATATTTTAATGAAACATCCATTTTTTAATGAAGAGTTTTCAACTTTTTGTAGTTTCAAAATAGGAGATGTTTTTCAAAATCAACCACAATGTACTGAAAAAGAATTAAAAGAAAGATAAAAATAGCCACCACTGTTATTGGTAGTCATGTCTGATATACAACAGTGTGAAAGCATAAAAGCAGGAATGTTCCAAAGTTCACCATTGCAGAGATTAAAGTAAGTAAGGAATGCGTTTGTTTTGTTTTATAATCATAATGGAACTGTGTAATAGTCTTCATGCATACACAAAGCATTCTTTAAAAATGCATTACAAAAGTCAAAATTTCAATATTAAAAACATCTCTTCTTGGTTAAGTGGACTTGCCTAAGACATACCTTAGGTAAAATTTGATCCCATAAAAAAGGCTTAGGTGGACAAGCAAGATAAACAGCCTGAGATCTCATCCTATTCAGAGCTGCTAGACCTTCATGAAATTGTCTCCCAAAGTCTTACTCATGTCCAATCCCTGATGCTGCACAGTTGTTTTTGCAGACTACACAGCATGGTTTGGGTTCCAGTCTAGAAGGAACAGAATTTCAAATACATGCTGCTTCTAGCTGAAGATTTCTGGAGGCCACGACATGGAGTCACAGGTGGTTTTTTCTGTCTGTGCTTTTTCTTGCTCTCCTGTCAATCTGACCTCAGGAGGGATCCAACTGGAAAGCCTGTTCCCAGTCGGTTTTTGTCAGTTGTCATAGTTCTAAAGGGTAATGGGTTGACCCCAGCATCTTCAAACATTTGGGAGTCAGCATGTCCACAGCCAGATAAATTTTTTCGCTTTGTACAAGGCTTATAGTTCTGTAACCGGAGGTATCCCATGGTCCAGACCATGGCCAGACTTTATGACCAGTCCCAGTGTGTCTGCAAGCTTTGTGCTGCTGACAAAAATTTACTGATTAGGATATATTCTGAGGGTCATGTTCATCAGGTACGTGCTTTCAACAGCTATGAACTGACTACAAACCAAAAAAGGTGTTGTAGGATTCAACTGAAATAAAGCACTGGAAGATTCGGAAATGACTGTGAGTAACACATCGTGTAACGTGTAGGGAAGGAAGTATGCCTGCTAAGTCACTCTGTGAAGCACACTGTGCCATGTAGTTTGAAAATGAATTTACATTAGCTGTGTAGCTCACCAATGGAGGAAGAAGAAACGGGGATTTTTTTATTGATAATTGTTGACCGAGAGCTTGTTTGCACTTCAGAAGGATTTTAGGTTTGAGCAAACTTTTAATATTTGTAGAGAAAAAGTGGAAACCACCACATTATCAGGGCAGTATGCTATCTGTCTTCTGATGTTTGCAAAGAACAGATATCTAAAAAGCCTGCTTAGCAGAAAGGTTGCCTTTAACCTCATCTGCCTTAAGGCTTGAAGCCATAATGTATGCTTTTCTGGTCATTTAATACTTGCACAGTCTAAATCTTTTTACTTAAAATTACATTGTTCCATATGAAAGTGTTCTTTTGAGAATGATTATGCTCACCATTCCTGATTTCACCACTGGGTTAGTGCCCGAGGATCAGACTGTCCATGGAAATTCAGTATCTTCTCCCTATAGGAGACATTAGGGCAGATAAAGTTGGCAAATGGTTATGGTATCATAAATTTAAAACAGATGCTGTCCTTATTTTTGTGCCACTTGGTCTCTCTCAGGTTTCTCATTCCTGCAAGGAACCGTTGTAAACCTGCAGATGGGGGCTATGCAGGTAAAGTGATGGAATCCTCTCAATTTTGTGCTTCATCAACTTTTTTATGTGTGACACGAAAGCCTAAGATGGTGAACACAGGTGGGTTTCTTTGTTGAGGTGCAACAGATGCCACCCACAGGAAACCAAAACACTGTGTGTGTGTCTCGTGTTTTGGCCAGGCATGTGAGCAACCAAATCAGTCTGCCTGCACATGCTCTTCCTTATAGGTTTTCCAAAGGCAAAATGACTAACATTGCATAATGATTGTGTCTGTAACATTTTAATGACATCATAAAATTTTTTGTTCAGAACAAAGGATCACTTTATGATGAGCTCATCAAAGGAAGCAAAATATTAAATGAAAAATAATTAGGCTTGTTATTCTGTATAAATATTGCTTTGACAGTATTATACATATTCTGTTTGCCAAAGATTTATTAAATGATAACTCGCACAGAATTCTCAAATATAATCAAGCCTTCATCTTTGTTAATATTGTGGAAATCCAGAAAGATCTTGTCCCAACTTTACAAGTCCATGTTAAATGCTATAAGTTTTTATAAATTAGGACTGTACAGTCACCCAAAACCCCCACAATTTCTTGTCTCAGGCATTAACATTTCACTGATAAGACTAGTTTCATAAATCTTGGCATTGCTGTTAAATTATTCATATGGTGTTATATGAAAACACATGACAATTTTTTAAAATGTATTCGTCAAGCATCTCGCAATCAGCTAAGATGCCACTCTGTTGGTTATTTTTCTGAATCTTGCCATCTGAATGGTTTGAATAAATTTTATTTTATTCAATAAGTTTCACTCTTGTTTCCAAGCATTTCTTTTATGATTTCTACAGCTTCACTTATATTGTATTACCCTTCTATTTTATGTTTTCTTGTCTTGATTTCCCTTTCTATCTGCCATGTGCTTTATTTTACCATTCTTGCAATCTATCATTTTAGCTTTGAAAAAGATATTCCCTATTATCTGATCTTCCCTGGATGTACTTAACTTTGTGACATTCTTCTTCTCTGAGTGACCTTTGTAATATAAACTTTCATTACTGCCTCCTGAAAGTGTGTTCTGACAGTAAAGGCTGGCACACCTTTAATTCTTAAATACAGAAACCACATTTCTTGACATTCCCATATCCCTCTCCAATGCTTACATCTCAGCAATATGACAATTACATATTGTTACTAAGTTGCATTATACATTTCCTTTTTCCTTTTTTGAGTTGTCATACACTATTCCTTTGGTCCAGAATGTGATAAAATACAGAGTGGATTTTCAACTGAGAAAACAATTCAAGGCCAATGAAGCAAACAAACCCCAAATTCAATAAAAGTAAGAATCTTTGTTAATATGGGGTTAAATTGTAAATATCTTTTGATTATTTCTAGCACAGACCTCTTTAGAGTGTATTCTCAGAGGTATTCTCAAAAATCAACAATAATTTAAAGCAGGAAAATGACATGGGGTAGTTTCACTTTGTAAACCACCCAGAGCATCATGAATACGGAGAGGAGCAATTAAGGTGACCCAAACAATCTTAACTCTCATCTTACCACATCACTTTGAGAAAAGTATTGAAATTTCAGAGGACTCTATCAGAACGCTAGTAGTGTACACCCCAATCGTGATCACAAGCCAGTGTTACTCCTTATCTTAATAAACCTCTCCAAGACTGCATAAAATACTCAGCTTATACTTGTAAAGTTTTCTGTAACAGCCTAGGACTGTTTTTCAGCCCTTGAAAGCTCAGAGGGATCTTTTTATGGAATCGACTAAGGTTTGAATTAGGACAAATATGTAGGTAAAAAGAGAACAACCATAAAAACCATGACACGATATCTAAAGATATTTCAAAGTACATTTCACTTTATTTTGCGATATTTTTTTCTGAAAGAACAGAAACTTCAGACTAGATTTCCAGACTCTTATAGAGCTGTGACAAATTGGTCTGAAAATCCCCAGTGATGATCCTTGCATCAGAGTTTGTCATGTGTCTGCTAAGCATGAAGTTAATGTGAGTGGCACATGGGTTTATCTGTTTGATTAAACAGGATGAGTGGGGAAAGAAAAGAAAAATGCAAACAAAAATAGCTGGAATTATCCTCATCTGAGTCTTGTCTGAAAATCTTAATGAACATTTCAGTTACTTTCTTTAAAATATCATAAAAATTACAAGAACATACTACAAAATAGATATAAAGGTTAGTTTTTAGAAAACAATTTTGTGTCCAGTTGATAATGTGTAGAAGTTACTGGACTTTAAAAAGGACACAGAACTGAGCCAATCTTCTTGATGATTTCTGTAGATTAGCACAAAGAAATCCAAAGATATTCAAAATAGTCAGATTAGAAATACTGACTACATGTATGTGCATTTCTTCCCCTGTCCCCATTGAATTCAGCTGGAGTTTTCCCATGGATGTCAGATGACCAAAAAGTAATTTATTCCTGCAAACCACTCCAACAGGTTATAAACGAAGAGCTAAAGCTCTGTACAAATCTATTCACTCCTTGCCTCTCCACTTCAGTCATATTATTATTTGGAGTCTCCTTCTCTGGAGACAATTAAAACCTGCCTGGACATGTTCCTGTGTGACCTGCTCTAGGTGGTCCTGATCTGGCAGCGGGGGTTGGACTAGATGATCTTTCGAGGTCCCTTCCAACCCCTGACAGTCTGTGATTCTGTGATTTATTTGTGACATATGGTCAAGCTTAAATTTATTGCCCTTTTTTATTCAAATAGTGTCATTCAATTCAACAGTGCTACTTAACTGAAATAGCTACTGAATATGTCATAGAAAATGTTGCTTTTTCTTTCATAGGACCATTGATTAAATAATTAGTTTCAATAACCACTTTCTAATCCTTGAGAAAACACATTAAAAATATTAATAAGAAGTTTGTGAAATTTTTAGGTAATGCAGAAAGCAAACGAAAAGTTTATTTTAACTAAAAAAACCCCCTGACCCCAAGCCATTTCAGGGGAAAAAAACTTATTTTCAGTCAAAACACTGTAGTCTTAAATTGAAATTATATTAATTGACATGCATGCATTATATTTTTCTCTAATAGGCATCGTAGCAAACTAGATATCAAAACCAAAACAACATATTCAGTTAATAAGGAGTGGAAAAATGTCATGCCTTCATACTGAAATTTATGGGGTTTTATACTGGGGTCAGCTGGCTGGTTTATGATAATTTAGTGCAGAAGAGCTTTGAAAATCTCACCCTAAAGTTTTCAGGTCAGAAATTACAATTTACCTTTATTCATTAAGTATTTACATTAATAATCTCCTTTAAATCAAGGTGCTTGAGATAAATTGAAATGCAGTATCTCAAACAGTGTAATTGATTTACCACAAAAAATAGCAAAAGTATGTCAAATTATAAAAATATATTCCAAGTTAAGCTACTAGTTTCTGAATCTAAACAAACTTCTTGTAAATGGAAAAGAATAATTCCTTCCAATTCAGAAACTACTCAGGAAAATACATTATAACTGGATAGTAAGGGGAAATTGCTAGGGGCAAACATAACAGCTCTTTTTGGCCTTAAAATTTACAAATGTATTAAAAATGTCTCATAATTCAGATCATAACCTAACTCTTTTGCAAGTCTTTGGCAAAACATGAGTTTACAGCTTCCCTAGAAGCTAACAAATCCTCTCTTGGCATTCAAGGAAGGCAGGTAAGAGCAAGAGGGAACACCCTGACAGCAGAACTTTCCTTTTCTAACCTCAGAAAGTAAGAACATAAAATTACCATATTAGGTCAGGCTAAATGTCCATGTAACTCAGTATTGCATCTTCACCGGTAGCAACTACAGGGCATTTAAGTTCTCTTCATAAACTTTGACCTTCTGTTCACTTCATAGATTACATATCAAGCTTGGAAAAAAACCACAACAGTTTCTGGTTTTGTTATTAATTTCTATTTTCTTTTTTTAATGCATAGAAAATTATTCTCCAAATGATTTTTATGCGTCGTCTTATGATTTTATATATAATTTGGCTCAATTTATACTTTTTAAAAACTTCTTCAGTTGGATATGATTAAAGATAATAATTTCCCTTTTTCTTTTTTTTTTTTTAATCAGATTTTCTATTGCCTCTTTTACCTTTTCTGTTCAGCCATATGGTTTCCTACAGAATATAAAAGAAGTATTTTTTGATGGTGGGTGTGATTCATTGTCATTGTGAATGTCTACTACATTCTCTTTAAGAAGTTTCCGTACCACTTGTAGTACTCATAGACATTTTATCCTTTTTGCTCTTCCTTTTAATTTAAGTTTAAGTAGATGCCTTCTTTTTGGAGAGCCGAATTTTTTCTGCTGGTCTTAGCTCAGCAGAAATGTACCTCGAACAGTGTAACACACTGCTAAGTTAGTTTCATTGCTTTTAAGTACCCCCAGAAAAAATATCTCCAGAAATCCCTCCTTTTAGCTGTCAGCGCAAAACCGTTGGCAACATTGTCATTCACAGGACACCAGCAAGCTTTTCCTGTCGTACACTAATAAGCAAGCTACCTCTTTACCCACTAGTTTCAATTTCTGTTTGGTTTCAGCATAAGGCCTAACTGGCCAGAAAAAATACTCAAAAAACAGAATCTTTACTTATTTGCTGAAATCCTTTACTCTAAGATTATTTTACTTAGACCCTAGAATACTGGCAAAGGAATTTTATCATGGACAATGGTAATAGACTCCTTAAAGTAGAAAGAAGTGGTTAGGTCTTGCCTCTTATCCTTTGCTCCAAAGGGCTTTCTTCATAAGCCATATAAAAAAGATTTATGTGACTCATCCAGAATTCCCTGAGGAACTATCATCTCAGCTACAATGCAAGCCGAAGACCAGAGGATCCCCCCAAATAAAAATTGCTTGAGGAAACAACATGTTAATATGGGATGAACCAAAAAACAGGTGAAAAATTTAGGGTCTTCCCCAGTTTCAGGCCTCCCAGTATACCCTCAACAGCATTTTCAGTTAAAGTTCGGAAATTGAGCAGCTTCTCTGTGGTTTTGTGACACAGGAAAGAACACTTCTGCCTGGTTTTGACTTAGAGGGAATTAGGAGTTGATTGTTTCCGTGAGTTCAATTTTCAGATCGCTTTCTCTCACCTGAAGGAAAAAAAAAATCAGAGTGAGCAAGTTAGTGATAATCAATGCAAAACATGACTGAGAGCCCCTGTTTACTGACAGCTTTGTTCCAGGATATTTAAAGGGAAACTGCAGGGCTGGAGCTGCTAAAGCTCCTGGTATGTTCCCTTGCAACTTCTCAGTCAGTAGAATTTTGATCTGCTTCATTGCGTTGGTGACTAGCTGTTGTGGAAAATCTAATAGCCACGTCTTATGCAAATAGTGTGCTCTACAAGTAAAACAAATAAAAATGAGGAAATGTACACATTGTACCTTTGAAAGGTTGCAAGCAGTGGCGCAGAAGACTTGGGTTACAATAACATCTGAAATGAGCCTGGGAGTGGGAACGTAGCAAGGCTTGTTTCAAAGGGGAGCCAGTTCACTAAACACTAGAGTGATTTAATGCACCATCAATTATTTCCTGCTTGTCACTTAAACAGGCTCCACATATGCATGGCAGGTCCATGAGTGCAAAGAGGAGGTAGAAAGCATGATTTATTGGCTGGGGCAAACACCTGCGAATTAAGCAGCTCAGAAATTAGCCACAAGTAGCATATTAGTGGAGCTAATCAGGCACGGTTCAGTATTTCAGTTTCTTGATTTGCCCATAAATAAGGCTGTATGTGGCTGCCCTGGGGCGTTCTGGTGATTAACAGCCTTGACCTACAGTAAAGTGTGCAATCTAAACAATTTAGTGGGGTCTGCAGGTGTACGTTGTAAGCTTGTTGCTTATAAGGCTGTTACATTCAGTATGTAGAAAGCTCCTGGTACCTGGATGTCTTGTTCATACATTTCATCACATCATTTAATGATCAATTTTCTTTTCATTCATTTACCAGAGCCTGGTAACATTAACGAGTTTTAAACTACAAGGCACTGATGCACAACTGAGAAACCCAGTTGTCTTCTTTGTCTTATTCGGATGCCAGAAAAACGTGGCCATCACTCTTTGCAGTGCACTTTCATATCTCACACCACAGCTGTTGACTTCCATCACAGCTGAAATGACAAGCTGCTGCTTGATTATTTCAAGATCTGTGGTTGGCCAGCCTACCTGTTGATTGCTGAGGTAAAAGCGTGGCGTGGAGGAGCCTGAACACAGCCAACAACAACCTGCTGTTCTGATTTTGCAAAGCACTGAAAGACAGAAATTGGTGATCACTGCATACTGACATGTTAAACACATATACTGCAGGAGGTGTGAAGCTCTCCTGAAATGGTGTGTGTGAACTCATATAAAGCTCAGCAGCAGCCATATCAACTTTAACTGTTGGAAAAATGACACGAGAAAGAAAAGCAGGAAAGACATCCCCCAAATAAGCAAGATACTGGATAAGGCATCCTGGTTATCCAGAGTACTCACAGTAGCCCGCTAATTCCTCACCTCCAAAAGAACACACGAGGACATGGACAAGGATGAAGATGAATGATCTGTGGAGAAGTTATGTCATGCAGCATCATTTATGAGGGAATGACATCATGTAAATCCAGAACTGTCCACATTTTCATATAAAAAAATGCTGGGACATTTTAAGAAGGAAGCACAGAAGAAGAATCATCACATACATGACTGAGAAAAAGTAGGGTGACCATTGCTATTTACCCTTTTTCCTAACATAAGAACCACATGGTAGTGCTTCTTGGACCAAAAGGCAACAAATTTTTTTGCACAACAAATGATTAATTACTTTAAGAACCCACTGAGAACCTAGAATTGATTGAGGAAGAAGTATTAAACAGTAAAAAGCAAGCACATTCATAGATACTTAGAGTCCATAACTATGTTTCAAAATGGAAAATTTTACTTACAAGGGATATATCATCTCCTGTTTCATATTTAAACGTTAAATTTAATTAATGCTTTTTTCTTACTAGGTCAGTTCACTTTCCATTATGCCACGCTGTATTAACGACTGCTGGGATACGTGATTTAGTGTGACATTGACTTGATCTAGAATGCTTTTGCTTACGTTTATAGGCTGGAGACATCAAGTCCCACATCCTTAAAAGTACTTATGTACCCATTTATCTCTACAGATACCCAGTCCCGTTCTCAGCATTGCTTCCTCAATGTCACCCAGAGATGGAAGGCTCTGATTGAAGAAGTTGACTATTTTCTTGCTGAAACAAAGACAAGAGTTGGCACCTTTAGCTTACTGTCCCCTTCCCCTGCTATAGGTTGCTTCCCATGAAGTAGGAGTGGCTGAACATGGCTAACTTATGAGCTGACACAGTTTAGAAACTCTTACATTAAAGTAAATCCACATCTATTTAATTTAGAACCCTGTCAGATCATCAGCTGCAGATTTTGCTTCGTGATCCTTGTCAGATTTAGCATAGGCAGCTGAGAGGTTGCTTCTGGTGTTTGGCTAACCCTGTGTTACCTTCATCGCTTGCTCCAGAGAGTCATTGCATCTCCCTGGTATGCTGAGTGAAGGTGGGTGACATCCATGATGGTGGGTGACATCCATGCCATTCATGGTCACCTCCTCCAGCAGCACTTTGACTGATCTGCATTGCATAACTCCTCAGAGATCTCTTGTTTGGTACCTGTTTCATAGCCTTTTGCATCTACACCTGTAGGACTCTCATGCCACTGGCAGCACGTGTCTGTTTTGCTACCTAATCACACCAGCTCCCACCTTGACGGAGGCCTTCCTTTGATTTTTAGTGTGTACTGTTCATAACCCTCAGCATGGGATACCTGACAAGTTCCTCTAGACAAGCGTAGAGAGCATGTCCCAGTCTTCTCACTATACCACCCTGTGCCCTGCATCTGGGATATCCAGAAGCACTTGTCAAGGCTGGTTCTTCTCCCTGGTCTAGAGTGTATTTTTTCTTCTGGGGACAGAAACATTTGCAAAATTTGCTTGTTTCTTTGAGAAATAATGTAACTTTATATTTCAACAAAGATAGTTACAGGGCTGCTTTCCATCAGTCCATATTTCTGCTTTAATACCGTGATGCTGAGGGTATGTACCATGTGCACAGGAGGGTGGCATGAATGCGGTTTTGAAAGCAAGATTTTGGCAGACTGGGATGGGCAATGGAGCAAGCTCTCTCATCCCTGTACTCATCCCTAAGTTTTCAGCCAGGCCTGGGTTCTGCCTGGGTAAGGACCTCATCACTCCATCCCAGAGAATACTTGGCAGTGCTAAGTGTGACCTGTCAAAGAAGCAGGAGCTCAGAGTGAAACTAAGTAGTTAAACCAAGAGCATAGGCACAGCCTCCAAGTTTTTCTGTTCTTTTCTCTGTTTAGTTGAAGCAGAAATTAATGGTTTAACTGGTTGACAAGAAAGACTGCTTTTCTTGGAATAACTTCCAGAAAAGTGCTCTTTCCTAGTGCATTTTATTTAGCATGTTCTCATACTCACACCAGTACATTATAAATGCCTCATGTATTTATTAAAAGGTGTAGAGAATTAAAAACACAAGAGAAGATAACAGAAATAATATATGTAGCTGAGAACATTACAATATTGCTATATACTACAATGACATATGGAAGGGTTACAAGGTGAGTGTGTGGAAAGAAAACACCCAAGAGTCTTTGCAATTATTGATAACAGAACAAAAAATTATCAAAGTATAATGCATATTCTAGAATAGAAAGATGGCAGTTCAGGAACAGAATTGGGTCTATTAAGATTCTTCAGATGCATCACAGGATTTCAGACTATGTCTCTGGAAAAGTTAAAGTAACATTTGAAGGTGTATCTACGATTTTGAAAAGTGTATAGTATCATCAGATCACCAGAGTGTCAGAGCTCTTGTTATAAAACAGCCTTTGCCTTTTGGTAAAGGGGATGTTAAATTTCAAGTACAGCAAACTCAAAATGGCTACATAAAACCAAGCACAGGCTGAAAAAAAAAAAAGCAGATTTATTGTGAGAACTCTGAAATGATATCTAGATGATCCCCTGAGCAGCCCTTGAGATGTCAAAGATGATAATACAGTAACAACATTTGGGAAGTATTTCTAGTTTTACACTTAGCCTTTTGGCAGGAATTTATTAAGACAGAATAAGCCTGTGACTTTTCCATTCCAAGTACAATTTGTTTCTCTAATATATCTGCAGGAGTAATGTGTGATGGAATTTTTCCTTTGCTGGGCTCAGTAGTTGTGGGTGATGATGTGCTATAATAGGTTCTCACAGGCCATATCTCAACAAGATAAAACACAACACATGTACATCTGTGGCCCAGTGTCAATGCCTTAAATGTACATCAGAAATGCATTAAATCTTCTGATTGCTATTTTGTTTGTACAGCTTGTTGGTTCAGAGTTTCCTCTGTAATGTACCCTGCTGATTACCTTGAATTATTGGCATATCCTCGGTAGAACAAGCACACCTTGTTCGGAAATACAGCATTACAGATGTGGCTTGAATCTTTTCCTTTATTAGTAGAAACAAAAGAAATGTTCTTCAAGTTATTCCAACACTCTTTCTGAAAGCACATATCTCAGAATCAACTATGTCTAGCAGTGCTTGGGACCAAAAGGAAAGGCGCGTGATATCGCATCAGAAATTTATCCCCACAGTTGTTTGGGTGTGTGCATCTGTGCCTGTGTCTATATGTAATGACATAACAGTGTAGAAAATAAAGTTTTATGGACAGCTATGGAAAATGGTGTATCAGAAGAAGCACCTTTAGTTTTGGATGCTCTTTCTGGGCCAGATTGTCGGTTGTTTTAAAGCTGTATCATATCAGCTTTGCTTGCTGATATGTAAGACTTTTCGAAGAAAGCAAATATTTTAGAAGTAATCTTGAGCTAATATTAATGGAAGTCATAGTGTTTGATAAAAATGAAATAAATATATAAAAAATAATATTAGTTAGCACCGGCCAGCTCCAGTCTCTAGTGTTCCCACAACACCACATCTGAGCTAAAACAGCCTGCTGCAAGCATATACTTGGGCACAGAGATACATGAACGCAACCTTAGGGTTTCAGTTTATGTCTAACCACCTTGTAACGTGTCCAGGGCAAGATGGTGACTACTTTTGTAGATGCATTCTCCCTTTTTACCATTTGGTCGTCGACATTAGATGTGAGAGTTGTGTCCCTGTGCCTACGTTGACGCTGTGAGGCTGGTAACTGCTCCATGAACTGCACACCCATGGCCAAGGACTGTCCAGATCCGAGATTGTTATTGGAGAGGCTCTTTTCTCATTCACATCCCTGGGTTTCTTTTCAAAGGGGAGAGTTACTTAGGGTGCAGCAGAGGTATTTGCCTGGGGATAGGCGCTCAGCCAGATCGCTGAGCTACACAGAATTTGAGGTGGAAGAGTTTTGGTCAGTTCTTCATGGTCCGTATGCAACACATCTTGTTAAAGTAGGTCTCAACCTGGGGGAATAAGAAGTGGTGCTCTACCACTGTCTGCTCAAAACAATTTTTTAAATTAATTTTGCATGCGGATGTAAAGCAATGCACACTTAACACATGAGTGGCACTCCTTCACTGGAGTCCACAGCTTCTCACAGGTGGACAACAAAGTCACAGCTCTGAGGCAAGGGGTGGGTACTGGCCAGTCTGCCACTTGCTCCCAGCTGAGCAGTTGTTTTTCACAAGACTGTAAACCGGTCAGATCATGCTGACATTTCTGCAAATCAGAGTTCATACTGGTGTTTAGAGAATAACTGTTCTTTGCGTAGATGAATGTATTACTGCTGTTGTGGCAATATTAATTACTGCCTACAAATTTTTAGTTATTCAGTTGAGAAGGTGAAGTATTATCATATAAGATAAATGTTACATAGGGAAGTCAAAATGTGATTCTTGGTCACCCCTAATACAAAATAATTTGCACAAACTTTTCACTGAATATGGATGAGTAATCAATATATTCCTAGAAATTAAAATATGCATTTGTTCTATATTTGTTCTGTATTTAATTACAGTTAATGGGACTGTTTGTAGAGGTGAAGATTACAGAAATGGTACCTTGCTTGTAAAAATTGTCTGTTAATTATCATAAGAAACGGCTCCTATTTCTGAAGGAATTGAAAAATTTTATTGATCTACCGGGTCCCATGGTTGTCAAAGGTGATTTTTATATTGACTTCAGCAGAAGTAGGAGGCTAAGACTACAGCTAAATTAAAGAATACTTACGTATTTTAATATTAATAATGCATATTGAATTACTATATACAAACTTGGATAAATGCAGCTGATATGGCTTAATTTGGAAATACAGGCTTAGGTCTCTCTAATAAATGTATTCAGAAGTAAATGAAAGCAAAAATGGCCCTATGTTACATGCCCAGGTATGGTTGTCTTTCAGTAAAGGAGCAGAGGTTAGGGGAAGGCAAGCATGTATGTCAGCCTCGTGTTAGGGTCAGAGTGTGACTTCCCTTGCAGGAGTCCCTGCAAGCTCCACTTTGAACGTAAATCACGATCCAATATATTGTAATTTTATATTAAGATTTTATACAAAGTAACGTAAAGGTTCTTTTTTTCTTTTAAAATGTGAACTAAAAAAAGTGAAAGCAGTGTATTTCTGAATTTGTAACAAATATATGCTATAGGTTGATTTCTTTTTCTCTAGTAAAATGAAATCCATTATAAATGTAAATCCTGCACTGCTATCTATATGTACTTGTTTTATAGCTACAAGCATGACTGGTGAAATATTGAAGGTAATATGGGAGATAAAGTACTATGTTTAAAAGTGACCACAAGACATTATGGATAATGAATAATTAGGTCAAAATTGCTGAGGAAATGTGTAATGCCATTCCTGTACTATGAAGCAGGTATATTGGTTTAAAAAAGCAGCTATTTACACCGCATAGAGACCTCAGTACAAGCAAAAAAATGAAAAGTATGCCGATTATAACAAATAACTGACTTGTTTAGGAATCTGGGCTACTATATAATTTGCCAAATTCTTCTGGTCTTTAACCCTGTAATCTGTTCATTGTGCAACTGCTGGCTCATTATACTTTCCTATTAGCTTAGATATATACACGCCTGTGTATGTGTATGGTATTTATGCACATGTGTAGATCTAGATAATTAGCACGCAATGAGAAGAGAATACCAGCAGCTAGTTTAGAGGTAACTGTACTGCAACACAGATGGTGTCATACTGAAAAGTGTGCTGTGGTTGTTTATTTTACATGCTAAGTTGGATTTGGGCCATGGTGCACTTTATTATTAAAACTTTAATTTCTTTTTGGCTTCAAAAGACTTCCAGTCTTTTCCATACAAACATATGATGTGATTTCAGTAGAATAAATTCGCTTCCCGGATCCATTCAACACCTGGTTAATTCATATTACTGAGGCAACAGAGATATGATTAACTTATTCGTGTCTTCCAGTTCATAAACTGTGCTATGGATAACAATGTGAGCCACTGCTGATACTTTATTCAATAGGTCAGTTTTAGGAACATCAGTAGAGACTTGTTTTTCCATTAAATATGGTTGTAATCTAATTTATTTGGAAAAATTAATATATTTCTTGAAACTGTCATCATACATTGAATAAAATGGAGTTTGACAGCAGTTTTTTAGCATTCCTAGAAGAACTGAAAATCTGGCATCATTTTTAGATAATGTTCCAGAAGTTTTTCTACATATTTCTAAGTGAGTGAGGTATACGACTCTGTGTGCTCTTCTGGGCAATCTTCACCAGTACTTCACTGGTGTGAAAAAACACAAGGAAAGTGTTTTCTATCTGACCAATGTTTTGTAAATATATCCTTGCCCTCAAATCATAAAGCACTCATATTTTAATTGCAGTGACAAAATGTCACCCTCACAGTCAAAAGTGTTTCCTGATGTTCAGACAGAATCTCCTGTGTTTCAGCTTGTGCCTATTGCCTCTTGTGCTGTCACTGGGCACCACTAAAAAGACCCTGGATCTGTCTTCTTTGCAATGTTCCCTCAGGCATTTGCACACTTTGATGGGATCCCCCCTAAACCTTTTTTCCTCCAGGCTGAGTAGTCCCAGTTTCTTCATCCTCTCCTCACAGAAGCTGCTCCAGTCCCTCAATCATCTTCATGGCCCTTCACTGGACTCACTCCAGTTAAGTCCATACGTTGTACCGGGGCTCCCAGGACTGGACACTGTATTCCAGATGTGGCCTCACGAGGGCTGAGCAGAGGGCAAAGATCTCTCAACATGCTGGCAGCGCTCTTCCCAGGGACTAAGGTCAGGCTGACTGGTCTGTAGTTCCCCTGCGCTTCTTGAAGATAGGAGTGACATTTGCTCTCTTCCAGTCTTCAGGAATCACTCCTAGTTTCCATGACCTTTCAAAGATAATCGAGAGCAGCTTTGCAATGATATCAGCCAGCTTCCTCAGCACTCGTGGGTGCCTCCTATCAGGGCCCATAGTTGTGTATGTCCGGTTTTTAAGTGCTCCCTACCTTGATCCTCATCCACTAAGGGCAAGTCTTCCTTGCTGCAGACTTTTTCCTTGGTCTCAGACACCTGGGATTCCTGAAGGCTGGTCTTACCAGTGAAGAGTGAGGCAAAGAAGGCATTAAGTACCTCAGTCTTCTCCATGTCATTTATTGCCTGTTCTCCTGCCCCATTCAGCAGCAGGCCCATGTTTTCCCTACTCTGTTCATGTACTTGTAGAATCCTTTCTTGTTGCCCTTCATATCCCTTGACAGATTCAACTCCAGTTCTCCTAACCCCAGCCTTGTATGATCAGACAGTATTTCTATACTCCTCCTTAGGTCACTGCCCCTGCTTCCATTTCTTGCACCTTTCTTTTTTACCCTTGAGTTTAGTCAGGTGCTTCTTGTTTATCTATGCAGGTCTCCTGTTGCCTTTGCTTAATTTCCATGGGCACAGGCTCCTCCCGCCCCTCCACTACATTTAAGTTTTAGGCTTTTGAAGGTGTTGGATCTCAGAGAAGATACAGCTGATCTCTCTCTTATCCTGTCCTCGCAGTCTGGAGACCTCCCCTGCAGCTCTTTTACTTGGCAATATAGCTCATTGGAAATGGCACACCTCCTGTAGGCTAGAAGACCATGTGCCCCAGCCTGAACAAGAGGTCCCAGACACTCCCTGCAGCTTGAGACTTGCACAGATGCATCCTTCTCTGAAGCTCCATCTGGGTTCAAGCTCCCTCTGATAATGAAGGCATAGTTTCTCCAGTGGATCCTGGGGAAGGTGCTGTGTAGCACATCACCGCCATGGCTAAGGATGTGTACACTAGACAGAGAAAAGTTTGCTGGCCTCTCCTTTGTGCCTTGTCGTGCAAAATGCTGCATCTGTTGGCTGCACATGAGGAGCTGTTCTCTGGGCCTGGCTCTTATTTAGCCTTCTTCCAAGCATGGGCTAAAAGGGGAGCTTGACCCTCCCTAATAAGGGGAGGGTGACTGTGAATTTGAGACTCGTTGGCTTTGAGATTAATTTCTGTTTAAAATATTTTGAATAGTTCTAAAAATCAATTTCAGCAGGGCAGAGTCATTGGGTCACTAACACCTGCCTTGTTTCCATTTATTTCTGGATTTCTGTCTATAAATACCCCCTACAAGTTAAACAAAATTTTGTTCATAGAATGTTTTGCTGAACTAGATGATATTTTAAACTATTCACATTTGCATAAATATGATGGCACTTCTGGTACCCAGAATGTCTTGGGAGAAGAGTTTGCTTGGGAAATGAGAAGGACTTTTAGGTGAGTTAAATATAATCTGAAAACAGGTGAGCAGAGAGCTGGAGAATATGGTCAGTAATTATGAACACAAAGACTGGCAACTGGTAGCTGTCACCTAAAGTGATCATAACAGTAGTGAATGTCATCTCCAGTGTAAATAGTCTAATGTGTTACTGAAATGGTGCTGCCTGATATGGAATAAAAAATAACCCTGAAACTAATCTTTTTCACTAACAGCAGAAGGCATATTGTGAAACATCATCGATAATAATTTCCCTGTAATATTTTTGATATATCATTCTATGCACAGGGTCAGTTTCAATGAGATAGTGACTTTTCTTCTCCATTTGAAGTATGATCGGAAGTAAAGCAAAACTGAAATGAACTCAGCATAGACTAAACCAATCGTCGCTTGTGGCATGGCTACTCTGCTCTCCTTCGGAAGGCAGTCCTTCCCCCTGTCCTCTGCATTTGCAGGGACGCCTGAAGTGGGTTAGCAGGAATGCTCACCAACGCGTTATCTAAATGTAATGAAGAAATTCTTTCAGTCAATTTGTGGGTTTCTGTCAAAGAATAAAACCAAACACTATTTTTTTCCAGTCAAATATATGGTGAAAAGAAACTGAAATACAGGAACCTGTAATAAGGTGAATACGCTGAATGGAATAAAGTGAAAATACAATTATTGTGTAGTGCATAAAAGTGGATGATAAATTAAAATGGATGCCAAAGTTATGAATAAACACAGGCAGGTGTATAGCTACAAGGTGTACAGCAACAACAATTTCTGTAAATTTAGCGAAAGTCAGTCTCAATGGAGTGGATGCCAGAGTTTTTTAATTGACAAGATTATGTATGTAATCAGTAAAAATTTATTTTTAAGAGAGAGTGACAATTTATCCTAAACCATAATAATGTAATACTGGCTCTTTGAAGAGTTGGATTATTCACCACAAATAATAACTCTTGTCAAATTTTGCCCATTTGGCTTGCAAGGAATTCACAAACTGTATCTGACATCTAAAATACATTAATTTTACAGAACTATTTTACCTTAAACATTTCAGGGTGATTTCTGAACAAAACATTCTGAATTGTATATTGCATTTATGGTACTATGTTCTTCTGAATTCCAAAGCATAGTATTGTTTTCATTTATAGAGAAGAACAGAACTCACTGAGTAATAAACAGGAAATATTGCTCTTCTGGTAAAGAAGAGTGTCGATAAACAGGGATTTGTATTAAAGCTCAGGAAAGTATTAGGCCTCCTAAATTCAGAGTTGGTGGTCATGCAGATGCGTAAGCAACAAGTTTTACCCGTGTTACTGATGGAAACATGATGTGCTACACGTTTCTTAATTTTTGAAAATGAACCATCCATACTTTCAGTGTCTTGTTGCAAAGTCCTGAGAATGCTTTGGCTTTATTTTGTTAAAAGAAGGTTTTGAAGCTCAAAATGGAGCCATTGTAGGATACATTTTACGCACCTGTAACACCGTTCTTCAATAAGCGCAAGAGAAAGGGTAGTGTTTAATGCATTTTCTCATTCCCCTGCTCCCATCTGAGGTCCAGGGAGAACTGAGATCCCTTTTCTCTGCAGACAGCGACAGCTGCTTCTGCTGTGGGCCAATGTTAGCTATAGTGGAAGAAGGTCATGATAGGGGCACGCCTAAATCTCCAGTTCCGATTTAGCCCATGGTGCAAAGTTGCCACACTGCAGGAACAAACAATATATTTTAAGGTTACTAGATTAGTAATTTAGGGATCACCTAACAGAGGTCATTGAATTATTAAAGTCTTTAAAGCAGGAAGGGAATCTCTGGAAATTGAGCCTTGTGCTCAAAGCAGAGCTAAACTTGAGGTTAGATCAAGCTTCGGGGGCCTTTGCTTCTTAAAAGTGATGTGCTGTAACAAGGAAAATTTGAGCTCTTTTCCATTAAACTGGAGAGCAGAATATTGTCCCAGGAAACTAGATTAGGGATTTACAGTTTATGTGGAGAGTCAGGTGTTTCAGAATCCCATCGTGCTGTTCCTCAGTGTGAAGCCACGCGAAGGTAATCAATATAAAACAGGGAGGACAGGAACCACATCTGAACTTTGAGGGCCATCGTGCTCTGTGACGAGACTTATCTAGGACTCTGTCACACGTTTGGATAGCCTGGTATCCTTTTCTCAAGTTGCCTGCTCACTTTCTTTCAAAGTCCTGAGCAACACTTAATTTCTCTTTTCAGAACATGTTTTCAAAAATTGGTATCATCCTCTTTCTCATCCAAGCTTTTCACCTCTTTTCATTTCAGCTTACTAGTGATAAAATGGCAGACCAAAGTTGGCAGGCCAGTATTCAATTGCAATTTTGGAAACAGGCTGCTAAATCCACCTATATTCCACTTCTTCAGCTTTAGTTCTCTTTGGATCTGGCCATCAGATGGTAATGTCTCTGGGACACATATTTTTCTGTGTGACGATTTTGTGGTTCCTGGTTTGCGCTGTGGGCTTGTGGAGACTATTGCAAAACTGGGCATATGTAACAAGACAAAAATGAGCTTTAGCAGGCACTGTGTTCAGCTCTGAGAGGTATTCTTCACAATATAGCATGGTTTGTGTAACCCCCACAGAACATGCCTCACTTCCCTTTCCAGTTGGTTAGCCCTAAATGCAGCAAGGAAGGCAGATGATTAGAGTTCACTGTTTTGCACAATCCTTGTGAGGAATATTTGGTTTTGCCTGCAGTACTACTCGGTTACTTGCTGAAGTTTTCTTACACAAGTCACTGATTTACTTTTACTATCCTGATTCTCTCACAAAAACAACAAAAAAAAAGCCCACTCTTTTGTAGAGATTCGTATTTATATGCAAAGAAAAAGTCGTCATGATGAAAAGTCAGTTGAAATGAAATTGAGTGTATATGTAACGTTAATAATTTAATTCCATTGCCTTGCATTATTATTCTTTAAACTGATTTATGAGACTCTTTTTGCAAATCTCAAAGTGCTCTATGAATTACAAACTGCAGCTCTTAGCTGAAGTCCTATAACCAGGCCCTATATTACCGCACAAGAAAAACTTCAATTACAGCTGAAAGTGAACGTGCCATTTAATGGTAATAAAACATTATAGTGATAACGTAGCTATCCTTAAATCAAAGGAATTCAGAGCTAAGTTGCACTCAAGAGAAATTCAAAAATATTAGAGCACAAACCACCCCAAAGACTTTGCTTTTGATCTCTGATGATGCCTTGCAGTGGCCAAAACCTTATGATTACAGGGTACTAGCCCTGGAGATCCAAATTACATTAAAAAGTTTTTTAAAGCCATTGGATTCCTTCTGTCTCCTTTTAGTTCCTCCCAATTGATAATCTCATCTTTGTAACTAAAGGGAGATCTGTATCAACTCTAAGAGAGGCTCTTTCTGTAGGGTCAAAGTATTTTTATAGTTACAAGGACCATAAATGAAGGACATAACTAAACCCAGTAAAGTAATAGAGGTGGGCATTGACATTCATCTGTTTCACATGTATAAAGTTTTAGACAGCCTTGATCTCAAAAAGCTTGTGGGTTTGGTGGCAGTAATTCAGAATAAAAAGCAAGTAATACCAGGATTGTACGGTTGGTTTGTTTCTAAAATAGGTGCTCCTACAGTGAGCTCGGATGGGTACATCAAAAAGATATGTGATAACCCTCCCCCCCTTACCCCCCCAAGATGGACATGGAGTTGTGGTGAGAAGGGCTGCATTTGGCCAGTCTGCAGGATCTCTGTGGGAACTTCTGCTGCAGTCCTGTATGCATTCCAAATAAAGCAATTTAGTTTAAGAGCATCTGCTTTTCCCTGTTGCAAGATACTGCTAATCAGCCAATTGACATTGTTTTGCCTCTGTAATGCCAGGGGCTCCTGAATAAAAACATTAGTGCTGCCATGCTGGATCAGATGAAAGAGTCCATCTTATCCCTGTTTCCTTTCTTCATTGGTGACTAGCAGCAGATGCCTAGGGAAGCACACAGTGCTAATTCCCTCTGTGTACCCTCCTAGCTGCCAGCAATGCGCGGACTCGATGAGTCAGAGGCAGCATCTTTCTGATTATTCTCCCATGAACATATCTAGGATTTTCTGCTTTTGCTTTCTCTGTTCATTATGTGGTATGGTATTGCCCCTTTCAAACATGCTATTTCAAGATTTCGATTCACCGAGGCGACTCTTGATTTTGTATCACTTTCTCGTAAATCTATTTATAGACCTTTGTTATCTTTCTTCCAGATGGTAGAGTTATTATCTCTTTAACTGTTCTTTGTATGAAAACTGTGCCGCACACCTTTCTTTCTACCTCTTTCAGTGCTATTTTACCCTCTGTGGGACCAGAATGGTGCTTGATTTGATTCTCTATTTTCCCCTTAATAATGGTTAAGATTTGCACTAGGCATTTCCATTTACCTGTTCTGACTTGAGATCCTTGAGTAACTTAGTAACATCAGCCTATTTTGAACACTGCAGATGCTAGTGCAGGTTCCTACCAGACTCCATTGTTGATCTACCTCTACAGAATCACCTTTTATCCTATTTTTTGTTCCATAATATACAAACGGGTATTGCGTCACCCCTTGGATTTTTAATTTCCTTTAGATCCTACCAGAAAAGATGTGGCACATAACTCTGTAAAAATCCAGATATAGTATGCCAACCAGATTACCCTCACCGTCAGTCCTACAGAGATCATTAATAAACTGTAAGCATGGTGCTTCTCTATGAATACCAGGTTATTTCTTCCCCACTGAATCACGTGTCCTTGACTCCGTTGTTTCTGTACTTTATAGTTTCTACAGGTTTACTCAAGTTTGGTGCCATACTTAATGATCTAGAATTTCCCAGATACTTCTCTCCACTAAAACCATTTAAAAAATTTGGTGTGTTTACAAACAGTTATGTTTTCTAGAAATTGGTATTATGGATCACAATTATTGACAAAACTAACATAAGCTAAGAACTGATGTGTAAATCAACATTTGGAATGACTGGTACTGACTTCCCAGCAATTTAATTCCTTCCCTTTCCATTAAGTGCATTGAATCCATTTATTTATAGAAAATATTATTATTTATTTTTTTCCTAAAAAGTAACATTTTAATTACAAAAAATCATGCATTCAATCAAATTCTTCTGTGGAAAATTTTGTCCATACAAGGGTAGAGAGAGTTAAATACATACTGTTTTAGCAGAAGATCTTACAGAAACGGTGTGTAACTGTATTATAGAGAAATTTTAGAAAAATAAAGAGGACTCTATAATATTCTTTTTTTCTTTTCAGATTTGTTGGTAGGTTTGTCTCTCGGGCAGTAACCAGTGAAGATGATGTAAAATATCCTGTTTTTTCTGGGACAGAACCCCAGCCCAGCCATGCCAGGCAGGCCGTTAGCAGTGTTGAGTCAGCCAGGGCAACTGACCTGAGTGAGCTACAGGGGTAGCCCATCCCATAATGTCATGGTCATTGTAAAGGGGGAAGGTTTGTTAAGGAAGAGGAGCTCCTGCTGGAGTTGTAGGTGGGATTTCTGCTTGACTTCCTCCTGCTTTTGAGGATGGTGGCAGTCACATGTTCTAGGCTGAGTATAAATTTTTGTACTTTATTTGTTTTGTTGTTTTATTAAACTTGCCCCTGCTTCAGCCTTCAGATCTCCTCTCCTTTTCCCTGTTCCCCTTCTCAACTGTGGAGGGGTCATCAGGTGACAGAATAACTGCTATAGTTTAGCTTCAGGTACAGGCTAAACATAGACATAAAGCTACTGAATTTCCTTGAGATACTTGATGTTTCTTCAAAATGGTCTGGTTATATTAAAAAAAGGGTATGTGATTTGTAAAAAAAAATTAGAGAATTTTCTGATGCGGAATGGGAAAAGAATGAGATATGGTTGACATTAGTTTAAATTTGGTAGTAATCCAGGCACTGTGTGGATGTGAGGAAGAAGAAATGCATGGCTTATCCCAAGGCTCCTGGAAGTGTAGTGCCACCTTGGCATACGGAACATCTAGAAATACGTGAGTACATTGTGCTGATGCTTCCTATCTATCTGGCCTCTTTCTCAAACCCAGCTAGATGTAATGGGGTTATATCACAGAGCAGACTTGCAAAGTAGCTGGAATAATTTTATGGTGGATATATAATGGCTCTGTAGTAGCTGGCTTCTATTAATAAAGCTTGGAGTTAATAAAGAAGTTTGCATCTTGAGAAATGTGAAAGTTGTTTCAGCTGAAGCTCAAAGGCTTCCTCAGACCACATAGTCAAACCCAAGGCAAGATGACTGAAGAATTGAAAAGATTTGTTATAATCTTATTAACCCAATCTTGCAGCCCAGCTAAAGCTACTTTAAACTCCTTTTACATTCCTGAAAGAAGACAAAGTAAATAAGTATATCCATGAAAAAGAAGCCATGCTGGCTTAAGAATGAACAACAGAAGCCTGTGGATCAAGAATCCTCCCAGCTTCACTCAGTTCTTCCACTTTCAGTTTGGAACAAAGAGAGTCTTTGTCGGGATGATGCATATTAATAGTCTGTGACAAGTTATAAATACATTGTGGTTGAATGGATTTTTTACAATAGATTCTTATAGTGTTTCTCTATCAGAATTATGTGCACGGATTTTAAACAACCTGAATACATTTTTGGAATTATATCTCTGAAAGTTGACATGATAGGCAATAATGCATATTTAAGATGATACAATGTAAAGTCATTTGGCAAGTCTATGACCCAGTAAGGTAGAAAAGAAAGTATCCTTAATAAAAAAAACCACTAATTTTTTATTATGAAAGAGATTTGAGAAGTTAAATGTCAATTTCACTCAATTTTCACTACCTTTTGTGGCTGAATTTAAGTAAGGAAGACTAACTGATAGTATCCTGATTTAATATTCTGTGTTTTCAAAATACAATGTCAGTGAAAAAAGGAGAGTATTGTCATACTACCTTGACAGTTAACCCACAGTTAAAGCTTTCTGTAGGGACAATAAAGTTTCTTTCACAGTACTGTACACAGTAGTGTACATCTTTAATTCCTTATAATTAAAAGTGCATTTTTCTAGTGAGGTTTATTTGAATTATTTGATTCTCAGAACTCCTCTAGAATCTCAGAGAATGACTGCAGCAATCAAGGTTAAGATGATTTAATTTGTTTCCAAGGAAAAAAATGTGTGTCAGAAATTTGAATTTTGTGACATCCAGAAAACAGAAGACTTTGCATATGAAAAAACACCAAATGAAACCACCTAGTTTTAAATATGTTCTAGTGATATATTTCCCTGCAAACATGAAAAAGAAAAATGCGAAAGATCTTTAAATCTTAAATAGTTATTTTTAAAACTGTCCTCTGAATGAAAAAGTTTTCATAATTAATAAGATTGTGGCTAGCTTTCCATCAGAAATCTGGCTTTGAGCTATCTCAAAACATGCCTCTGGCTGAATACTGAATGCATTAAATGTGTATTAAAATGCATATTACTTCAATACACCCATGATGCCATGTCATCTGGCTATCTTTGAATAAATGACCTATTCTCATAATTATTTTTAGTCAACTAATAAACTTGATCAGTTATTTCTTAAGAATGGTAGAATGACTGAATACATTGACCAGTATTATTCACTAGAAACAGTCCCACCAATTTCTTTTTCATTGTGTTTCGTAGAGATCTGTGGCTGCCCCCTCCCTGGCAGTGCTCAAGGCCAGGCTGGATGGGGCTTGGAGCAACCTGGTCTGGTAGGAGGTGTCCCTGCCCATGGCAGGGGGTTGGAACTGGATGGTCTTTAAGGTCCCTTTCAACCTCAGTGATTCTGTGGTTCGCCAAATAGTTACTTTTCAATTCAGATAACATCTATACTTTTGATTTTTGTATACTGTAGTTATTTAAATAGTGTTAATATCCAACAATAGTTTCAATATCCAACAAAAGAGGATGTAACTTGAGCACCTTATTTTCTGGCCATTTTCAACTGTCCAATTATGTTTAATCACCACCAAGTAGAGTACTTCTGAGCATATTCTAAAAATAATTGATTTTATTTAGAGTCACTTTTTTCCTAAGTATGTGGTATAGCAACCTAAAAGAATCATTTATTTACGAGAGCCATATGTAAAAATGTAAAATGACATTTTACTTGCACGACTGCAAATCTGTTGTGGGACATTTTAAAGTAAATGAAGATTAACAAGATTTTAGGACTGTCAGCAATTTTGGGGGTTGGGAGTTTGGGGGAAAAAATGTCCATAACCACTTCAGTACAGATCAATGTAATAGTTGTCTAAAAAAAAAAAAAAAAAAAAAAGAGTTATTTTCTTAGCTACTTAGCTTACTTTGGGGAAAGTGGAAAGGTAAGAGGATGGTGGCTTGTTTTACTAATCTTGCTCTTAACCTGTTGAAAATTTTATTCCTGTCTGGTAGTATTTAATATTTCAGTTAGTGATTTGTGTTCCCCACAGGTGGTATGGCAATTTAAACTTTTCAGCATGAAATCCAAACTGACTGCTAAGGAGGGAGCTACTGAGGACTAGTCCAGACAGACATGCTTGAGCATATGCCTGTCTCTCTCCAGAGCTGGGGAACCTCATCCGCTCTGGAATCATAAAAGAGAATTTTAAGCTTTCTTCTGGAGAAGTAGATTAGACTTACTCCTTGAAAATATAGTAGAAGGACATAACCTCATAGTTAAAGCCTTTGCATAGTGTGTGGGTGGTCTGGTCTGGATTCCTCAGCCTAGAGCTGTTCAGACCAATAAGTTCCGTTCTTTAGAGGGTACCTGAACCACCAGACTAAGATCACTGCCTTGGGCTGAAACCGTTCCTCTGTGTGGCAAAACCTTCAATGCTCACAGGGTTTGAGTGAGAAAGAAGAAAGTTCTGTAACCTGGCATTTATACAGGAAATTTTGAAATACTTCTTGCCAGTCCTTGCTTCCAGGATCGTTTGTGCATTCTATCCAATGATCATATAATACATGAGCATTGCTATAATGGCATCTTATAGTACTAGGAGTTTTCAGAGCATTACAGACTGAGAACTGTAAAAAAAAGTTTAATGTTAGGGACATATGGTCTGACTTGTGAATTAAACGTGTTTTTGACCAAAAAAAAAATTATGAATAAATGAAAAAAAAAATCTGACAGTTTAAGGACTCATCCCTAAAATACACAGACAGCTCTTACCTAGTAAGTGTTCAAGATTAATTAGGGAAGGGAGACGTTGACTCTGTGCCTTGTTTTTAAAAATACAGGGGAAAAAAAAAGGTTGCATACAAAAGTGTATCTGGGATGGGAGACTAGTTTACTAACTAATTAACCTGGTTTTTAAAATGTTATTTGATAAATTTAAAACTGAAAAAAATCAGCTTAACTATAACAAGTTTCCTTGTTCTATATCAAAACAGTTTAGTAACTACCATATTCTGTATTTTCGGTCAGCAACTATGCATTAATAAAGATTTATTTTAAAATGAGCTTGGATTGATTTAAAACTCACCTTAGATTTTCCTAGAAACTTAGTCACCCTCACAAAAGCTTTGCAGAGAAGTTCAGTAGTTTTTCTACAGGCTAGTAAAAAATGCTTTTTGGCTTCTTTTTGTACCCTAATGTTCAATTGTTATTAGCTTGAATGTTAACAAATTGGCGATATTTTTACAATGTTTTGTTTTGGCACAGAAAATTAAGATTCAGGTTGAAAATTGCTTTTCAATTTTTCATTTACATGGGAAGGGCAATCTGCAATTACTCTAACAATTTTGGATCCTTTTGCCTCCTATAAAAACACTACTTTTCTGGAAGATTTTATTTGGGGGCTGTGAGTTTGGGTTTGGTTTTGTTTTTTAAATGCTGAAGACTGTTACTTCTTCTGGATCTTAGTTATGACCTACAGGGCATGTGGTTCCTTTGACATGAAGTTTATTTTTCTAAACCCACAGCTTGATATTCTAGCACTTAATTTCAGAATGCAGCTTAAATCACAGAAGCCATAATATGTCAAATGATCCCACACTTGCAGGGGGAAAACAGTAAGTAATGAAAAAGCTATGATTGCTTTTCTGTCCCTCCAAATGACAGTTATCACCTCAGTGACCTGCTCCGGGCGGACCCATCTAAACATGACACACTAAGGGATAACGTCATCTAACAGGGTAGTTACAAAAATCAATACAAAACCCATTTCAAAGATACTCTGTGTAAGAATCCTGGTGTAACGTTCATTTATTGAATAGGCCTGAGGAAAAAAAAACAACTTTTCTGATAGATATGCTTTACCTCCCAAGCAAAGGAATTCTGTAGGTAAGCAATAATTGTATTTTTCAATCTATTATTTAGTCTTGCCAAAGCTCAGCCTAGAATCTAATATGTGGATGACTGCTATAACTCAATTATGAAACCCAAGCAGAGCTCTAATGCATCTGTAATGCAAAAGGAACATAACAAGACAATTGACTGTACTTCTTTCAGTTTAGGGGTAGCTGGTTGTGTTTGTGCAGGGATGAACAAAAACACGGAGGGAGGAGATGATACTCTATTTTTCACTGAGGGATTAGGAATGTTCTGTAGTTATTTTCGCTCATGAATATAGAAGGTATGGTTACATCGTTGAAACAACTGCTGGCTCACAACTGACTGAAAACAGGTTTGTATTGTTTGCTTTCTCAAATGACAATAATACTGAAGCCTGGAGAAATTTTATCCAGTCATATCCCATACTCAGGGGATGCATTCTGACTGGTTAAAAAGTCATTTAAGAAAAACTAGTATTTATTTTCCTTATGTTTGTCAAACTCTTCTTAAACTGTATGAGATTTATTCCTCTCAGGAAGTAAATAATAAATATAGTATGGATCTTCAGTTTTGGTTTCTTACAAAAAGATACAGTATAGCTTGATACTTCTAAAATATCATAAAGATGGTATTGTTGGATATTAATGTGAAAATATTTTTATGTTTGGGAAAATACCTTGTTTTAGCAAATATCAGGATTTTATGTTGGCTTTTATTGCCACTTAATCACTGTAAAGATCAGTATTTTTTTTGTATTCAAATGACTCTCGAGGTATTTTGTACATTACGGGATCTTATCACACTGAAGATAATTCTGGCAATTCCCATTCATATTGAGAGGTGCTTGATCACCAAAATTGTCTCAGTGAAATCATCTTGTAGACTTTGAAACAGAAATGTGAGGATTAAAAAAGGAATAGGGAGAAGAATTAAGAAAATAATGTGACACTTTCCAGAACCACTCAGAAAAATGTAATGACAATCTAGGCCTTCTGGTAAACAGGGCTTGCACTTCTAGAGTAGGAAGGCACCCAGTTATCAATCTTCATACTTAAAATATCAATAAAATTCAGGGATGGATGTCTCTGATCATGGAATTTGAATGGGAATATTCAGATATGTTAGCTGCAGTGCTCCTGAAGAAAAGAGCTGATCTGATGCTCTTTATATCCATCCCAAAACCAAACAGTTTTGCAATAAACAACTCTGAATCATCTCTACTTTCTGTTCCTTTCTCTAGATTGGCTGTCATTTTGCATATAGAACGGAACTCGGCAACTGAAATAAAGTTTACTGAAGAAGAATTTCCTGTGAAGTGTGGCCAGTATTTTCTTCCTGAGTAAACCATACCTTAAATGTGTCCTGTGTTTCCTCCAAAGACATGAACTGCTTGGTTAATTTGTGTGCCTTGGGCCTTTGTATTCAATTCAGTCTGAGAAGACCTCAAAAAAGTAGCTCTTGGAAAATAGTATCCCATCCAAAGCATATCCAAGTGTGGAAAAGACCATCTGCAACAGTCTGTCAATATACCATACCAGTGCCATGCAGAAAAATACTCTTTTGATTCTTTCTACTGTACTTCATTAATTGGCCCAAAGGACTTTTTTGAAGATCATTTTTAAAGAAATTACTAAGTTTTTATTATGTCTAGTACGTATTCAAATTATGTCAGGGAAGAACAAAGGCCTGATGCAATTGGCAGAATGAAGTTTATATTGGGATATGTGAATATGCATCTCATTAACAGGGGCTAATGAGGGGCAGAAGAATACTTTTTTGGGGAACATGATTAATATCTGACTTTTGTTTTTTTAAAAAAATCATAGAAATTGGCAGAAGGGAGAAAATCCACTGCCAACGGTCACTGACTAGGAAACAGCAGCTGATGTTGTCCCTTGCCTTAATGGCTGCTGTATGAAGCTGTGTTTCCTACGATGCTCAGTTACAGATGTTGGTATGCATTTTTTTTCTGCTTTAGAAACAGTGATTGCTTGCTTTCATCTTCCAGTCTCTTGTTCTAAGCAGTATGTAACTGCCAGGAAAATCTTAGGAAAGCCTATGCTAAGAGATTTCAACCATCATCCCTCAAATGCTTTCTAACTAGGGCTCCAGTTCTCTGGAGGTTAACTGATGTTCTGTTTTTGGGAGAACTACAGCTCAGGTAGGGACTGGCAGCCTTGGGGGCAGGGCTGAAATGAGGTCCTAGGCCTCATGTGGGGTGGGGAAGGTCCTGGAAAAGGGTGGTCAGGGACAGTCAGGGCTGGCACTGCCTCAGGGCACTGATGCTGTATGTGGGAAGTGAGATCTTTCCGGGTAGCTTAACATTTTCATGGTTGTGGTCCTAAGGGCGGATAACATCTGAAAACATCATAGGATGGGACATTTTCCTCTATAATAGTTAGATACCTGTATTGGAACAGGGAGGGCACATCTGGTTTTAAAGATGCATTCAATTAGTGCATAAAGTTTCTCTTCAAGCAATTAAAACTAGAATTTTGGTTTCACAAAGTCTTCACATTAATAAAAACCTTATGAATAAAGGACTACAGCAGTGTGCTTGTTGAAATGTCTTAAACCACAAATACCCAGCTGGAAATGATGTTTGGAAAAGCTGTTACAGGCTGTACCAAATTGTGAGTTCAAGAGAGGAGTCGTCATTGTGAAAGTGCAGTTAATGAAAAATTGATCACTGTCCTTCTAGTTGGTATCTCAACCCCCCCCTTTGGAGGAACAGGGGTCTACAGCTGTGAAACAGCCCAATAACTAAAAGAACTAGAGCCTGCAAAGTTGGTCATCCACAGAGGGCAAAGAAAACACTTCAGCAGCTGTTCTTCTGATGTGGGAGTATGTTCTCCAAGAAGAGTAAACGGCTTTAAAGGAATAAACAGGGGCAGTATCAGATCATGCTTAAGCCAAGTAGTGTTGTTTTAGAGAAATCCCTCTGTAGTCCTTCTGCACTGCTGTGAAAGAGAAGCTGCTTGCAGTGTGGAAAACTGGCTTGAGCAACTTGTGTATCTTGGACCTCTCCCTATAGATATGAACAGAAGTCCTAACTGAATTTTGAATATATGTACTGAATACTGGAGGCACATGCTGCTTAGCAGAGCTACCTTCACCCTTCGGGATAACTCACCAGAAGTAAAGTAATCTAATAGTCTTGATTTTGAAGCAGATATTGTCTAATTGAAGTCACTATTCAGGTTTGAGGAAGAACTGTTTTGGTTTCACCTGTGAGTTGCTTTATGAGGTCTAAGTGCACCTTAATAATGTCAAGAGGGGAGGCATGATACAGTCCAGATTTTGAAAACTGGAATCCTCTATTTACCAAGATTCCTTAATTTGTTTCCACAAACCTTTTGGGGAACATTTGGGAGAAAAATTGTGGACTCTAAAAAGTGCTGACTTTGAGAAAGTCAGTCAGAGAACATATTTCACCAACACTTTACCAAAGACCGTCCATTTCTCCAGGAATGCTGTCAGACGCCACAACTGCCAGCTTACTGTGGAATGTAAGGGTCTAAGAGGAACAACTGCAGTTACATGATTGAAGTGCTGGGACTTGGGTATGCCACCAACTCAGAAAATTGCATGTCCAAGAGATCAAATTGCAGCAATCTATTAAAACTCTTTTTCTGTTCTTACTAAATAGAGAATGATGCTGATCCTTGGATCTTATTGTATAGCTTGATCTCAGTATTGAATTGTTGTCTTATTTTGGCATTGTATTGCTGCCTTTGATCAGAGTGTGAGGGGGATGCCATATTTGCTGGAGCTCTTGCAGGTTTTTTTCAATAAGCCCTTTGATTTCTATGAGTATCTGAGTAGTTGCATTATAAGCTGTAAAAAACACAGAGAATATAGGAAATATGAGAAAGCGTTCCTCGTTCTCATCTTTTGGTAAAGATGGTCTGTGCCAAATTCCTCCTCCTAAGCTGAGCACTCTGTCCTCTATCTTTCTGCACATTTTCTTTCCTTCTCAGCTACTGCCTGAATCTTCTCAGCTCCATGTACACATACCACTCTGACTCTCAAGAAAATATAGTATGGCTCTTAAAGATCTACTTATTTTCTTTCCAACAAACAGTGTTAATTATTGAACCGTATCACACCTCAGTCATACCCTGAAAAGTGCTGCAGAAATACCAGGCACCATATTTACAGTTAATAGTCTTCTCAAAACAAGAAACACATTGTTTTCACAGGACTGGCCAGCTCTGCGTGACAGCAGCGAAGTCAGTGTAATTTCCTGGGATGTATGTCAAGACACTGGCAAAACACACCCTATTAAACAAAGGGGAGAAATAACCGCAGCACATTTGGAAAGCCCTGGGTGTCCTTAACCAGAAGTAGCCCATCAACCAGTAGAACTAAAACCAGTTGCATCAAGACATGTGTAGGCTGGTGGTGGTCTCAAGCTGAACATTTCTGGTAGAGGAACATACTGAAGGATTTTCAAGTATTACTATGAGCATCTGGCTCATATTTATAAATCAGAGTTAGGGACTCATTTATATTAAAATTGTATGTTTGCACTTTTGCCCTCATTAGTTGAAAAAGAGGTGATATTCTACAAATAAGGTATATAACCTAATTAGATTAATCACAAAGCGTTTTCCCTCTGTAGGTTTAGCTGCTGTTTAGTACCAGTGTGGATGTTTGCATTTCTGAAATGTAAAACTGGGTCCAGATAGGCCATGATCATGTCGGGCAGGAGGGGTGAGAGAAGGCTGTGCAGTTGAATGACAGGTCAGTGTCATGTGAACTGAAGCATGCAAACCGCATTAGGCCATGGTAATCAGGGGGAAGAGATTCAACTCCCTTTGTTTTCTCTCCTCACCCAATAAATCCACACTTGAAAACTGTCAGACAGATTTTTTAGCTCTATAGGTGTTTTAATGCATGTGTGAATTTTTGATCTAACCAGTGATACATGCAAAATATTACAGTCTTCTGTGTCTTACCAGTGTAGCTGTGTCTGGGTAACACAGTGCCTTCATCTTCCACACCAGCCTTTTAGAGTAGCCTTCTCAGAAATCAGAGTCAGTCAAGTCAGATCAGGTCACAGTGTTAACTGTACAGTATCTTGAGGGAAACTCAATCAAACCCGACCAAACTTTTTATAAGGCATCACAAATCATCCTGTATTAGCATCACATGGATTATTTATGAAAATGCTGTTGCTTGTCTGACAACCTAGGTGACATTACCTCTGGAGGATGAGCATCACCATGGCAAAACAGACATGTCACCATTAGACATTAGTCTACTGTAACTAATTTATAAGGCTGTCCTGTAATTTGTTTTGATCAGGCAGCCTGAATATAGTTGAAGGGGATGAAAGGGAGGAGGGAGTGCAGGGAGGGAGGAGGGAGAAAGAAAATCCAATATTGTTATTAACTAGAGAATTCAAAACTGCACAAAAATAAAGCAAGGAAAAGTGTAGCTTTTTTTTTTCACCTTCGTAACTTCTGTCTTTACACATAGACATAGCTCAGAACTTCTAATATAAGGTTTTTCTCTTGGTTGTGAGAATTTTCCCAGAATATTTCTAACTATGCTTTCTATGCTTTTAACTTGTTCGAGGTACTATGATATCCACCCTCCTGCTTGCAGTTCTTTTTTTAAAAAAAGAATGGATATACTCTAAAAGTGACTTTGTGAAAATGGCACCAGAGTTAATCATGTTACAGTAAATGTCATATCAAGTTTGTCTGTCAGGAAGAAAAAGTAGTCTGAGAAGATGCTGCAGTTGACACAGAGACTAACAATTTTGGAGCCAGCAATCCTCTGGTTAGCTGTAGCAAAAGAAACAAAAAAGAGACCAATTTTCCTTTTTTTTTTTTTTTCCCTTCACTTTTCTTTCTCTATATCACAGCTGCAGAATAACCAATATTATAGTGCTATGTCCCTGTTAATTCAAGCAGTAGTAAGTTGTAGTGAGGTTGATTTCCGTCAATAGTTGAAATAGTTTGCTTAAAATTAGTCCAGGTGTTGCTGCAGCTTGAAATGCACATATAATATTAGAAACATAGTAATATTTTTACAAGTCTCTATAATTTTCCTTTCTCTAATAGCAAGATCCACTACTGCTTTTTGTGCCAATTTTTACAGTAAATTTAAATAAAAATGTAAGTTGCTTGTAAATTATGTTCATCATGTTTAAGTCTGCAGTGAAACGTCTCTGTTATTCCACAACTGGATTGTAGGACATTTATGTAAAGCTGCTGGTGGTCACAGCAAGGTCGAAGAATGCAAACATTATGTTCAGAAAAGCTTTTTAATGCATTTTAGGATAGCCATTTGTAGCATGTTAGAATTATCTTTTTGAGCAAGATGTTATCAGACTTCTGTTTATGGAAGATCTCTTGAACTTGAGGTATTCATAATGTGGGAAATACTATAGACGTTTAGCAGCAGTAGGACATGAAAACATTGCTTTGCTTACGGTACTGTTTAACAGAAGATACTCTCAGCATGATTCCTTTCACAAATAAGAGCCTCTATATTTGTCTTTAATTTGAGGCCCTTTCCTAAAATTCTCCAAATAACATTTCTGGCAAAAAGATGGATTATCAAAGTGTTTTCACTAATAAACCAATTTTACAAGTATCAACCCAAAGAGAACTCGTGTCTAATAAAAATGCTTGTGGAGGTTATTTTTGCTGTTTTACTTATCCTAAGCCAGTAAGTTTGGAAACTGAATAACAATTTTAATATAAGTGCTGGGGGTTTTTTTAACTGTCTGGCTTCTCCCGAGTTATTTGATAGCTAAACTTTTTGTGCAGTTTGTTATCAGACCTGAGTAAAACTTTCAGAACATGAGATTCTCATTTATTTTTCCTATTTCAATTAGCTGTACAGTGAGCTGCAGAATATCCCCTCTTACAGAAGATACAGATTTGTGACAAGAAAATGGCAAACAATTTTTGTTTAGACATGTATCCCACAAGGTATCTGAGCTTAATGCAGAAATACCGAAAAATGTTTGTCATTTACACCATTAGAGGGAAATGAGAAGTTCCTCTATCCCAGGCGTGGATACATGAGCAGACACCTCCAGACTCTATCCTTGGAGATGTAACTCCAAGTAACTAGTTAGGAAACTCCTCCTTAGAATGATCTCGTGGAAATGCTCTTTGTTTCCTTACAGGCAAACCGGTGCAATTGGCTTGTGACTGAGTGCTCAGAAAGCTGATGCCAATGTCATGGTTCTACTTCATGCAGTAAGGCAGCACCAGGCCTGCTGGGCAGTTTGTTCTGGATTCTGCTGAGATTCTCTCAAGTGAGGAAAAAAAAGTTTACATCACATCCTTAATGTAGACGTTTTTTGTAGTTCTTCAGCATCTGCTACGGTTTCAAATTCTGCTGATCCTCTGAAGGAGGAGGGCTGGAAAATATGTTAATCCTTCTTCCTAGGTGTCTTTCTCAAAATAACCTTCGGAAAGCGAGGAGCCAAAACAGAAAAATGAAGGCAAGGTGGTCCAGTGACTAAGGAACAAAATAAAAATAAAAATTAAAATAAAACAAAAGACAAGACTGTTGTACATTGATGGAACTTTAATGTTGTTGCTTACTCCCTGGTGCATGTGAGACCTTGGAGGAAATACTCTGGGTTGCACTGTTCCTCAGCACACTCCCCTGTATGCCTCGGTTACTGTGGGCAGGGAACCCCGGACAAAAAAGTGTAACGGGTGTAAATATTCTTTGTAAGTAAAATTTGTATCTGTAGCATTGCTGCCATGATTCAATGGCAATCACAAAATGGACACACTCATTCTCTTCTCTGGCTGGACAAAACCATTTCTGGAAAAATCCAAATGCTCACCTTTTGGGCATCCTTCCCTTCACTCACTCTTTTGTTCACAGTGTCTGAAAAAGCACAGGAACTTGCAGCACAGACACTATGACTTACCAGGGAGGCAAAATATATTTCTACATCTCCATATGCCCCATTTTCTCCAGCTGGAAAATCTAGGCAAAATTATTTCTCAACCTGAAAGAGTGCTGTTAGGTGTTATCCAGTAAAACAATGTCATGTAGTGGGTTTTTTTTAAAAGTGCTTGAGAAAAATGGTAACAAAATAATATTATTTATTAATCAAATAACCAATTATTTATTCATCAAAGGAAATGAACCCAGAGCTCCCGCTCCCTACATCATGTCTTAATTCTCTATTTCATACCCTGGTATTTTTAATTAAGAAAATGAATCATACTGATTTGTCCAAGAGGTGAAAAAATGCCTCGTTGCAAAAATGTACCAAAATTATAATATTCACTGTAGAAATGATCCAGAATAAAAAACCATTATGGATCTCATATAATTTACAATATTCAAAATCATATATAAAGTGACTTTCAAGATAAACTTTTTTTTTTTTGTGAACAGTAATGTCTTTATACTCCGTTTCTAGCTGAAATAGATTCTGCGGTGTCAAAAAACCATTTCAGCTCAGAGTGCAATTTTCCCTTTAGGGGTGACGCTAATTTAGATGTTTGTCTTTGCTTTATCTGGCTGTCTCTTTTCATGAAATTTGGAGGAAGTTAACCTTTGAGACCTTAACTTCTGAGCTGAATTTGACTGAAATTGGCCAATTGGTTCAAAAGTTATTGTAGAGGGTGGGACAATTGTTTGCCAGATGTACAAACAGGCAGGCAGTCATACGTGCTGATTTTCTAAGACATATGATGAGGAACATTGACTGGTTATTGAGTTGAGTTGTTGATTTGTGTCATGCCTAGTCTTTCTGGCTCCTTTTTTTTTTCCAGTTCAGTTTGATATAAACTAAAAAATTATTAGTAGTATTATCAAATGTGAGCTTTTCCTGCTTAATGTGTTACTATAAATGTAGCTGCGAAACAACTTCAAAGCACAGGAAATGCTCGGGACAACACACCAGCAGGTTGATTATTTTTCCTCAGCCATTACTTGGACAGACCAGACTAGAAATAGTACTATTGTAATGGTACTCTTAAGCAAAGCTTCCTTCAGTGAACCAAGGATTTTCTCATACTTCATCTGAAATAAATGTGTATTTTGAAGAATACTTTTTCCTAGTCTATCTGAAATGGCCGCTGAATTTAGACCAAACATGTTCAGTTACACACAGGCTCAAGATCCATAGGCTTGGGAGGGACCATTTAGGGCATCAAATTCACTTAGGTCGTCAGATTTGTCTGGTACAATAAAAAGCAGTCATGCAATTAGGTATCTGTTTCCGAAGAGTTTCTAGAAATTGTCCTCTCTATATGAGACACACACAAGAAGACAGAGTTGTGCACTCTGCTTTACCTTATCCTCAGCCCCAGCTAATTTCTAATTCTTCAGAAATGGGTGAACACCACACTTTCTTTTCCCTTTCCTTAATAGGGAGGGGGGAAAAAATCATCACTGGCTCCCCCAGAGAGGTAAACCAATAAATATATCCCCATCTTCTGTTGTACTCGTTAAGCAAGGTGATCCTGCACGTGTAGTAGGCAGTCTGTTTCGTCCTTTTAACCAGATGACAAGTGTCCCATCTGTTGGTTTCATTTTTTCCTTTGACACTTTTATCTCCTACATGTCTGACAGGGGTAGGTTGGAAGCAGTGATAGTCTTTAACCAGAAATATGTGTGAACAAAACATTTGGGTGTTCAAAACCATAATTGTGTTGTTAGTGGAAAGATGGAGGAACAAGTGCTGTCCCTCCTAGACATCATGGGACAAACTGAAAAACGCTGCAGATAACTCTCAAGACCATCTTCCCGAGTTCTGAAATAATGCAACACAGGAACTGCCACAGCTGATCTGAAAACAGGTATACCTACTTAATTTGTTCTGCCATCTAGCATGCCAAGCTCCGGAATTTTCTTAGAATAATATGCAAAAACACAGGATTGGTTTACCAATGCATGAACAATTTAAAATGTTCAAAAGAGAAATGCCTACACCGAGAAAAATGACTCAGCAATTGGAATTTTTTTGTGTGTGTAAGAATGGAGGTTTAAATCATTTTATCATTATGCTCATATTTATATAAAAGTTTTTTGTATGCTGTGAAGCTTCTGGCACATGGGTGCCTTTCATCAGTGAATGATGTTGCACGGAAATATAATACCATTTTTCATCTTCAAATTTGTCGTACTTAACATTACCTTCAGCTGATAATTTAATATCTCCTTGCTGTTGCGTTATGAAAAAGGCTGCACAGAGGTGCCCTGTATGCCTCTTAAACTATTCCTTATTTTATCCCATTTTATTGATTTTCATTGTGAATTAAATAGTTTCAGTCATCTCGTTTACTCTTCCTACTGATTTCCTACCAAAATGACCATATTTCTAATGATTTACATCGATTTTCTGTGTAGCTGGTTATTTCCAGTGAATCACCCTCTTGGAGCTCCATATTGTGCTGCCATACAAGATCCTTCCCCTCTTAGCAGATGCAAACATCAGGATGATGCACTGCTATGCACACCAAATTCACATCGGTGGAGCTCTCAAAGCCATCAATTTTTGCTGGCACAAAAACAACCCCAACTTATTCTGAATACCTATATAGGACATAGAATATGCTATTATGCACATACCATCATCGGTGCATGGCAAATACATGTACAAGCATCTATATATACATATAACTTTCTTTGCAAACAGTTGGAAGCAAAAGTTGTATTTTTGCATATGTCTTCAATGTCTAAAGGGTAAGCCTGGGATTTTATGATAATCTTTGCTTCCAGCTCTGATAGTCTGACTGACCTGAGATTCAAACAGCACATATTTCAAAGGAAAACAAAGATCTGCAGTTAGCTGCGTACTGAATACCAAAATCAAGGTCTTTCCATATAATTATCAATCATTGGAAATGCTGGCACTGCTAAAGCAAGAGATATGTACAAAAAAATTGGAATGAAATTCCAAAATGAAAGCAGAGGACAAGAAAACAAGTAAGTAGCAACTCGTGAATTGAGCAAGTATGGGTGGAGGGATGGAAAGCTGCAGACTGAAGATACTGACCAGTTCTCAGTTCCCAGACAATTAAAATGCAATAGACAAGAAGGGTTTTCTTTATCAGCTGAAGTCTGCTATGCAGGCAGCTAGTCCAATAGACTGACAGAAACAAAATGTTATCTGTCTGCTCTATCTCTGTTCTTTTTAGATATTGACCCAACATCCAGGAATGAAACCTATATAGTAAAGGCTCCCACCATTATCACAAGTGCAGACTCCTACCAGAGAAGCTAAGGTGGCTTCCTGAAGCTTGACAGCATTTAAATTACAGAACACAATGTATGTTGGTGTGTTTGGAAGTCCTCCCCAAGGGTAAATCAATGGAGCTAAGCAAGTCTAAGGTAAGACCAATGACTTTTTGAAAAACTGGGATATGTTAATGGTGAGGTAGACAGGGTGTATTAGAGATTAACCTTAATAGTCACCTTATTTATAACTGAATGAGAAACTTGCTAACTATACATATGAGAAAAGTGTGGGGCTATTTCTCTTATGCTATCTACATCCTATTACTATCTTATTCCAATTATTTAACTATTACTTGTGCAGATTAGGATCTTCACATTGCTCCATAGCAGTTTCATTTGTTTGGCATCTTTTAGACCATTTGGAAATCCGGATTGATTATATTCTCCAGATTTCCTTATCCTTATGCGATCATCCTTGTTCTTGTAAAATACTGTGAAGCAAGACTTCAGACCTGAGTTCCTTGAACTCTGCTCATGTATCACATCATCCTGATGAGAAATTTTTCACTTGGTCTTTTTCTTCCATGTTCTTCCAGTAGTACAGCTTAAGCAAGACCCTCTGATAAGTCTGGCATAGGGAAGGGGTCTTTTGGAGAATCCTTCCTACGCTTCTGCACAGGGAAAACAGATGGAAAACATTTGCTGAGTTTTCCTACTATAACTTTATCTTCTCTGAACATTCCTTCTATGCTTTGGTTACTTACTGACCCCACAGGTGCTCTGGCAATTTTCTTGCTGCTGATGTGTTTAAAATAGGGTTTATTAATTGTATGCCTTTTGGACGTTGTTCTTCAAGCTCTTTCTTCTCTGCCTTTGTGTGTTTTTCATCTGTTTGTGTTCAATACGGTGTCTTAAGTCTCTACAGAAGTCTACCATACAGCTAACAGGATTTTCATGAATTTCAGTTCTCCCTCAAGGACGGATGCTCTGAATACACACCTTTGCTGCTCCTGTGGACAGAGACTCAACGAAAACTGCTGCAAGAAAGATATGGACTTTCCTCCACTAACACTTCAGTGGTAGGAGAGAATTACAGGTAAGAAATTGGTATTTGTGTGGCTGAGGAGTAATGACTGATTAGTTAACATGCCTACATTGGGGAAAAGCTGGATGAAGTTGATCATTGGGCTATAACAACTCTTGCTGTGTGGACCAGAACCAGCTTACTGAGGTTTTGGACAATTGACACCTCTGTAACTGTGACACATCCATAGTGTGGAGGACAAGAAGACATTAAAAACGAAAAGGACAGATCAAACACAGTCTCACGTTTAATCAGTGCTTTAGTTAACTGTATGTCTTTAGATGTCTCACTCATGATTTTGAAATTTTAAGGTTGGCAACCCTGATATTTGCATGTTTAAAATGATGAAGTCTTCTTAAAGTGTTTCCCAGCTTTCCTAAGTTTTTTGCTATGACTTTCAAACCTGTGCTGACATACATAGTTGACAGTATACCACAGGAAAAATAATACCTGATTCCACTTTATTTAACTTTTATTTAACTCTTGAGGGGTTTTTTAATGCTTCTTCCTTAATTATTTTGCATTTCTGTATATGCTGATTTTTTTTTTTTTTTAATTCTAGTCATTATGCAGTGCCAAAATCATAATTTTGGATAGGTTTGTCAATTATTTTTTTCATTGTTGATAGTAGTTAATTATTGTCAGTTTTTATTCTTTTAAGTATAATTACTGAAATATATAATTATACAATATATATAAACAATTAGCATCTCATTTTTTCTGGTATCAAAACTCTATTAACAGACTTTGGGAAAACACAAGGGGGAGCACAAGGCAGGGCAAAAAATGTCTTTCATTGGCATATATTGTTGTGAGACAAAGAAATCTGAATATTGCCTATCTTGATCCCCACTGGGATCCCCGAGTCCACAGAATGATCCTAATTGAATTTTCCCTGCCTAAATGGAGTATGCCCTGTTGTGAACCTGCTTTGAGCACGATGACAGGATGGGACGTCTCAGAGCATCACTTCTGTGAGACCCAGGGCCTTCCTTCTATTACCTCTATTATCTAAACAAATAACCTTGGACAAATCAATTTACATTAACCCAACCTAGTGGTTTAAACCTCTCTCCTCTCCTTTAAAATGTCTCAATCAAGTTTCAAGTGAAATTGCTTGAAGATTTATCTCTTAAAATATGCCTGTGTATAACAAGAGAATCCTGTATTTTTTTATTAAAAATATAGAGATGTTTAAAAGGGTAAATTAATGTATGGGTCACAGCAAGTTCTTTCTGTTCCGTAACACCAAGCACAGAATCCCTTAGCAACATTTGTATTTTTCTTTATGCTAAAAGGAATTGGGAAAGTGCAATTCATCTTGGATTTTTTTCTGTTTTCTTCTTTCGTTCATCACACGAAGAGCTTAGTGTTTCAACATTTTGTTGTATAAAATTAAAAGTCTGCACCCAGAGTGAGCTTCAGCCATGTTTACTGCAGTAGTCACACAGGATTAGTTCCTTATGATGCTTCCTGTGTAAATGCACTTGAAACAGATAACACTATGAACAATGATTATTTAAATTTATGGGGAAGTTGTTTGAAACTTGATGAATTTCATTACTCCATTAGATAATAGGACATTTTTCAAGTCTTGGGTGCTTTTTTTTTTTGGTTTTGGTTTGGTTTTGGGGTTTTTTTTTGGTGCATAAAGGATTTTATCTGGAAAATAACCTAATTTATCTTTCTCTTATTCTGAAAAATACAGATCAGTGCATGATTACTTCACACATGCCCTGAGTTAATCCATAATCCTGTGTTTGTATAATCATTCTAGTGTTTTATAGAAGTTATAATAGTTTCATGAATAGGAATAGTCCTGTTGTCAAGTTAAGCTCTTATATATTGTTTATTTTTGCTGGTTTTCTTCTGATTTCATATTGAATGAGTAGAGACTAGGAACTGACAAGGGAAGCTAGACAAAGCATTTAAGAATTAACAATGTTTAATGAACAATTAAATCAATATTTAAGATTGTATAGATAAATGGCATTGTGTTCTTACCTGCTGAAGTTTTTGTTTTCAAGATATGACTCGATAATCATACATCTCACTCTTTGCCTTCCCTAAATTGTTAATTTTCCTGCTTTTGAGAAGATGTTGAGCTGCATATTTCTAGCACTGGTCAACTCAAAATAATATCTATAGGTTTACAGAATATTTTGTATGAAGCTGCCTGGTATGTTTAGAGGAGTAAGCATGCCTTTTGGGAAATATATCGAGGAATGATAAGCTACTTGGATGACATCCTTTTAAATTATTCTACATTTCGTCTTCAGGTTGTTATTCCATGAAGTTCTATGACAATATTGCAAATAGTTTCAATTGCCCAATTGCAGTTGACATTTGGATTTGGACACATAGACTGTAAAGAAGAATTGGTTTGTAATGCAACTTCACTTCACACAAGGCAGTAATTAGAAACAAATTCAGCACGTTGAGTTGCTTAGCACATTACATGCAGGCTATAAGACAATACACAACATAGTATTTCAAAGGCCTTATTTTCTGATTTTTATGGCTAGGGCTCGATGCTGAATAGCCAGAATTGTTAAATTCCTAATGCCTCTTCCTCAGCCATCTAGTGCCCACCCCCTGCCATGGGCAGGGACACCTCCCACCAGACCAGGTTGCTCCAAGCCCCATCCAGCCTGGCCTTGAGCACTGCCAGGGAGGGGGCAGCCACAGCTTCTCTGGGCAACCTGTGCCAGTGCCTTACCATCCTCATGGTGAAGAATTTCTTCCTTATATCCAATCTAAATCTACTTCCTTTCAGTTGAAAACTGTTGCCCCTTATCCTATCATTACAGGGCTCTCTCTCTCTCTCTTTCTTATAAGCTCCCTTTAAGCACTGAAAGGCTGCTATAAGGTCATAGAATCATAGAATCATTAGGTTGGAACAGACCTCTGAGATCATCAAGTCCAATTGTTGACCTAATACCACCATGCCCACTAAACCACACATATAAGTGCCACATCTACATGATTTTTGAACACCTCCAGGGATGGTGACTCCACCACTTCCCCAGCTAGCCTGTTCCAATGCTTGACCACTATTTCAGTAAAGAAATTTTTCCTAATGTCCAATCTAAACCTCTCCTGGCACAACTTGAGGCCATTTCCTCTTGTCCTACCACTTGTTACTTGGGAAAAGAGAAGAACCCCCACCTCACTACAACCTCCTTTCAGGTAGTTGCAGAGCTATAGGTCTCCCCTCAGCTTCCTCATCTCCAGACTAAACAACCCCAGTTCCCTCAGCTGCTCCTCACCAGACCTGTTCCCCAGGCCCTTTACCAGCTTTGTTGCCCTTCTCTGGACATGCTCCGGCACCTCAATGTCCTTCTTGCAGTGAGGGGTCCAAAACTGCACACAGCATTCGAGGTGCAGCCACGCCAGTGCTGAGTACAGGGGCACGATCACCTCCTTACTCTTCTCCAGGCTGAACAACCCCAACTCGCTCAGCCTTTCTTCATAGGAGAGGTCTTCCAGCCCTCTGACCATTTTTGCAGCTCTCCTCTGGACCCACATGGTTGTCTTATCCCTTTTGACTTAGAGCAAAGAAATTGTGGCCTTATCACAAATACTTTTACAGACACAATAGGAATTCAAATATTTTCTAAAATGTGAAAAACTGAATCTGTCATTGCCATGTTTGTACTCTTACAGCTCTTTTTATCAGTCCTGAAAGAGGAAGTATTCTTTGGTTAAAACCAAAGGACTCATGGTTGAAAATTTCGTATTAGCTTCAAGTTTTTCTGTTGTCCCCAGTCAGTTCAGCTCTCATTACATTTCACCAGAGTGACACTAGGATGTTTGCTCTTCAGCAACCCTTCTTCCCCATTCCCAACTCTGACTCTGGATTGCCTGGGGCAATCAGCACCCCAAATATATTTTTCCTGTGTTCTGGTAAAAAGACAAACCTTGAAAACCCTACTGAAGTTCTTCCAGATATATCCCAGTAGTTAGAGACAAAGCATGGAGTGAAAATGGACCCAGCTGGGAGAACTGTGACCACCTTGCCCCCACCAGGCTTGGTACTGCCATGGCTCAATAGCTTCATATAAATCTTGCTCTAGTAGCTCTGCACAGCCTTGCAGACTGCAGTGTGACATAACCCAAAGTTATTATCATAAACCCCTCCGTTGATTCCTTTGTGCTGCACTCTAGTCTCTATAGGGAAAGTTTTATCACTTCCTTCATATTTTAATTGTATCCATTCTACAGCTGGTAGCAAGATGTCCGAACAAATGACATGAGTTGACAAGCCTTTCAAAAGATTGAAGTGACTGGGTTATATCTATTGGTGTGAGAGAGAAAAAAAGAAAAGTAAATGAGAAGAAAAAGTAAAAGCGGTTTCTTCCCATGTGCTTTTCTCCCAAACAAAGCAAAAAGGGTGAAGATTGTATAACCTCCCTAGCCTACTGCCTGTTTATGCAGTAAATCTATACCAGTAGGAGATTTATTAATTTAACTGTGGTCTTGCGTAAAAGAATGATATGGGTAGTCTCAGATCATATTTATTCATTTAATAGAGGGATTTATTAGCAATGTCTGATAACCATATTTTGTAGTTTAGATCATTGTTTTTCCTCATATTAATAGTTTCTCTCTATCTTGCTATTTAAATAAGACATCTCTGCAGTTCTGAATATCAACAAAAAAAAAAACCTCTTTAGCTGGATGACATAATTTGGCAATCAGCAAATTAGAACAGCATGTAGCTTCTGATGAAAAAAATATTAAATGTGTGTCTCATAACTCTGCTGCTGAGGTTTAGTTAAACACATAACCTTTATTTGAACTTATCGCATTAATCATGGGCAAAAATGTAGCTATTTCACATATGAGACTGTAGAAAAAGATAGCATGGTCATTTACCATTGCGGAGTGCTCAGTCCCCGAAGAAGAAAGATAATTTCTGTAGGGAGAGTTGACAAGGCGCAGGTTAAATACCCATACTGGCTTTCCTCTGGAAAGTTCATGAAAATTAATCCTTTTTTTTTTTTTTTTTTTTTGTCCCTGATAAATTACAAAAAATTCTACTTATTAGAGTTGTTAAAAATTGTAAGAACTCAAATTTTTCAGAATTTTTTTCTTTTCAATGTGAAAGCAGTTTCCTACTATGGACCCAAAAAATGTCTTCTTTTAGTTTGCAGTCATTCCGTTTTTGCTTCTACTTAAATCTGCAGTCCTCAGTTTCTCACAGACATCTAGGAGTTTGATAGTTTCTCAGGCAATAGGTTTTTACCCGGTTTGGTATCCCACTAGCTCATTGTTTTCCTGTCTCGGGTTTTGCAGCATCCACCAGCCACCATTTACTTGACTTGTTTTAGCAGTCTTTTGTTCCTGGGTCTTAAGAGCCTGGCTCGCCGCTATTTATGGAGTCTTGCTAGATGCTGTGACCTTAAAGAAAGCAATGCCCTGTCAGGTTCAAAAATGATCCTACGCTACTGAAACACTCTTTACAGAAACCCTCCCCTGAGGGGCAAGTATGGTACAGTGTTACATGGAAACATTGCTATTTCCATCTGCCTAGAAATGCACAAGGTCCAGGATTCTCCTAACATACCAAATCCCTGGCTCAGTCCACTGTGACATATGTGGAGATTAAATTCCATCTTCCTGATGATGTGGGAATTTGGGAAATCAACATTCAAAGCTTCTAATTAGAAGAGAAGTGGTGTGCCTGTCAATTCCAAATGATGACATGCGTGATGAGAGTGTGATCTTACCAAGCTTTCTTAGGAACATAAAGCATGTGTGTATTAGATATCCATACACTTAACGCTAATCGTCCCCCTCAAGACACCTCTCACAGGCTGCCCTCCCTCTCTGAGGAATGTATATTTGGGTGGGGTGAGACATGAGACACACAATCTTATGACATAGTGGACAGTGCCAGGGTACAACCACTTCCTATTTCTTTGGGGTTTTTTGCTCCAGTTATTAATAATGCTGTAAGTCTTAATTGCTCCAAAAACTTGTGGTATCTTGAACACCAAGCTCTATGAGCACAAAATAGAATCATAGAATAATTTAGGTTGGAAAAGGCCTTTAAGATCATCAAGTCCAGCCATTAACCCAGCACTGACAAGTCCACCACTAAACCATGTCCCTAAGTGCCACATTTACACGTCTTTTAAGTCTCTTCAGGGATGGTGACTCAACCACTGCCCTGGGCAGCCTGTTCCAAAGCTCGATAACCCTCTCAGTGAAGAAATTTTTCCTAAACCTCCCCTGGCGCAACTTGAGGCCATTTCCTCTTGTCCTATCACTAGTACTCTAATAGAACAAGAGACATAATGCTTTCAGTGATGTATCTATCTCCCTTTTTCATTTGCTGAGTTAACTGTATGTAAATACCAAAGCAGGCTCCTGTGCCACCAGTAGACTTAGATGACAGCAGCAAAGACTTGAGTGTGCATTATCAGGTGACTGCTGTAGCCAGGATTTGGTGTCTTCTGCAGGGTCTGCTCCAATGAGTATCTGGAAAGCAAGGATTCAATGCCTAAGTCTCTCTCATGCCAGTTGAATGATCCAATTTCAAGGCTGTGGAGTCAACAGCTTTCCTGTTGGTCTCAGTGAATGTTAAAATACTGATGTAACATGGCAGAGTCCCAGTGAAGCAGAGAATACTGCCTATAGTTCTCCCTCAGGATGGAGATTCACATCTGTCCTCTAAAACAGAAAGAATGCGCATTGGAAAAAGGGTCTCCAACATTTCTGGTCCCTGGTTTTCAGCAGCTCTTGGACTGTGCTTTCTCTCGCTGTTTGCAGGAGGACTTAGTACAGTTCCCACTTTAAAAAATAATAATAATAATAATAATAATTTAAAAATCATTGTGGAAGTAGTTTCCTTTTTTCTGGTTTTCAACACAAGAATCTTACATGGTGATACATGACCACAACACTCTTGCATGCTACTTCCAGGACCTACAAGGTGATTCCCAGTTTCCAAATATTGCTTTTTTTTTTTTTCCTTCCTGGCCAGCCAGAAGGAAGTCAGGGATTAATCTGCAATGACAGAATATTTAAGCCAAGATTTGAATGAGTCTGGCAAGTGTGAGTCAGCTGCTGTCTTCACACGCTGCCTGGGCAGCTGCAGGTCCATAAAGCACCTAAAAGCCACACACTGTGAACTACCCATATGTCCTGTTGCAGGGAACAGTGATAGTCGCTGATTTGTTTTCAATGTGTTACTACACATGAATACTATATTCAAAATAATAGTAAATATAGAGCCACAAGGTGATGTTCTTTTCCTGTCTCATAAACATGATCAGGTTCCTAGTCTGCAACCTCCTGCATCTGCAGAGTGCCAAGCACCAAAAACTACAAGAAGAGCAAGCAAGGCTAAACCATACAACTGCCAAGGTGTTTGCATGAACCAGTAAATTCCCAGAAAGCTCTGAAACCTCACTGCAAGCCCAGAGCTGGTGACTGCAACATTTACATCCTTACAACCTCTGGAGGTGGCTGTACTTAAACCTGTTCAAGCTATCTAAATCAAATCAGGAGTGTGGACAGCAGGTGGTCTCACCTGCAAATTTTCCAAGAGAGATCCAGATGGGAAAGACGCGTGGGGAGACACTGAGGGGTTCATATCAGCATGGGCAGAGGTTTCAGGCTGCAGAAGAAATGTGCTGAAATAGCCTGTCCTCTGACCAGCTTGGACATCGTTCCCCGTTTGTCAAGACCCTTAGAATTTGGCTGTTATAGCTGCTGGCAGTCTGTTTTGGCAAACCTGTTCCAACCCACCTCCCAGCTGCCTTGAGTCATGACTGAAACTGTGTTTATCCAAAACAGTACATTTATAATTTCATGAATACCAAATCCATCATTTGCTCCCTTTTTGCTGGGTGCCTGTGAGGAATCAAAACCAGCGATGCCTTATAGAAGTCTTTAACATAACTTACAATGTATCTGTTACACTAGATCGATGGGATTGGGACATTCCTTTCCTTATAATTGAAATGATTCAGCAAAAATAAAAAGAATACAAAGGTATTTTGAGGTTTCTAAACAATTTGCATATATGTAGATTAGAAGACTATATGTGAATAAATGCAAGCTTTTATGCCTAATTTCAGAAGCCCTCGTTGGTTTTCCAAAGTTCATGAAAATTATTTAAAATCATTCATCAAAATCTCTTCAGTAAGTAGCACCAGATGTGTGGGTGATGATGTAGACAGACATCTGAAACTTGAAATTCGCTGCCCAAACATACCCATTGGCTCATACTTTGAGTCACATCCAGCCCTGTTGTGGATTTAAAGAGACAATTCAGACATGACAGGCTGATTTATTACTCTAGTTTATTCCAGTTTCACCCACTATAAGTGGAATCCATAGGGTAAGTTGTGGTCATGAAGCTAGAGGAGTTGTGTCTCATTTCTACTCTCCCAGGCTAGTCAGATGTTCTGTCTGACGCAGAAACTCCATGAAAGGCAGGTTAAAATTAGGGAGCTTTCTGCAGGAGTCTAGGATGTGTATTTGCTGTGAAGTGTAAATTCTTCTGAAAGAAAATTCCACACCTGGAGAAATATTTGTAATATTCTGCTTGTAATGACCTCTTGATATCTTTGCCTCTTTAAGAATAGCGTTTGGATAATCTTTCAACAAATTATGCTAAATCACTGGCAGGTTATAAAGAACACATGAGCTAGCTGACCATTGATTTTTCCATTAGCGATCTTAAGAAGAGAGACATTAATTAGCAAACAGTGGGATTTGTCTGCTCTACACCTTCTACCCAGTCAGCTTTGAAAATGTCTACCAGGTGAAACTGTTAATTAGGCAAAAGACAGGAAAAGCACTGAAGGAATATGTAGGAACATGTTTCTTGTCAGAAATATTTCAGTTTTGATATGAAATGTGGCTTATAAAAAGTTATTTCAACATTTAAACCCCCTTTGCTAGTCAAGCGGAACAAGTAGTCTAAAACGAAGTACAAAAAGTATCATAGTTTAGGAAATAGCATAGTCCAAAATCTGAAAATGGTTGACTATGAAATGAGTTGCTCGTGGGCTTTCATAGAAAAAAGTGAATCGTATGTGAAACATGTATCTGCACCCACGACTCAGGTGGTAACTGACTCTCTGGGTTGAGGTTTGTATATACGGTAGTATAAAGGGAGTTGAAGAATATACACTTCATTCTACCTTTTAACGCAATGAAAGCCGAAGCTGCACATCCTGAACTAGGGTTGCACAAAGAGCTTTTTGCCTGTGAGACGAAGAGGCAGTCTTCCTCTGAATGCAGGGTCCAGGCGCTTCCACGCACCCCGTTCTGTGAGTTTCAGTAAGGGGAAGTGAAAAAGGAATAGTGTTGTGTTTAGGGTGCTCCAGCGAAGAAAGAATAGGATAAAAAGAGGTAAGAATGACTTCACCATCCTTGTCTTTTCTGTCAAGGGGATGCTGAAAATGCTTTACTGATCAGGCCACATAAGTAAACTAGGAGAGGGAATAGTTAAATCACGGGACAACACAGTTGTGCAGCTCAACATAATGAAAAGTAGATATTTTGGAGAAAGCCTATATTCTTTGAGGACCTGGGGAATTTAGATTTTGAAACAAAAGACTTTCTGTCTTTATGTCAGTTAGGTAGCATCTGAATCATGGTTTTAAGATACCTTGGTTGTGGGCAGAAGCAACTACAGCAGCATACCTTGTCTTAGTCCCATCATGAGTCTAGCCCAAATGCTACAGTCCTTATTCACACTGAATAGTACCTGTTCACCAGAATGAAGTAATTTGAAGCAGACGTTCCCTATGGGAACGCTGTAGTAAAAAAAGAAAAAAGTAAAAATACAAAGTAAGATCATTTGTGCTAGTTAAAAAATGTAGTAAGTTTAAAACAGTGAAATAAATTAGGATTTATATTTAGTTAACAATGAGTTATCACAAGCCATTCCCATATATTTTCTGATGGTTTACCATTACATAACCTGCTCTATATTTATAATGTACATCTGGCATACTGTACTTCTATTCAGATCACTTTAATTAAACCAGCCTCCAAGCTCCAATATAAAACAATGGAAGTTCTGAAATGCAGGAAAACAGCAGCACGAATTCATGAATGGCCCTGTATGCGAAGGCAGGCAATCTGCAGATTAGTGCGATGGTTTCCTGTTGTTAACGCCATAAACTTGTTGAACTCTGTTAGCTAAATTCTTCTAACTTCAGCCCAGTTGCTGCAGCTACCACAGAAGAGATGGGCCAGAAGAGAAAAGGAAAAGATGAATAGCTTTTGTAGATTGGAAGGGGGGGAAGGAAAAAAAAAAAAAAAAGCTAGCTTTGTGGGCTTGAAAAGAACCTCAGTGCTTCGGAACTCTCTGACTAAAATTATAGTATCAGCGTTCCCCCTCAAAGACAAAAATTGCTTAAACCAAATAATCAGTAATAGATAGGCACGACAGGGCAATGTTGAAACAATTTCTAAAAAAAGGCTTGATGATTTAGACTTAATTTTCAGTAAATGTCTTGCTTAGCCGCCAATCTCAGAGGGACTGAGAAGTTCCCAGTAGGCAGAGCTCTTCTCATGAGGACCTCAATTATATGTATTTAAAAATAAATGATACTGCAGTGTTTGGGTGCAGAAGGTTATTTCCAGTCTCCAAAAATCTTGATATCCTAACAAGCTATTTAAATCCTCAAGCAATTACCAGAGATTACTTTTAAAAGCTACAGGATTGACATAATTCATTATTTTTAGAGCTTGTTGCAGGCCTTTAACAAATTCTCAGTATGGATAAGGACCCTTGTAAAGGAAAATAAGTCTGCTGATTAAAGGCTTACTTTTCTTAGCTATTTTTCATGAATGCTGCAGAATCTGTGAACAACAGTCTGAAAAACATGAATACAGGATAGCAACTGTTACAATATATATTTATCTTTATATAAAAATATATTATTAGCATATTCTACAATAACTATAATAGAATAATATTCTATTACAGGCTCATAGTATCATAGGATAATTCAGGTTGGAAGGAACCTTAGGAGGATTCTAATCCAACTTCATGCTCAAAACAGGATAGACCATGAAACTGATAGTTCCAACTAGATACCTGCAACTAATAAAGTAAAAAACAGCTGAAACCTTCCTACAGAACCCAACTGCAATATAGCCCGGTGTTTCTAAAATGTTGTTAAAGTTCCTCTTACTGCCAATTATTTAATTCTGCTGAAAGTGGTATCAATTGGTAAAGGTTACGTTATCTAATTAGTGAACAGAATGTGTGCCTTAAGCCATCAGATGAGTTCTTAGTAGAAATACTTATTCTATGAACTACTTGGTATATAACTGATCCAGACTGTAACATCTGTTTACACTATATTCTTTGTTAAATGCTTTGCCAAATGGTGCAGTTCTGATTTTTACCTCTTTTTGTACCTTTTAATACTGTTCTTCCCTTCTGGGCAAGTGTCCTAAACACAAGGCCATAGACATGAAAGTTCCGTTTTCTGATCTCTTGAACAGAAAGGGCTAATTTCACCAAATAAATTATTTGCAGTGATTAATATAACCAGTGCAAATAAGTCCATAAGATACAGGGGAGAGAATTTTCTTTTTTTCCTGCTGCTTCTGCTGTTCAGGGAGATATTTAAGTTTTAGACCTTATGAAGATTATCCAAAATGACATTAGTCTAGTCACAACTGTAGCAAAATCCTCCTGTGTTATACAAATTAATTTGCTGTGAAAACATGTATAAAGAGATTCTGAACAAATAGAGGACTACTGAAATCTTATTCTTCATTGTACAAATAAAATTTCTAATTAAGATTTAGGATGGGGAGTTTCTATTTCTGCTTCCACAGCCCTTCTCTGCAGAGCACTGATATCCCTTTTGTTTAAAGATTCAGGATTTAGAGCACTATTTTATTGTAAATTACAGGATGTAAGGATTAACAGCATAATAATTCCAAAGGGAAATAATTTTAAGGTGATGATATAACATTCAAGTAAGACAAGACTCTGTATGGCTGCATGGAGGCGTAAGGTACAGGGGAAGGGAAGGAAGTGGAAAGTGAAAGAAAAAGGAAGGAGACCAAGAATTAGGATGCTATTTCTATATATAAGCGCATATGGCAATTCAGAAGGAGCAACAGACAGACAGATCCAAACGCCTCATCCCTGTGGTGGCCAAGCGAGCAGTGGCTGAAATAAAAGGCAACTGCTGTGTTGTCCTGCCAGTCAGAGACCTGCAGAAACACTCCTCCTGCTGCTCTGTTCCCCAAACCGCTGGGGTGGATCCACCTGCCGTGGCATGGGCATTGTACTTCTAATTGGTACCTAGTGAAGAGAACGGCTGCAACTGTAGAAAAGAAAACACAGCTATACGTAACAAAGTGTGAATTTGCTACAACATTGCTTGGCTTGGGATTGCACAAGGCCAAGCTTAGTCTTGAAACCACGAACCTCTGTAGCTCCCAAGGAAATAATGACACATCAACATCCAACAGGATGCTGTGAAGGTCACTTTAACTTGCTTTGAAATTTGAATACTAACATTGATTACTGTCCTAATATTAAATACTGTTCAACAGCCACTCAAGAGCAGGATGAGCAATGCTGATGTGTAAGTCTTATCTGTCATAAAGGCAAAATGGTATACAAAGGTCTCAGCATTGCTTGGTCATCCTGCCAGATATTTATCAACAGAGTTGAAGGGATGCCTTACTACATTTTATATACATAGACTTTAAACATGCAACATGTCTGTGTTGAAATGAATTCATGAGTCCATGTGGGCTTCCAATGAACAGAGCTAATCAGTGATATAGTCCTTCTGGAATGGGAGAGACAGGTCCACTGGAGAGAATGGCAACCACAACAGCATGAGTCCAGGGCCAGAAGTCACCACTGATGCACTGGGAAGAACAAGAGAATGTCCAAGATGAAAAACAAAGCCCAGATCTGTAACAATAGATGACTCTGATCTGCAGTAAAGAAAACTAGGGTACTACTTTAGATGAACAGTAAAGCCCACCTACAGACATTTCAAAGTGCACTTCATCATCCTCAGAAATTGAGCAGAATAGCAGATGGGTGAATAGAGACTGGGACAGAAGCTGCCAGTGATCAATTATTAACCAGTAACGGAGAAAAGCAGAAAAGAAACACTTGTAGTGCTGCAGCCTTTCAAACAGAGTGCTATAAATCCTGCCGTTTTCTCCAGGTATTAGTCTTTCTGTTTTCACAGGGAAAAGAAATCAAGAAAAACATGGAAAGGATCGTGTGTAAGTTATGGCCATGTAGGGAACTGAAAGCTCCCTTGTGGACATATCAGTTGACTTAAAATAACTGGAGATTAGGTGTCCAAATTCCTTAAGATGTTTGAACGTTTTAGTCACTTCATTAATCACTGAAGCTAGGAGAGGGATAGGGTGTGCTTGCTTCCATGCAAAGAACCATAAGAGGGTTTTCTGTGATTGACACAGATGTTAGATGTTAGATACTGAGAAAGGTTTCTTTGGGTTCATTGTTTGTTTGATGAAAATTGCAGATTTAGAGGAAAGAAAAGAATGTAAAGTCCCAGATTTTGTTTCAACATTTGCAAAATAAATTACCTTGGTTTTTGAAGTGACACTTCATTTCAATATTGCCTGAATTTAATACATAAAAAAAGAAAATAAGTAATTTTGTGCATATAGGTGTGCTAATAAGATATGGCATTTTTATGGATTGCTGGTTTCATGAGGTTTTCAAGGTCTGGAAGGCAGGTAAAGCACAACATACTGTGTGAATTCTCTAGCTGTTAGCTTGCATCCACTCCCAGGCACAGAATTGGACAAATACCCCACATATTTTAATCTCAGATTTACCTTTGACTCTAGCAGAAAGAAACATACATGCTTGCCAAATAAATAAGTTTTCACAGTAGAAACTAACTAAAATAGCTAAGTTGTGAACAAAGTACCAAAATGTGGATAGCATCCCAGGGATGGTTTGTTACATAATTCTATTTCCACGGATATTATCAACAAGTAGCAGTGACTATAAAATTTTATATTTTATTTTGTGTGAGGAAGATTTGGCTAGAGAAGATACCTTTCTTCTGTGAGGATGCTGAACTGCATGAATTTCCTTAAATATTTTAGGATGTGAGGAATTGTTACAGCAGTCAGGAGATGCTGCATGAAAATCAAGCAAAAAGGGTAGGTTGAGCACAGCTGTGAATGGGAGTGAATGTATTTAAAGCAACTCTTAAGGCTACTTGGAATTATGGTTAAAAACCTGCAAATTTTGCAACCATCCTGAGACTGTGCTATTGATAAACCCCATAGCCAGTTATGTCTTCTGTAACACGTCAAAGTACATTTGGTATTTGATTGTAAAGTCACTTGTGCATTGCAAAATCAACCACATTTCCAAAAATGTTAAAAATCCAAACTGAGGTTGGCCACAAATTACCTAATTTGAGATAATGAATTCAATGAGCTTTTCTGATGTGTTCACAGTTTTTCTTCCGTCTCTTTTTCACCATTTTGAGTCACTAAAGCTCCACACTGAAAAGGTCTAATACCTGTGGTTTACAGTCATCTGTTACCCATTCATTAGAGGGGCTTCTCTGAACCACTCCTTTCCCTGCCCAGCACTGAGGTTCAAGAAACAACCCACACATAAAACAATTGCAGTAAACAAAACAAGCAACCCCATTGTTCTCGGCAGAGATTTGCTCCAAAGAGTACATCAACTGGAATTATTTAGAAAACTAAATTACTGCAAGACGGAGTCAGAAGCATACTGACAACACTTTGAAAAATCGTCTTGTTTGTTCTCTGCTTTCTTTTAAAAATATATTTTCATTAAAAACATTAGTGAGAAAATATTAATAGAAAATTACATATAGCAATTTCAGTGTAAGAATGAGAGCTTATTACTTGACTTTTGTGGTCTACTGTAATCTTGTAATATTTTACATGGGATTTTTTATGAACACAAATCTTTCTGATTGGACACAGTGATGTATACATCACAGATGAATCATTTTCCCCATCTTTGCTTGTATCAAAATTTTATAGATAATTTAATGAGAATCAACCTGAGCTGAGGACAATGATCAGGTCTTTAAGTCACAGGTCCCTAAAGCAAGCTATCTGACGTTTCTCAGGTTAGTCCAATAAAGTAAAGAGAAGACATTCCTAATGCTGTTAATGACATTTTGAAAAATTTAGTCCGTGCTCTGCATGTTAGCAGAACGTGGCTTCACACACGAGAATGAAGAGACAACGTGTGCTCTTGGCCGTTTTTTGAAGAAGGCAACTATGCCTGTATCTCCATTTCAGAGAGTCAGAATGAGCTGTTGTTACCCACAAGAAATAAAAGGCAAAACTCTCATTATCTTTCAAGGGATCAAGATTTGCCCCCAAAATAGTTTCAGTTATGACACTGATTTACGCGTAGTTACCAGTCACAATCAGAGAGTCAAGATAGGTCAGTACTTATCAGATAGTAATATCTGCGACAGGTTTTTTCCTTCCTAGTCTAATTCTAGTAAGCCTGAAAGATAACAGTTATCACAAGATGAGGCTGGCAAAGTCATTTAGATTACAGTTTTCAAACTTGAGAGACCAAAATTAAGCACTAAATGCATATTTAGGTACCAAATTAGCCACAGGTTGCTTTTAAGCCTGAATCAGTGAAAGATGTCAGTCGAAGCTAATGATTTAGCTGCTCAAAAGAGATGGGAGTAGTTAGCTAGCCAAACAACCAACAGACATATGTTTGGAAAATTAAATACTAGGGAATTAGTACTTGCAGTAATAGCTGTCTTTTAAAGAGATGTGATGTGGAAAAAAAAACCCTCAAGACTGACGTTCATATCAGTTATCAACTCTCTTGATCTGAAAGCAAAGGATTGCCTAGAGTATATTTCAGTAACATAAGTGACTTAAGCATGGCAGGTAAAGCAATTAAAAACTCTGGGACTGAGCAAGGGAAAAAACCCACTCTGCTTCCGAGCACATGACAAGGGCAACTTGCTATTATTGGATTTTCTTTTTTAAAAAGCTAGATTTCTGTTTATTCAAAAGTTATTTAATTTGCACTGGTGTCTACGGCACTCATGAAGTAATTAATTTCATCTGTAATTTCATTGTGAATTTCATTATATGAAATTATTTCATATGACAACAAGCTATACCGGAATGTTGTAAGCGTATCCCAGAAGGGGGTGCTTATTCTCTGGGCTGGTACTATTTAGAGACACTTATGTGCAGGAAAGCTACCATGCATAAGAAAATTAAAAGTGCACATGTATGTTCAACATGATGAGTGGAGCTGATAAATGTACAAGGATAACTCTCTACTTCCAAGTCTTTTTTTCTCACCTTTGTTAGTAAAGCTTCATAACCAAAGAAAACAAATATTCACATGTTCAGCTTCAGTACTGTTAATCTTGTAAGAAAATTTTATGATTGCAACTACACTTTAAATAAATAATAATAAAAAAATCTGTTCTCTCTAGTGGTAGAGAGTGTAGGGTTTTTACCTGCTTGCTTAGCACCTTCTCACAGCAAATTAAGATTGTCACTCTGATATTTGACTTTCTTTTCTCCTCCCCAATAAAGTTCAAACAAAAAGTGATTATATATTTAAAGTTATCTCCACGTTCACAGTCTTTCACTATAAATACTTCATCAAAAATCCTCAATTAAAAAGTCAATTTTCTAATACATAAAATTTCAAACTCAGTGTGCCATAACACCTGAGAATGGAAGACTTTAATATACCATAGTTGATGACAAATGTCAATGATAAAAAACAATAAGGTATTATAACACCTAGCTCTAAATCAAATAGGAATAACATTTTAAGTCACAGATCTCTATAATATAACATTATATATATATAAAATAAATAATACTGATAAAATTTCAGTGGGTCTGAGTTAAAAATTACGACCAGCGAAGACCACACGAAAGATTTGCATGAGTACAAATGTACTGTTAGCCATCTATTGAATAAAAACCCCCAGCATATAAAAGGCATAGTACACAGATCCAGACAAATGAGGCTGTTAAAAAAGTAGTATTATATAATTTCTGTTATTTGGAATCAATTAGCAGATTAGAAAGAGCAACAACAGTGAAAGGTCATTTTCTGTTCCTTGAAGGATCATTCCTTAGGACAGCAAGTGCCAGAAAAGAGAAAGCCTTTCTCACCTCTGGGATTAGTTCAGAAAATGATGATGTACTCACATCCCACAGTAAATAGTGAAGACTTGTCCTGGTTTGGCTGGGAGAGAATCACAGCCCTGCCATGCCAGGCAGGCCGTTAGCAGTTGTGAGTCAGCCAGGGCAGCTGACCTGAGTGAGCTACAGGGGTAGCCCATCCCATCATGTCATGGTCATTATAAAGGGAAAGGTTTGCTGGGGGTTCCTCTAGCTCTTCTGGTTTCTCTTGAGGACTGTTCTCTGGTTGATTGTGACAACTCCATATTCATTTGGCTGAGTATATCTCTGTGTATCTCTGCTGGTGTTGGTGCTGTTTCATTAAATCTGTTTCACTTCGGCCCATGGTTCTATTCTCCTTTTCCTGATTCCACTCCCAGGCTAGTGAGGGGTTGTCAGGCAATACAGCAAGTGTTATAGTTTAGCCTTGGGTACAGGCTAAATGTAGACAAGGTTGCAACACAATTAAACTGAAATCCAGAGTAGAAAGATCCAATAAAAAAATTAGTAGTATGGGACAAGCTAGACAAAGGAGAGTTTAGAAAAGAAAAACTGGACAACTGAAGAACTTGTAAATATATACTTTACCTATATATTTGTATAAATATACACATATCTATATGTCTACATATATGTATCATTATATATACACACATTTGTATGTAAGAACAGAATTGGTAAAAAAGAATGGATTTTAGCTCAATGTGGGATAAGATACCTTTCACTACCAAAAAAAAAAAAAAAAATTAAAAAAAATAAGACAACCTGTAAAGGAGAAAGGCCCATGAGGAACAAGAGGAGAAAATAGCACATATTTTTAACTCTTGGGAAGGAAGATGTCATTGGGAAAATTCACGAAGTCTTTGCTTTCCCATGGAGCAGAGGGAATGTATAATGCAAACACTGACCTCATAACTTAGTAAATTATTCCTTTGTCTCCATTTGATTTACAGAAAGTGATGACAAATAGTTTCAAAGGCAAAGCATCCCAAAATAACAGATCCATTTTAACACCATAAACTATGAGCATAAGATTTATTTACAGCAGAAAGGTTTTGAAGACTATTAGTTTCTGGTCTTATAATGGGTTTGAGAGGAAAGTTGAGAGAATACTGCAATGTCCACGGTAGCAGAGGGGAAAGGGATCATTTGACTAACCCAGAAGTCCAGGGCATACAGAAGGAACAGGTCAGAAAATATCACAGTTTTTAAATATACCTGTCCTGAAATGTCTCATCCCAGGATATTTGAAGAACTCAAAATATTGCTTTTGGGTTGGTTGTATTTACTTTTAAGAATTTACAAGGGCAGATGCGGTATGAAAAATGGGAAAAAGAAGAGACATGGTACATGTCTTTAAAAACAGGGGGGAAAAATCCTGGAGACTTGAGGACGGCTCAACATAAAAAACCAACCAAACAAACAAAAACCCACCTGCTGGAATAAACAATTGAACTGTTTAGCTGCGAAAAAGCAAGGAGATGAGTAGCAGTCAACGTGTGTTACTTAAGTACAAATCATGTCAAGCCCATGTGATTTTATTCCATTGTAAAAATGCATTATGGGCAGGGGAGAAGATGAAAATGTTTTATATATATCTTGACTTTAGACTTACTAAAATACTGAATCCTATTAAGAATCCGTTTCTTATAAGTAAACAGTGTCTTACTGAGTGCACTTTAGGATAGTGAAAAACCAATAGGAAAATCATCGATAAATAGTAGTTATTAATGGGCTACTCCTAAAATGAAAGGAAGCACTGAGTCTGATTCTACATATGACTGTCAGGGCCTGGCACTATTCTGTGTTTTTGTTAATGACTTGAAGGATGAGAAAGGATTGGTAATTAAATCTGCAGGTGGTGCTGAAGGCTCTGCATTCTACTGACGGGCGGGATTTCAGTTCAAAAGGATCCTGACAGATTGAAAGCATGGTCTGAAGAAAACCAAAATGCAGTTCAAGAGGCACAAGTGAAACAGTGCAGATAGACAGGCCTAATCAGCCACACAAATTTAGGATCTAGAAAAACTGGCTGAGCAACAGGCCAGTAGACAGGGATTTAAAGGTATTAGTAGATTACAAGTGGAACACAAGTCAATAATGTCATGCTGTTGAGAAAAAGATAAGCTCTATCCTGGGAAGATTAAAAGGAGCAAAGCGAATAAACATACAGTATATCTTTCTGCCCTGCTCAGCATTTGTAAGAGTTCAGGAGGAGTACTGCGTGGGGCATTTCAACAGAGGTGTGGGAGACTCTGCAGGAGAGAAAAGAGAATGGTCAGAGATGTGAAAAGCCACTCCTGTGCAGACAGGCTGAGCAATCTGCTCTTTAATGTGTGTAATCTACAGAAAAGAAGAACAGGGAGAGCGTTTGACTCACACTGACCTTAAAAGGCTGCTGGAAGAGAAACAGAATTGTCTTTTCTCCATGGCCACAGTAAACAGGAAGAAACAGGATTTTGTTTACATATATAAAAGTAGGATTATTAGATGTTGAAACAAGTTGCCAAGGCATGTATGGGATCTTCATCACTGCTCTCCACGACCTCTATTAAAGACTTTATTAAACTGTTTCAACAAGGGTCTGTTCGGAATGGTGTACTTAACCTTACCATGTGGAGGCCCAAAGGACTAGAAGGATCCCTTGGAAATCAAAAGTGTCCAAATTCTTAGTGACTCCTTGCATGGTGTGACCTCTTCAAAAATATAATCCAAAGTATTTGGTGTGAGAGTGGAAGAAGAAAAATGTTGATGGAGTGGTGTGACAGGAAAGCTTACTTTACTGACTAATATTCCCTCGCACCGGTAAATATGTTTTTTAACCACAAGTTACTCAAAGAAAAGAAAATATTACAAACAATCCGTGCACTTACCATTGTTCGCACTGAATCTTTTGCTGTTATTTCAGTTGTATTTTTGCTGAAGGTAAAACCAATAATAATGATCTACTTACATGGCCTGTTCTCTGTATATCTGTCATATTAAAGTCCATGCTGTTTGTTTATCATGCAGTGATCTATAACTCTCTATTAATTTAATTATACTAAAAGATCTTAAAAGCCTTGGGCTAAGTAACATGTCAATTACAAATGAGTTTAACTTGGAATAAATATAAACTTAATACTTGTAATTTATTGCTTTAAATATAAACAAAGCCCTTACTATGACACAATCTATTATTAATTGCTCCAGTGCCCCAAGTCCAATTAAGCAAATCCATTTACATTTTCTTCAGAGGAAGTCGATGTTCATTTCTCATAGGAAGTGCAAGGAGCCTACCTTTCCACTTCTTTTAAACCCCTAATGCAACAAAGCACTTCTGTGTTTAATGAAGTGTATCATGTTGAGGGTGAGGGGACTGTGGTGGCATGGGAGGTAGAGCCACGTGGGAGGGCTCGTATTTCCTTAAACAAAGTAACTTTCAATCAAATATCTGGTCATATACAATAATTTCTTTAGATGTAAGTAATGAATGCATGTTTTCTGGTTGAAGGGTCTGTATTATCTTTCTCCAGTACCCTTTCAGTAACAAGGAGAAGCTGTTTGGAGTTACAGAGGTGTATATGTATGTGTGTGTATGTGCATTACATATGTTCAACTGAAAAGTATCTTAAACTTTTTTATATTAGTTATACTTGCATGTATTAAAGTAGCTAAAGTGATTTTTTTTTATGTGTGTGTGAAAACGTGTACATATAAAAATGTCAGCCGCTGTGCTGAGGCCTGGTACTTCGTGCCTGGGGTAAAATTTTATTGCCTAGTTATAAAAGAGAGGGTTTATAGTGGAAACCCTGACACAACATTAACTATGGTTATGCTATCAAAGGAGTGCAGCATTTAAGAATTTAGGAACTATTTAGTTTGTGTATGTATAGGCAGTCGTGTGTCTGTGTCTAAAACTTCATCTTGACTTACACATGCCTTTTACATTTATTTTTGAACACTTTGAGAAGCAAAGTCACAGACTGGTTCTGACAACAGCATCTTCGTATGTGTATCCTTCCTGCTTGTTATCTATAAACAACTAAAACTTTTCCAAAACTGCAGAAAAAAATCACCAGTAGAGTGTGTATAGCTTAAAAGTGGATGAGAAATGCTTTTTTCCCCAGTTTTTTCAAGTTAGGGAACCGACTAATGCATAGTGAGTTGCAAGAAGTCACACACAAATCAGTTACAGAGTTGGGACCAGAGTATAAATCTTCTGAGTTCCAATCCTGTACTTCAGATTCATGGCCTCTTTAGTGATATTAATGGAAAAATGAAAAGAAATGGGGAGAATGGATATTATAAGCATTTAATGGGCAGAACTGAGATTTCTGGGGAACGAGCTCAATCATACATCCCTGCGGTATCTGTCTGCGTAGCTGTATCAAATAGGATGGGGCAGACAGTCATCCTTGCACCTATCACTCATCAAGTTATGAGAAAGATAAGGGTTGTATCTATAAACCTGCATAGGGTTTACAAAATATCTGACAGGACTTGCAGCTAGTTCACTGGCTCCTCTGAGCATGAAAGGTTGCATGGGAGGGGTCAAGACCATCGCTTGGGTAGCAAGAAAGCAATAGAATATGGGAAAAATAGTAGGCTAGGCACTATTTCAAAGAATCTCAAGAAAATTCAGATCTCAAGGCCTATTCAGTCTTGATGTAAAGCAATGTCACTTCCTAGCAAATAACTCCTGCATTTTCTTGTGTGTGACAATATCAAAACCAATTCCCATCACATCTGCAAAAAACTTTTATGATTCTGAAGGCTAACAGTATAGCAGAAATGCAAATCTGAAACATTTCTACTTTTTCTGTCCTATAGTATGTGGCATGCCAATATACCAGTCCACTACAGGTAATACGTTTAATTACTAGCTATATGAGGGTAGCTGTCTTTAAGCTAATAAATTGTGTCAACATGCAACTTTTAACTGTTGATGACACAGAATTTAATGGAAAAGTTATAATTCAAGATTTGCTCTCTGGGGATGGCTTTTTAGTGAACAAAGGGAAAGAGATACACTAGCCCCAGTGGTGTTAGATAGTTATATCCACACCATTTAGGTACCCATGCTTGAAATGTTGTCCTCATGTTATTTGAAATACAGCTTCGGAATCACAGACTCATAGAATAGTTTAAGTTAAAAGGAGCCACTTGAGGTCATATAGTCCAACCCCCTGCTCAGGGCAGGTTTAATTTGATAAAGGTTGCTCAGGGTCTTACCCTGTCGAATCTTGAATAGCTATGAGGACGGAGACTCCACAATATTTCTGGGCAGAATGCTCCAATATTTGACCACCTGCACAACAAAACAATTTTCTGTCTGTCTAATCAGAATTTTACAGGCTGTCATGGTGTACATCTGAGAAGCTTCTGGCTCTTTTATCTGAATCCTCTAATCAATGCAGTTGCAAACTGCAATAGGGTCGCTAGCTTTCTCTTCTCCAGAGTGGATAAACCCAGTTCTCTCAGCCTCTCTCAACCATTTTGGAGCCTTCACCAGACTGGCTCAAACAAGTCAGTATTTTTATTGCACTGGGGTGACCAGAACTGGACAAAGCACGCCAGATGCAGCCTCCATTAGCATCAAATAGTGGTGAAGGATAAATTCTCTAGATCTGCTGGCTGCAATCTTTGTAATACAGTCCAGGATGCAGCTGATCTTTGCTTCTTCCTTGCTGCTGCACTGCTGACTCATGTTTAACTTGCTGTCCAACACAACCTGAAGATCCTTTTCTGCAGAGCTGTTTACCAGACAGTTGGTCCCCAGCCTGTATTGGTGTGGGCAGTCACTCTGTACCAGACGCAAGGCTTTGCATTCACTCTTGTCGAACTTCATGGGGTTCTTGTTGGCTTTCTTCTAGTTCCCATAACTTTATTCCAGTTCTTATTAACCTTGCTTGATTACCAGGAGCTTTAAAAGATGGCACAGTGTTCTCGCGATGGCATTGGCCGACTCCTTCAACGCTCTCACATACACCCCATCTGATCACATGGACTTCTGGGCACATGTTGTGATTGAATGATCAGATGTTGTCTAGTAATTTCCATTTGCACACTTATGTTTTTCAACTGCTTCAGAAACGTCCTCTTTCTTCCACATTAGTAGTAACATAAACATAGATTATATTTAGACTTGTTTAACGGCGCCTTTAAACAGTCATAGCACTGTGAAGGCCTTTAGTGTAGAAGAGAATACAACTCTCAGACTGTAATTAGAGGGGTGTTTCTTTCCATGGCAGGCTGGCTAAGCTGTCCCTACCCCTCACCTCTCCTTCCTGGCTCCAGACAAGTCCCTCCATTGTACTGTACAATTATTTGTGTGGCTGTTCAGTGAAATGGATTGCAGGGGTTAAAACTAACCTTGTTTTTTCTGTAGGTTTTTAAAAACTAGCTCACTTATCTTTCTAGTTCACCACAGAACAGTTCTACTGCCAGAAATAAGGGGAGGAATAAAGATTGAGGTGCAGTATTGAGGAGGAAACAGGGCTGATGGTGAAACACTTGTCATGCTGCATCCTCAAAACAAGGAATAAGAACAATTGTGACACAAGGCAAGAGAAAAAAACCCCAAAAAAGTAATCACACCATTCCATTTCCTACCTTTATTGTAGCATCCTACCATTCTGGCATACCTAAAAATCTCTCAGCATAATGATGACATTTCAAGTAGCAGAATCTATTGTTTCTGTTATGGTGCTTGTATATATGCAATGTATATGCCCAGTAAAACCTGATTCCACCTACATTGTTCGATAATTACAGTTTATGAAATCCCTAAGACAGCTAGAAAAGTACACTTTTTATTACTCCATTCTAGCTATCGTATCTTAATGAAATAGCAGGCACACAAAAATGTGTGTTCTGGTAAATGGGAGGTGCTCTTGAGCTGAGCCAGTCTGCATCAGAGAGATGGACTTTAAGAGGAGCAGAGGTAAGACAGAGAGCAGATTGAGCAATAAAATATTCACAGAATAAATGCCACAACCACAAATAATTGAATTAAGCAATAACAAGGCAGACACAGGGCATTTCCTGGGGATTAATGACTAGCTGGGAGAGTTGATGGTCCACGGCGGTCATCAATTCCCCGGGAAATGTCCTGTACCAAGGTCATCGTTGCTATTATATCCCCCTTTTCTTTGCTCCAGCAAAGAAAAAGAATCCCACATTTTACCTGTTTTCGCACAGTCTCATCACTCCTTTAGATGACTATGGAACAGATGGGTTTGAATGGCAGAGCTGCTGAAGGATTTCTGTGTAATTGATGTCCAGCGCCACAACCAATCAAAACCACTGTTTCACCACTGAATTTTTAATCGAGCTTATACAATATTTCAGTTTCTGACTTATTTAACTCTCATGAATCCCCAAATAATAATTTTATTTTGTTGTGGGCCTGCAACCCTGACAAATCTGTGTCTGCATAATAGCTAGGTGAGCTGGAGGAAGGTGGACATATTTTATTCCTTTAGAAGTTTTCCTGTGGCATAAAGAACCTGCTGAGAGAACTGGCAGAGAATTTATGCATTCAGCTTGCTCTTTGGCAATAATGTGTGGATTTATAACATAAAGTACTTGCTTAGAACAGGTCAATAATGGAGATAATTAAATCTGTCTTTGCTATTCAATAACAATTATGAATTAAAATTTGTTATGGCAGGTTTTTCAATACAAGGCCTATCATGGCTGAATTCCTCTAAGTCATAATTTTATCCAGACATGTTTAAGATATTATTCTGTAGCAAGTATGTAAATCTTTAAAATCTATTTTTCAAACAGTAAAATAAAAAATAAAGCACTAAACCCAAAGGTCCAGAAGATAAAGGAGCTTATGATTATCTGCATGCTCTTGGGTCAAATTTATTTTACAGTTATGCCAGTATTCCTTAACTCATTTATCTTCAGGATTTGTGAATCTTAATCTGTCACTTTTTTCCCCTTAAACTAACATTTCACTTTCAATTAACCTAATCTTGAAACAGAACACCGTAGACTATACATTTTTTTTAGATTACTGTTTATGATCCTTTATTCATGTTCCATTTATGCACAGACTCTGTTACTGTTGGCATTTGCATAGTTTGTGGTGTGCAGCAAGTTGCTCTTTCTTCACTTCAGCATGATGTAGTTAAACCGCTTATTTTCACATGCCTGGAATTTTTTGGCTCCGTATACCCATATTAATTTAACTGGCCAATTAGTTGTTATTAAAATATTTTAAAAGAACATACAACAACATATGCACAACAAATTATTTCTTTCCACAATTTTATTAACATTTTTGTAGGTAGTTTCCAGTTTCTCACCTCCTTTTCCCACCAAGAGAGACTCTCCGAGTTTAGGAACACAGACTGCATGTTGGGAGTCAGGGCCCCACCACGTTTCCTTGAATTCCTTTAAGCTGTGTTGAGAACACGGAAAAAAAAAGGGCTGAATTAATGAAATCTCAGATCCTTTTCTTGTCTCACTCTAACGTTAGGAGTTGATGCCACCCTTAAACATGATAGATTCAGATCATTCATGACAACAGGCTGGTGCTCCAGGAGTTTTCAGGAGAGATTTTTATCAGATTGAACTTCCTGACTAGGTGCAAGTGAACAATCAACATATTAAAAGGGATGCGATGCCATGTATTTAATCTCCTTTTTTTGGTCAGCTCTGATCATGTAGCACACGTTGTTCACAAAGATGGTTCTGGAAGATCAAAATAGATCGGGTCTTTAATACTGAGTTTTTAACCTCAGTTTGACATTGGCAAGGGGAATGTACATAGATTTGCCTTGTAAACCTTTTGTGGCTAAAATAGCAGCTTTGTTTTGTGTTTGTAGATCATTTGGTTCTTAATCTGTGATTTGGACTACCAGACAAAATATCAATAGAGAACTAATTTTAAATGAAAAGCGCTAAATAATCTAGCCAGTCCTTCACAATTTTCCTTGACCAAACTGCACTTTGTGGTACTGCAGTACCACAAACAAAAGGAGTCCCTTAAATACAACACCCTCCCACTACCAGACGTATCATTGTTTCCCACTGTACTTGTACCTCTTCTCAGAATTAATCTAAGCTGGGTGTAGTGGTGATCAGAGAGCAAAGAGGTAACAGACTGGAAGGCTGCAAATACTTACGTTTGAGTGTGTGTATTAGCACAGGAGTTATTTACTTTGCTAAATCTTTGTCTAATGATATCATATGTAAGATATGAAACTTACAAAAGAAAATATTTTTAAAGACAAAAGTAAAGAGCTTCAGACACAATTAACAAAATTTCAGAATGGTCTCAAACCCTTTCTCCCCATAAGTCTGCTCTATGCTTTCTTGCATTTAGAAATGAAAAATAAAGCAATACTCCCCTGCCCCAAAAGCACATTTTAAAATAAGGACACAAACCTAAACCAATGGTACCAACAGTAAATCTGTATTGAGGGAGAAGGAGCTAAAGTACAGTAGTTGAGAATCTGGCCTAAATTTTGCACATAAAGATAATAGAAAAATCTTCATGTTTACTTTGTGGATTTGCACATTTGGGTTTAGTGCCATAGATCAGGTATGGCCAAACTTTTAATCACTGTAAGTCACAGAATCACAGCGGTGGGGTTGGAAGGGACCTCTGGAGATCATCTAGACCCGCTAAAGCAGGGTCACCTACAGTAGGTCACACAGAATTGCGTCCAGGTGGGTTTTGAATATCCCCAGAGAAGGAGACTTCACAACCTCCCTGGGCAGCCTGTTCCAGGGCTCTGCCACCCTCAGGGTAAAGAAGTTTTTCCTCATGTTGAGGCAGAACTTCCTGTGCTCCAGTTTGTGTCCATTGCCCCTTGTCCTGTCATTGGGCACCGCTGAGAAGAGCCTGGCCCCATCCTCTTGACACCCATCCTTTAGATACTGATAAGTGTTATTAAGGTCCCCTCTCAGCCTTCTCTTCTCCAGGCTAAAGAGCCCGAGGTCTCTCAGCCTTTCCTCGTAGGGGAGATGTTCCAGTCCCCTCATCATCTTTGTACCCCTCCGCTGAACTCTCTCCAGCAGTTCCCTGTCCCTCTTGAACTGAGGGGCCCAGAACTGGACACAGCACTCCAGGTGTGGCCTCACCAGGGCAGAGTAGAGGGGGAGGAGAAACTCCCTCGCTCTGCTGGCCACACTCTTCTTAATGCACCCCAGGACACCACTGGCCTTCTTGGTCACAAGGGCACATTGCTGGCTCATGGTCCAGTTGTTGTCTACCACAGCTCCCAGTTCCCTCTCTGCAGAGCTGCTCTCCAGCAGGTTGACCCACCAACCTGTACTGGTGCGTGGGGTTATTCCTCCCCAGGTGCAGGACCCTACACTTGCCCTTATTCAACCTCATTAGGTTCCTCTCTGCCCAGCTCTCCAGCCTGTCCAGGTCTCGCTGAATGACAGCGCAGCTTTCTGGTGGATCAGCCACTCTTCCCAGTCTAGTATCACCAGCAAACTTTCTGAGGGTGCACTCTGTCCCTTCATCCAGGTCACTGAAGAACATGTTGAACAAGACTGGACACAGTACTGACCCCTGGGGAACACCACTAGTCACAGGCCTCCAACTAGACTCAGCACCACTGATCACAACCCTCTGAGCACTGTCCTTCAGACAGTTCTCCATTCACTTCACTGTCCACTCTTCTATCCCCCACTTCTAAGCTTACCCATGAGGATGTGATGGGAGTCAAGAATGTATAATGTCAGAGGACTTAATTTAGTGGTTTATAATTATTTTTTTCCTGGAAATATTACAAGTATTGAGCTCTACATTTTATTTCAGGAAATGAGAAGAAGAGCATATCTTATCTTAGGATATCCTATTTTACCTTTGTGAAACAGTTGACTGATTGCCAGCAATCTCAAGGCCAGCGTCCTGCAAAAATTAAAATTTCCCAATGCAAGAACAATTACTGTAATTTCCACTATTACTGTGCTTTAACTTTAAAAAGGATGCTGTGTCAATAGACTAAAAAAAAAATCTATGTTGCTTCAGTCCTGGCCAGTGAATGAAATTCTCTTAAATATCGATTCCAAAAGTATAGTCCTCTGCTCCCTTGATGTTAATATATATAGGTAAGGATTATATTTCTAGATGTCCTTTTGTGTCTCCGGGCTCTTCCATTGTAGATGAGAACAGAAGCTCAAAACTGCTCTGTAGCATGGCCCAGAGGCAGCAAAAAATATACAAATGCTTTCCCACTGAAGTTGTTGCTGTCCAGGGAATTTCTGTGATGACAAATGGAGAGGAGGTGGTACACACAATTACAAGAAAGATGGAAGGATGCCAGTGAGGTATTCTTTATATCAGGTGTACTGCGAACCGGCCGAGCTGAGTGTGGAAGGAGGGAATACTATGGACTAAGTGGGTGCCGTCTGCTGGTGGGAAATGGGAAGCAATTGCGTGGTTGCATGATGGCCAAGCTCTCTTCACCCTAAAACAGCTTCTTACCAGTTCCAGCCCACACCGACAAGCATGGAGGAGAGCTATATGTTTGAAAACCCCTCCTGAGGTGCTGCCACCTTCTTCTGCCTGGCTCAGCCAGGCAGTTCCCAGACAATGGGTATTGGCAGTGGCCTCTCAGTGCAGCCAGTGATGCCAGTGGCTGCTGCTGCTCCCAGCTGCTAGCTGGGCCCTGTGGGCAATGAACATCAGCTGCTTCAATAGGAACATTTCTCCCTGTCCAGAAACACTGACACAAAAGGAGACAATGTGGGCTGGCTGCTCCCAGCATAGGCTGCATGGGCCATGCGTGTTTGGGACCCAGTGACAGCAGATTTGTCAACAATACAGAACTGGCCAGCCAGAAGAGTCCAAAGAGGCTTAACTTCACCTCCATGCTCAAAGCACTTAAGTGATGGAGTGCAGACATTGCATGCAGAGCATGCAGAGCTGTTTCTAAACAGGTGAGTACACTTGTTTGTTAACCATCCAATTACTTCTGGCAGTGTTCTAAGGTATTTTTACACTGTTCTTCTGTTAAAGAAAGCTTTCAGTCCTTTATAACATCACACCTGTGTAAACATGAGGTATGATGCCATAAGCTTTACTTACAATTACAGTTGTTTTTCTTAAATTATATGAAGCATAATCCACAATAAGACAGTTCATTGTTGGCAGTTATTACAGATGTATCTCTGAAAAGGCTGATTGCTTAATTACACCTCTTATTATGACTATTCTGGCAAATTTCTAAAAAGAATCTCTAACAAAGAACCGGATGAATGTTTCCTCTGTATTCGTCAGTTAAGGCTTGATTGTTCAACCTTTAGATTTATTAAAGTCAATCAGTTCAGCTTCTATTTTCTATTCAGTGTAATTTTACTTCAGGCAAATTTCACTTATGTGGTATTTAATCCAAATACATAATATTATTCCAAACCCTTTTGCTTCCTATTGCACAAGGTTGTTAAACAATTGTCTTCGAAAACTCCAGTCATTAACTATGGCAAGTGTCAATGTTAACATGTTATTGTTAGCATTTGTAGTAAATTGCCTTTCTTACTCATAAATACTTCAGTTAAATATTAAACAGATTTTTGTTTCTGAAAATAACTCTTCAGTTAATTTTCACTCCTTAAGCACAGAAAGCTTCCAATAAGGTGAATGGAAATTTCAGTGGGTAAGCAAGTGAGAATTTGAGTCCATGCAAAAATGATACCAAGTTTACGGATACCTAAATTTGTTCTTTGTATCAGAAGGCTGATGAAAATATCATAATCTATGTAAAGAAAATTGCACATGATTTAGAAAATAGGAATTAATATCTTTCTCTACTTTTCTGTTATTTTCTGATCAGACAATACTTACCTTCCACGAATAAAAGTAGAGATTATATTCAAGGGTTTCAAAACTATTTCCTTGATTTAATTTCATAGGGATTTTTAGCAGCTGGATTATTTCTGTGGAACTACTCCCAGTCGCTGAATTTAATCAAACATCTGAGTCTTTTCAGAATCAAGGCTAGAGTAGGAATATATTTTATCATTTCTGGAGAAAAGACTGCTTTGATGGGAATATTCATGAGTGCTGCTTCTGAATGAAGGCCTGAAAAAAATTATAAGTAGTCTACTGGAAACTTCTTACTCAGCTAATAATGTTCACTCTTTTCCTTCTAGATCCTTAGCACATTTCAAGTATTTGCGAAATACTCAGATAATAAGTGCTTGTCATTGTTGATTTGGTCCTACTCAGAACTGTATGTATGTAGAAGTCATACTGTAATGGATTAGTTGTCTTGAAGCAGCCACTATGTCTCTTTAAGTTGTGTCTTTGGAAGAATTTCCACTTTTGTTTTTCTAAAACTAGAGACTAGAGATGGTTAAAGTCAGCTGGGCAAAACTCTGATCATCATGATCTAACCTTGAAGTTAGCCCTGCTTGGAGCAGGAGGCTGGAATAACTGAGGTCTCTCCCAACACAAATTAGTCCATAGTTCTAAGGTGAAATGTAGTGCCTGTTGAATATGAGAAGGAGTACAGATACCAGGGCCCAAGCAAGCTGCAGCAGCAGGAGAGGAAACGTGGCTTCCTATTACCGAACAATAGCCTCATTACACACAAAGCTGCTCAGGAATGAGATAAAACAGAAACCAGCCAAAACAAAGAGGCAAACAATAACTGCAGTAACTGAAAATCCACCACTGGCCTGGAGAATCCCCCTGCACGCACCTTCCTCCTCGCCCAGGGACCCTCGGTAATAAGAAGGGCAGAATATACTAATGCATTCGGTTCTTATGTACTCAACATTAGAAGTACCAGAAAGGTAAACCCAACCGAACTCAAGCCAAATTAACTGCTCCACGTTAAACCTGTGTAACTGTGAAAGTTCACTCAGCAGAAATGGATACAAAAAGTTGGGAAAAAAGCTTCTTAAAATACACATAACAAAGTAACGCTGGCATTATTCATCGACATCCCGGGCTGTTAGGAACATCGTCGATAGCAAGTGAGGTTCATAATACAGTGATGCATTTTCCTACGGCAAGGCAAATAATTTCCCTGGCAGCTGAAATAAAGTGTTGACTCTTCTTGAAAATTAATTAGCACAGAAACACAACAGAAAAAATGAAAGGCTTCTTGTTCCTAAAGGTTATTCTGAAAGGAAATAAATCATATGAAGGTATGAAGTGTGCTCTTCTGTACTTTATGATTAAGTGCTTATAATATAGACAGTCTCTAAGCCTCAGCTTTTGCTAGGAAGTTCACATCAAAGGTGAGTTAAGTCTTTATTATAAATACATGGTAAAATATAGAAACCAGAACTGCTTTAAGTTGGGAGATCCTCTGGTTTCAGTAGAAAGACCTTTCTTTCTTTTTATCGACTCATTTTACAAGTGATGTCCCAAATTTATGCTAAGAACATTTTCATGAAGCTTTTGCTCTCCTCTTGGCAGAAGGCCTTGAAATTTGTGTCAAATAAATTAGAACTAATGTCTTTGGCTAAAAAGAGGAGCCTGTTAAAGGGCAGTAGTAATCAAGACAAGATAATCATTTATCTGTGATTTTGTGGGTATTAGTCTAATATCCTGTCTATTCACAGCATGTCAAAGATAAGAGCAGTCACCGGTTTACTGTTTTTCTGCCCTCTCCTTCCTCCCTCCCTCCCTCCATCCCTCAGGCCTCAGGAGATAAAAGATAAAAAACACATATTAGGCCAATTGCCATAATATTCCACTAAAAGGGATACCCTGTTACTATTATAAATTAAAGCTTTAAAACTTCAGACTAAAAGAAACTACTATAAGATAATTACCTATCCCTCAGATAATTATGCACATGAGTAATTCTGCCTCCCTGAAGACTTTATAGGATTTACGGGAAGTCCCTAAAGGTATCACCCGTCACATGGGGACCTGTTTACAGGACTGTGACTGCAGTTCCAAACAACAGTCATGATAATGATTCCCAAAAAAGTTTCAGGGTGAAAAATAATCAAGGTAGATACCTCTTGGGGATTTTTGTTGATTCTTTTGTTTCCTTATGTAGCAATTTAACTGTTGACACTGATACTTGTACTAGCCGTTACAGATACTATTAAAAATAAGATCTCAAATGTGTTGTTGAACTTTACTCTAGATGTTTGCTAGAAGTTAGAGATTTAATCCTGTTGTTTTTGTCACCTTGCTACTTTTGAAGGGTGTCCTTCCTAATTGGAAAACATATCTAAAGGTCAAATAAAGCACTAAGTGTCCATTCTCTAGTCTTTATAGCCATTTTCTTGTCATGTAGTGATACAAAGCAGCCTCGAGACCTGACTCTAAGAGCTTCCCCTGCTTGCAGAAACCTAAGGCTTGCACTAGTTAGTGAAGGGAAAGTGGTTTTCAGCCTCACATTTTTTTACAATTTGCTTTTTGGCATAAGCATGAGTATTCTCCCTTAACTATGTTGGAAATTCTCCTTAACTATGCTGGGAGTTGAGGCTCAGTTCACCTCCTAATTAATTAAGGCAAAGTCATTTATTTAAAATTAAATTATTTTGTTATTGTGCACAGTGGCTAACCTTTCACATCTGACATATTGTATAGATCTTTTATTTTATTTACAAATGTCTGTTTAAAGAAATGATTAGTTCTGTAATTTGTTCAGCAAGGCTTCTTTATAGCAAAGCCCTCCTGGGAACTCTTATGCAAATAAAATCCATCTGGAGATTGGAAGTAATGCAGGTGAAATTATAAACAATATACTTAATTTTTAGGAGGATTTAAAGGGATATAAAAGCACACTTCATTAGAAAATCCAAGCTACCAACACATGTCCTAGTCACTGTTTTTCAGGAGTGCTGCTACATACAGCATCAGCTTCCTTTGAGGTCCTCTCCAAACTATTGAAATCTGTCCCATATCAACTATGCATATAATTCATGTATTTGCTATTTTTCACAGTCTAGTGGCTGACTTGTATTTTACAGGCAAGATTCAAATGGAAAATGGAGCTGTGCAGTGGGATTCTGGTGATAAAGAAGAATTACTACCTCCAAAGAGGAGGGAAGGATGCATTTTCTATGACCCATCTTGTGCTCCACAGCCTGCACCAATTCTTTGACCTTCTCCAATATGGTGGGGACTCTGGTTTGTCCAGGAAGTTGGTGTGCTGGGAGCAGAGAGTGGGAAGAAAAACCTGCTTACAATTAGTAAAATTTTCAGTGCTGTCAGTAGTTCATTACATTATGTATTCTATCAAACTGGAATCTATTATAGCTATTAGGAAATTATTTTATTTTGTTTCTTTTATTTCAAAATTAAAAATGGCCCATGCGTGGATGTTATCAGGATCTGTATTATAGAAATTAATTAAAAGTTTGTAGCTATTGTTTTCTGTAGCTATGGAAGAGCAAAATAGCATAAAAGGAATGTCTTAGTTGTCTCTACTTTAAAAGTATATGTGTCATAGAAATTTCAAGTCACAGGGTGTCACAGTATGGCTATTGTGTAAAAATTAGAAGCCAGGCTTACTTCTAGGAGGTGAAAATATGACCCCTAATTCCTGTCATTTAAAATGTGTGGAATCTATAGAATCTAGTCCTGCTTTACCGCTCCATCACAAGGTAAGTCCAAAAAGACTACGGGGCTTTTTTTTTTTTTTTCCACATGGAAAGAAAGGAGAGAGAAGAGAAAGAAAGATAAAGGAAAGGAGGAAAAAAAACCCTGCTGACATTTGCAGGGGGGGGAATCTGCTATTAAGGTACTTTTTCAGGACACATTTTCACTTTTATATGATATACTTCATCCATCATTAACAGTGGCAAAAGTTTAAGGGAGGTAAATTTGAGGGGCTTGATACATTTCTAAAAGTAAGTGCATAAAAAGAAAAAATGGTGACTTTCTTTTGTGCTTGTGAAGACTAGCTGAGTTTCCTGGGTTTCATCTTAAGAATGAAAAACCGTAACTGAACAATTTGGACAGTTCTGACAGTGTTACTGAAACATTCTTTGTTCTTTTGTTGCTCAGAGTCACAGGAAGAGAAACTTTTGGCATCAAGAAGCACCATTAGTAACATCAACATTTTATCAAAATGAGAAAGTATTGTCCAACTGGTGTTTCACCTTGATTATTGAAAGGTATTCACTTTTGTTTTCATGGGTTAAAAGCAGCTCCTTTTCCAATAAGATCAACCTCAATAGTTCCTTGATTTGTTTAACGTAAGAAAACCCCACACATTTCAGGCTACAAATGATGCTTCTCAGTACAAAAGAGGTGTAGGATTGTGCTCTTTGGTCTTCTGCATAAAGCCGAGGTCTGTGCAGATCATTGGAAAGGCAAAATGCATAGCAGGACTGCCAGCAATCAAAATAACTCAGAGAGGATAAAAGACATATGCAAGCACTGTTGTCAGAGAGATGTACACTATTCTTGCAGTTTCTTGCAGAAAAAATGCTGTAGAAGGAAAGACAGTTGTACTCAGTTTATGTCATCAGAAAGTGGGGCTGCAGTCATGGGATTCTGGCTTAAAAAGCTCTTAAATTCAATCAGATCTTTCAAACCTTGGGGTATATGAAAGATTCATGGTGTACAACCTAATTTTCTTCTGTAAGTAGGCAACCCCGTTCTTCTCATCAGGAGTGAATTCAACGAAAAGTCCAAGAGGAAGAATCATCCAGTAATTTATCTTAAAAAAAAATATTTCAAATTAAAGATATTAACAATCCCTGAAATGCTTGAACTGTAAGGTGAACCATGCAAAAGAAGAAAATATGAAAATTAAGGTTATCTCTGTGAAACCTTTGTATATCTGCTTCACAGCACATGTCTCATCTGAGCCCATGGAATATCACACGATGTTTCCCTCCTATGGAGGATGTGCCAGCTGGTAACGTCATGCTTTCTTGCTTTCTTTTTAATTGCAATTCAGCAGCGTGTTGGCCTGTATGTCACTGCCCATCCTTAATCTTTATATACAGTATACCCTGCAGCTTTGATTAATCTTTTAAACATTCTTCCACATCAAACTACTACTTTTCTTTTTTTTTTTAAATGATTTCTGCCTGTGATGTGAAACTGCGGTTGTTTCTGACAGTTCCTAGGAAGCTGAGCCAGGTGTCATATTTGTTTTCTATTTGTAATGCAGTTCTCTGTTTTATTTCTCAGAGTTATGTATTATTCTGTATGTTTATGTCCATGTGTATCTCTATGTAAGTATATATGTGTGTGTGTATACATATCACATTTCTCTGCTATATATTTGTACAGATATTATATTTGTAATATGTACGTTTTCTTCTTAATTTTAGCATAGTCAGAGCCTGTAGCAAAAGAGAGGAAACAAGTGAAAAGAAGAATTTTTTCTCAGTGGCTTGTACTGCACACAACACATTTTGGAAGGTCCTAAATAGAACCAGGTTTGCTGCATGTAAGGTAAATGCCAGGGTATCCCCTAATGGACTTCACAAAGCCTGCCAGAGCATGTGGCACTTGCATCTGAATTTCAGGCCTGCTTTGATTTCTGCTGAAGCCCAGGGCAGTCCTTCCTAAACTGCCTGTTTTCTAAGTTTAGGAAAAAGTCTTGTGCAAAATGTACTGCAGGCCTGCAGACTGATATTATGGAGGTCTATCCTGTCATTTTTTCATTTTCCAGCTCTAATATTTTTTACTTGTCATATTATCCAAAAAGTTTATTATCACTTGAAAGTTAGAAAGCACGTTTTTCACTCTTCTTGTGCTTAAAAATGGGAGAAACATTCAAACTTTTTTTTTTTTTTTTTTTTAAAGCAGCAATTTCAGACTTAAGAAGGATTGGAGACCAGGAACAAAAAAAAATTCATGCAGCCTTTATGCCTTATCTCAAGCAAATAATGCCATTTGCACTGTAACTCTACCAGGGACCAGTGGCGAGAAACTCTCACTTGCAGTGGGGGCAAAAAAGTCAGTTTTACCTGCTTACCTGATGGCTGCTAGAATCAAAGGAATGGATTTTTTTATTAATTACAAAAAAGGAAGTTGTTCAGTTATTTACCCAAGAGACTTTTAGCCTTCCCAGTAATTAGCTGTGTAACTGTCTACCTGTAGGTTTAGTAGCAGCAGTCAGTCTTACATTAAGAGTGAGTAAAATTTATTTCTCTTAGGTGTCTCTTGAGAATGTATTCTGGAGTAGAAAAGTGACCAGAAGAAATGGTACTGGCTTATACCTTTTTTGGACATTTCATAGACAATCTGAAGAACAATAGAATATGCTGAATAAATTCTACTTCCTTCAGAAAAAGTAGTTTCTTCTGTCCAGGTAAAAAGTATGTTGGCTTAGCAGTGAAAGAAACTTGCACTGCCTGTTCTGTAGGTAGGCTGCCAATAAATAAAGAAGTTCAATTTCCAGGGCTGTCAATAAATATATTATGTATGAGGTTTTTCATTATGTTCAGATGTAACTTGAGGTATTGTCTCTGCCTTCTTGGAACTAAAGCTATTTTTCTCGACTAGAATAGGATTGCCTTACCACATATTTGCAAATACATTGTTAATAAGCCAACGAATTGCATTTAAAGACAGCAAACAGGTTATTTTTCTTTTCTCCTGATTCCTTCTGGGTGCTTTGAGTGAACTGAAAGGTGATCTTAAACTTCTTTTTATGCTGACTTCATATACTGAGAAATGCAACGTTTATAGATAAACGCTCTCACTTTTAATGAAAATTATTAGCTATCAACATTTTGCTTGGAGGCATAAGCCATAGCCCAAACTCCATTCAAATCCATTAAATATGCTTGAGACCCAGCTGTCAATAGGCACCATGGAGTAAATTTAATTTTCAGAGTCAATACAGAGCACAGCTGCATTAAGCATAGGATAATTCTGGCACATTATTAATTTGAATGGCCATGTAAGGCATTGTCTAGACAAGATATAAGCCCAAGTTTTCATAGGCAATCTGTACATAAAATGAAGTATGTCAAGGTTGTAAAGAATACTAATAACACAGATCTGGCCTATTAACCAATATTGATTGCTCTTACTGTGACACGGTCCAGTAACTTTAGAGGTGAAATAGTAAGATGTTCAGCACTACTGCTTCTTCTTGAAAAGCAACCCTAAGCGTGGACTTTTTCAGACGAAGCTTGAATGCATGTGATCTCAAATGCTTACTAGCATTATGCATGATTTCTAGTAATCTATTTCTGTGGATTAGGCCATTTTAAAAATAGGAGATTCATCAGAAATAGCAATTAGTCTTGCTGGTAATATGAGGAATTTTTATTTCAAACGCTTTCATTATTTGATTTTTTCACAATAATTGTAACTCTACTCTGCATTAATAATGTCTGTTTTAGAAGGTTAAGCAAATTTATACTTGATACTTCTACTATTTATACATAGTTGTACAGAGTCTGTGTAGCATTTCCAAGAGAAAGAAAAAAAAAGAAAGAAAATTAACCTTTTGAAAACTGTACAACTTTGTAGTAAAATTGTTCCACATTATTTCTGTGGTTCTGTATGAACTCTGTTAAATGACTGAGTATTTTGATGCTTGCACTGTTCTGTGTGCACAGACTGGAAGTTCTTCTAAAACATCAGCGAAGTAAATCCGCTTCACCTTCAGATGACACTGTAACAATGTTTGCTCCCTATTTTGTGGATTCTTTCACAGGCTGGGCCTGGAGGCTGAATTCATTACTGTCAGCCCCAGCTACGCCTTCATTACCAAGAAACACAGACCAATAGGGGTGGATGTGCAGAGCACAGCAGTTGGTGCTGAGGACCAACATCCTCTCTGTACATATTTCCAGTGTGTTTTAATCTGGACTAGCTTCAGTGCGGTCCCATGGACTGAATGCTCTGTTGCAAATGTAATGCTCTGTAAGTGCACTCCCAGGGTGCACCTTCCAGTTTTGCTTCAGCCAGGTCATCTGTCCCAGTGTGAACTGGCTGGATCAATGGGCTGAGGCCAACTGAATGAGCTTCAACAAGGCCAAGTGCCGGGTCCTGCCCTTGGGCCACAACAACCCCACGCAGCACTACAGGCTGGGGGAAGAGTGGCTGGAAAGCTGCCCGGCAGAGAAGGTCCTGGGGCTGCTGGTTGACAAACAGCTGAACACGAGCCGGCAGTGTGCCCAGGTGGGCAAAAAAGCCAATGGCATCCTGGCTTGTGTTAGGAACAGTGTGGCCAGCAGGAGTAGGGAGGTTATTGTCCCCCTCCACTCGGCATCGGTGAGGCCACACCTCGAGTACTGAGTGGAGTTCTGGGCACCTCAATAAAAGAAAGACATTGAGGTGCTGGAGAGAGTGCAGAGGACAACAAAGCTGGTGAAAGGCCTAGAGAATAAGTCTTATGAACAGTGGCTGAGGGAACTGGGGCTATTTAGTCTTAAGAAAAGGAGGCTGAGGGGAGACCTTACTGCTCTCTACAGCTACCTGAGAGGACACTGTAGAGAGGGAGGTGCTGGTCTCTTCTCACAGGTAATTAATGATAGAACAAGAGGGAACAGACTCAAGATGCAGCAGGGTAGGTTTAGGCTAGACATTAGGATAAATTATTTTACTGAAAGGGTTGTCAGACATCGGAATAGGCTGCCCAGGGAGGTGGCTGAGTCACCATCCCTTAATGTGTTTAAAGGTCATTTAGATGTGGTGCTTGGAGATATGGTTTAGGGGTGTACTTGGTAGAGTAGGGTTGATGGTTGGCCTTGATGATCTCAAAGGTCTTTTCCAACCTGAATGATTGTATGATTCTACAAACTAAAGCACAGGAATGGGGAGAAAATTGGGACATAGATTTCAGGAGCTGAAATTAATGGAGCTAAACCATTAAGGTGGACGAAGCCTTTGGGTTTTTAGTTAAGGTGACTACAGAACATAGAATAATTCATAGGGTAAGTTAGGTTAGAAAGTGCACATCAACACATGCTATTATTTGAAACATTGCTGATTTTTTTTTTTTTTAATGTTGAAGTAAGACAGTAATAACACAGCTGGGCACCTGAAGTTATCTGGGATAAATGCTTAGCATTTAATGCATCAAAAAATACCTGTATTTCCCAAAATCTATCACAACAGAATAGTTCACCCTTTCTGAGGCTAATGGGGCATTTTATTTCCTAAATACGACTAATACTCCTAGTTTTACCTTAATTAGTGCAATACCAGAAAATAGTCTTAATAAAATTATTTTATGGCTCTTTATACTTTTATACATAATAATTATATGCATAAATATGGTATTTATTTAGGACTAAATGCTCTGGAACAGTGAATCCCACAAGTAAATTGTAAAAGTAGCAAATTATTTCCTTGCACTTGTTCAAAATTTGTGTTTCAAAGAAATCAAGTGTTCCCTTATTCTTTTATTATATAACTAGTCTTGTCTGCAATGAAGGCTGATTATTAAATTATATGCTAACCTTCTTAGTCTTGTTTTTCAAACAACCTTTTCTAGAATTCTTGGTCTTCCCTCATTGCCAAACTCAAACATTGAGAATTCATGAGAGTGAAGTAAAAAAAAAAAAAAAAAAAAAAAATTCTAAAGACTAACAAATATTTTTGACACGTAAAACAGGTTTTTTTGTGGGGTTTTTTAATTGTCAGATGAGATTCTCAGGAAAAAGTCTGACTCCAGGAACATAAACTTTGAGAGGGACATTAAATACTTCAATATTTGCAACAAAATCATGAGAATTGGCAACACTTAAAACTTTTGGTCTTCTGCTGATAATTTTCTTTAAGGAATCGCACTGCTGGTTGGTGTTCCTTGGGACGTGAAATAAATTCTCGGTCCCTCTGAAGCTCAGTCACTCAAATGCACTGTTCCAGTCTGTAGTTTTAAAGAGAGATTCAAGTTTTCTGAGTATTTGGGCTCGCTAACATTGCACTTCTCTAACACCTCTTTCTATCATATAGAACAATTAGATCACAGAATATTTATTTTCTTTGTTCCCTGCTTCATAATTGCCTTTTGGTATGCCTTGAAGTGTGCAGTTAAACAATATTTGTTATTAGAATAAATATAGTTTCCTTTTTGATTCCTGTATGTATATATTTTCCCTTCTAGGTTTTTTTTCCTTAGAACATCTATTTCAGGTGAACTATGATTGCATTTTTTTCATAAATAATTTCAAGTTGCATGCAGGATATCACAAAATAATCATTATTTTCTGATTTGCAGATTGTTTTGTTGCCATATTACAAATATTTTATGACAAAAAGTTTTGACTTACATATTTTGAATTCTGTAGTAATAACCACCTGTTTCTAGCCTGACAGGCTATCAAAAAATCTGCTTTTCAGGTTGTTTCACATACTTTTTTCTCCTCTTGTCTAACCTCATGATCTTTCAAGAGTAGTACATGGTATCTATCATTTTCTTAGAGCACATCACAGCAAAAAGCATGAACTTATAATTTCTAAAAATCTCTCCTTTTTGAGTTTCTAGTTTGCATTTTCATAGTTAAGTGGATCTGTTGATTCCTATCTGTAGTTTATTTCTGCTAGGTGTTTCAAATTTACATTTGTTTTGATATCTGCCTAGGTCATCATGTTTTCCTTTGGGTCTCTTTATCCCATTTTTATCCAGCAAAGAGAATTTTTGGAGGCCTGTGAATCTGAAGTCCTGTGGCCATTGCTTCTGCAAACTCACCGGGATATCGATGTGGGTCAGAAATTAAGGCAACAGGTTCATTCATTTCCAATTTCATGAGAAGGAAATCCTTCTGGAGCTTCATCCGGAATAGCCAGATTCTAGTATCTGTACTGTCACTGCACGGCCTTTCTCAGAAAAAGGTGGGATCTTCTGCACATGTAGGAACCTCCTTCTTTTTTTTCAGTGGTGTGTGACCGGAAACCTTAGATCTGAATACACACGAATATCGAAAGGCAGTGATTTTGATGCAAACCTGGAAATTTTGGCTAAACACGGCTACAGTTGCCAAACATTTTTCTTACATACATGAACAACCCTTTTAAAAAGGAAGTGAAGGTTTTTTGCTGTTCTTACATAGTGATGGGAAGTGTCACACTCACCAGGCCAACCTGGAGCTAAAGAATCAGAAGCGCCCTTGAGCAGAGAAAAGCATAAACAGACTGTTAAATGACTCCTACTTGTATCAGTAGCTTTCAACATGTAGCGTACTTCTGAAAATACTGAACTCTATAAATCAATTTAGGGCAGGGCTCATCAAAATTATGCAAATGGGATACAAACCCCAAAGTTATCATCTTCTTTGAAGCATACTGAAACCATTGAGAGGAATATTCCTGTGTTTACCTCCAGGTACCAAATGGTCTGGAGGTCTGAGCTACTGCCTGGAATTTAAAACTGCAAGAGAGAAACTTGCTAAAATAAAAATGCATTAGTCTGCTAACACAATGCTACACTAGCACATATCCAAAAAATGTGCCATATTCCAACAATATGTTTGTATTCCAGTAATAAGAACATGAATCTGATTTTTTTTAGCAAATCTGACCCATGGATATTGTGAAGCAGGCTCTACGCTTTTATCAGAGTAGAAACATTTTCTGACTGATGTATGTAAAGGCAGCCAAAACTTTAAGGCAGTTTAAAAAGATGGCTACTAAGAAAAGAAAACACAGTCTACAACTGTTTCGGTGAGAGTAACTTGAAGTGTCTTCTTCCTGCAAAAACCAACAAAATAATTTTAAAATCAATCAGATCAGTTAATCATGGACGCTCTCTGTGCACAGCAGTGTGATATTATGACAGTATGGTATCTCATAATGGACATGCACCTCTTACATTTGAGATGCAGAAGCAGTAAAAATCTGTAGGCTGACTTTTAAAAAATTTTAGACCAGCTCCGTTTTTTTTTTTTTTTTTATTCCTGGATGTGGGAAAAGCTCAACTGTGCCTTGGACATGAATTTCATCCCTCTCCTGCCGATTTTAATCCCAGATGCATAAACCGGCAGGAACCATAGCATACACCGAGCACCTCTCTCCACTTTGAATAACGAGAAGACTGGGAACAGAGAGCGCCCCGTTGAGCGTTGTCACCCCTTTACACCCATTGCTTCTTCTGTTGCAATGGAGCCTCTGGAGTCCTAGGAAAATGTTAATTTTCCTTTCATGACAGTCAGGCACGAAGCACAAGAGGAGGAAGCGAAGAGAACACAACAAAGAATAAGACACTAGCAATTAGTTCAGGTATTTTTCACTCCCATTAAACATTTCGGAAGGTGACCCATGCTGAGAAATTGTCGGCACTTCACCGCTGCAATTATGGCTCCGGTGGAAATCTTAGTGAAGCTAATGAGTGCTTTCATGTACAGACGGCCTGTTGGATTAGTGTCATTACTCACTGTACAACCTGGGAGAGTGGCTGCAGCCAAGACGGGTGCCCTGCCAGGCTGTGCACTACACCAGCACACTGCCCAGCGCAGGTATAACCCCTGCCTCAAGTTTCTTACGGTCTAGCTGTAGGCGAGGTAGAGGAGGAAAGAAGCACCTCAGCTCCATTTAGCTCCTGGCCAGAGCTGAGAAACAATGAAATAATCAGCTGAAGGTCATACAGAAAGTCTGTGGCAGAGCAAGAAAGTGAATGCGTATCTTCCCAGCTGAAATCCACTCATTTCAGCACCTGACAGTTGTTTACTCCTACTCATTCACATGAGCAAATAAAGAACAGTTTTTGAGCAATGCTGTACAGGGATTGAGTCTGCCCGGCTGCTGTTCTTTCTCACAGCATATCTCTTTCACTATAGTTTTGTTTAATAGACTGTAAGTTATTGACTATATGCAGGTAGCAATAATGAATGATATAATTAGCTAGATAATTCTGGTTTTCTTCAGTAAAAGCTTAATAGTTTGTATAAGAAAGCACTAGATGCCTTTCAACTGTTGTTGTTATTTGCATATGCTGAAACCACAAAGGACATTGATTATTTTAACTGTGCTCAATTTGCCTTTGAAACAGACATTTTAAAAAGCAAAAGAGCTTAAACAAACATGAAAGTAATCTAATACTGACATAAACATGAAAGATAATAAGATTACTATGAATTGATCTAAATATTACTTAAAATAATTAGAAATGATTTTCTCATGGTATACCATTTAAGTTAAGCTGCTTTTTAACACTACTTAGAGAAAAAAGCAGAGTATTACTTTCCAGAATTTTAGTTGTTGTTCATGACATCCAGTAAAACAATGGGCAAATATGCCTTCCTCTTTATTGCTTTGTATTTTGCATACAGCTTGTAACCTGCTAGGCTAGTTTTGCACCAGCCAATTTTGTAAGGGCAGAATTGTTGCCATTTTAATACTGTATCATTTTATTACTTCAAATCATGAACCAATTGTTTTTTTTTTTCTTTCTTGGCACCATTTCTACTAGTTAACTTTATGAAAAGCAGTAACATGAGGGAAACAAGCCATGCTAATAACCCTTACGGCCACCAAACAAAAATGGCATGCATAGAAAATAACACTAGTGAAAATTCAGTGCCGTTTGTCAAATTAGCTATGGGGGCCAACCCCCAAATTAACCCAGTTTGGCATTGCTTTCACTGCCTCAGTCCCAAATGATTTATTGGAAGTTTGGGTCTTGTAAGAAACATAGCATTTGTTTTTCTTCCTAAGGATTATCTGAGTTATCTGAATATATCTAAATTTTGGAAAATGGGATTAAAATCTGATAGCACCAGGTTTTCTTTCAAGATTTAAAGATCTACTTGGCTTTAATCAGTCTGGCAACTGTTTTCTCTGGTAATTTAAGAAGTACTTTTCCTGATTAGAAGGAAACAAAAGATATAATTTGGATAAACTATTTTGCATTAATCAGTTGAATATTTTAAATGCTGAAGCGAATTTAAAAATAAATTCACAGAGGAAAGACATCTGGGTAGTTTGGTAGAAATACGAGGAGTTCCATTGTTTCCCATTCAGCCTTTCAGTGTGGGTTTATGAGATTTTCCTCCACATGCCAAATTTAGGAAAAAAGATGAATGCCCTTTTTGTTTTTAAAGATTGCCTTTTGTACGCATTTATCAAGGTGTTTCATTAGATGTAATTACCATTTCTCTACAGCTGTATTTGGAAGTCAGGTAGGAAGGGCTTGGAGAGAGATCTCAACAATTGTTCACAGAGCACAAAGTACAGAAGTAGTTAAGAAGAGGGGAAGTTTTCTAACTCGAGTGTAAAAAGAAAGGACCTTGATACATGACAGCTGCTGTTCATCTGTGTAGGAGAAAGAATAATTGCTTCCTGGCACACTCTTTCCCCAAACTTGTCATTTGACTCACGATGTTGGGACCCTCACGATGGACATTTGACTTTCCCAGTGCAAGGAAAGGTTCTTAGGCCTACTGAAACCTAAGAGTAGCCTTATACCAAGACGACTTTTGAGACAGCATTATCGCAAAGGGCATCCCATGAAAATATCCCTTAAAGCAATTGACTTCCATGGAATGCCTGCAGCAAGAAAAACAGAGAATACAGGGCCAGAAGTGTATACTGGAAATGAAAGGGGAAAAATAATACTATTTTTACTACGTGGCTGTAGAATCATGGGGGAATACAGAAGAACAATCTACTTTAGGAGACTCAAATATAACATTCTCCCGTCTTCCTTCCTCCATGCTATCGCACCACCACCTTCCTTAACATTAGAGGTACTTGTCTTACATGCCAGTTTCTAGCAGAGAAACTCCCAAGACTCCAGAATTTCATGGAAAGGGCTGTCACTGTCCTGCTAGAACTGAGCTGTAATGCTAGTCTTATTGCTCAAGACCCCACAAACTTAAAGAGCAACGTGTGCTTCTGCCCATCTCACTTGCAAGGTTGAAACGTACCCAGTGGCCAGGAGTAGGGTTTCTCTCTCAGCCCGTGGAGATGAGCTCTTTACTGCCTAGGAGTGCTCACCTTTTGAATGAATTAGGATCAAATCCCAGTTGTCTCTGAACACAAATCTCCCACAAAGGTGACTTAATCCACAGGCTAGTGAATAGGTACCTCTTAATCTCTCCTGCTGGAAGTGCCCTACTTTCAGTACGTAATTAACATTCATCTCAGCAGGGACTGTGACTGGATTCTCCCACATCCCAGGGGAGTACCCTGACCATTGGACTGTAGGATTTGTTTGTCATTTTCCCCTCTTTCTTCTAGCCCAGTGAGTATTTCATTAGTTTTATACGCAAGCATACAGACAAACACACAGAGAATCATGCATTCACACATCCATAGAATAATATCTACAGTCATAGCAATACATGCCTGCTTTCTACAACTGGAGAACTGCAAAAAATATTACAGATGCCTGGCACAAGTATACTATGTTCATTTAAAAAAATCCAAAACCCAAAAAACTCCAAAAAAAAAAAAAACAAACAGAAAACTCTAAAATGGAAGAATGAAGAATTTTTATGCTAGGAAGCAAATTTTTTAGGTATTAACAATACTACCTCACAAGTGGCTGAAACACATCTTTGGCCTATTGCAATGACTCCCAGCATGTGTATATTGAAGCTGTGCAAAAATCCTAAACCACAAGTAACTCCCTGGGTTTCAGTTTTCGTTATAAGCTCAACACTCAGTTCAGGTTCACTGAAAGGACATTACAAGCCTGGAAAAGTCCACGAATGATGTAATGCAGACCTCTCACACGGCCTACTGCATTGCACGGCAGAGCATATTGACAGATAGCATTTGCTTCCTATTTAGGGATTACTATCATTGTAGCACCCAAAGATGCAGAGCTGCTTCATGCAGATGTCATTAAACAAAGACCCGCTTTACGTTGACAAAATGCAGGGGAAGATAGGGAGGCAAGAAAATTGTTATTTTAAAGTGCTACAAAATAGGTCAGAGGAATGATGCTTAGGTGGCAAACTCCAGAAAGAGCAAGTTGGGCGAGGTGAGATTTATGGTAGGCTGTGAGATCTTAATTCTGCTCCTGTGCGCATCCAGCCAGAAGCAGCCCGATGAAAAAATACCCTGCCACTACATAATTAAGGCCTGTAGCATAATACAGATTCACAAAGGGTCAAATAAAATTTGCTGAGACATTTTCTACGTTCTTCCTTTTGTGATGGCGTGTGGAGCCCTGTGAATCTTTTAAGCCAAATTTCTCTACGTATGAGTACTTAGGTTTTTAAAAGAAGCAAAAATCAGCAGTTTATGTGTAACAGTAACATCCATGTAGCACCAATGGTTAATTGTTACTGTTAATGTTAATATTGTTAATAGTTAATTTTGGACATTAAAGTAAAATATTTTTAACTACTTCAGCTAAACATAGAATTACCGAGAAGAAACACAGGAGGCAGTGGCTATCTCAAGGTAATCTTGCCCTACACCACCTTTTAGAATAATGGGCAATCTAGTAGCTACCAGAACACAACAGCTGATATTGTGGCACACCACCAGGATTTTCCTGAGGAATCTAAACTTAAAAACCAAAACAATTTGCAAGAGTTCGTAACTCAGCTGTTCATGGGTGGACTATCACGAAGAAAGGAAATCTACTTCTTTAGCCTATAGGCTGGGTTGGAGGGGTTTTTGCTTTTGAACTTTTCTTGAGGGGAGGAGGATGCTTCACCTTACACAAACTATTCAGTTGCCTGTCACTAATACTGTAAAATTCACTAACTCTTTCTCAGAAATTTTATTCTCTCCATGGACAAATCCTCAGCCACAGAGGAAGTACCCACCAAACAAAATGAGAACTGAGACAGTGAGGAAGGGGGTACCTCCACAGTTATCATGGAGGGCACCATGAAGCTCTGCAGTGACTATATTTTGCTAGTCCAGCTGGCATCCCCGCTGCACAGGATCTGTCGCATCGTGGTGGTGGCAGATCGCTGAGTTCCACCCTGTGTCTTGGCTTCATAGCAACTACTCAGTAGCTTTCCTGAGTTGGTCACACCAGAGCACACAAGTGATGCTCTCCTTCCACAGCCTCTTAATCCAGCTCCTTTCTTTAGTCAGGGAACAGAAGAGTAAATTTGTCACTAAAGGAGGTACGGTTTGCCTTCAATCATCTCAGAAGAGAGCTACCTTTGAAGCTTCTGTTTCTTTATGCCCCTGACAGAAAATAGTGGATAAATTTAATCTAAGAAATTAATTCCTGCTTATAACTGTTATTTGATAAATCTTATTATTCTGACTATTCAACAGAAACCACTCCTGGATGGTAGTTATTATTCTCACACAGGTCTAATCCATACCATGTAGCTTTTGTACACAGATTAGTATTTTATTATATCCAAACTAAATATTATTTATATAATCTAATTAGATATTTTGCAAATAAATACATTCTGACCAGAGTTACACTGTCTGAACACTAAGGTAAAGGTTTGAATACTTAAAGAATAAAACGGTTGCTTACCAGAAATTTCTGCTGCATTAATTAAACACTCAGTTGGCTTTACAAAAATTGAAGAACCCTACTTAGTCTCCTTTATGTGTATTGCATTTCCTTTCTGTAAAATATTTCAGGAAGATGCATGAGATAAAATAATATTACAAGATGGGTGTTTATAATTCAAAAAAAGTCCTGCTAATGTCGAAAATATTGACATTTCTTCCTGAGGTTCTGACAGAAAATACAACACACCGTCTTAGAGATTATAATAATTCCTGCAAGGCTTTCATATGTGGCACATTCTGAGAAATTTCAAAAGATGAGATTTGTGCAAAGGTGGGTGTCATGAAATACTAGGTGCCTCTTCTCCCATAACAATGACATACTAAAGAGAAAAAAATTAAAACTCCTGTGGGGAAAAGTGCTGGCAATGCTCAGGTAAACGTTGGGAAAGCCCAAATCGCAAGCGGAGAAAGGAGCTGTCAGTGCGCACCACATTGTGTATGGCAAGTGGTATATGAAGACAATAACGGAGCATTTAGCACCTTTGGATTCAAATCCGGTTATGAAAGAAAACGATAACCACTTGCAGTGATTTACAAGATCACTTCTAAAATTCTTAAGCAAAAATAATGTGTTTGAAACATCAATGACTTAATGCCATTTCCCCTCTCCTTTTCCCCTTTAATATTGTGTATATATATTATGTGCATTTTATATACATTTGTCAGGAGAATATTAATGTTCTGCTTTATGATTACCACCACCTTTCTAATCATTGCTTTTTATTATTCTTGTTCAGTACAGCTTAGCCGCCGAGCATGAGCAATGAAATGGGGGGAAAAAGAAAAGCAAATACTGTATTATATCATCATCTGGGGAGCGTGATTGTTTCTGCTGTGTTAATTTACACTAAAATCTATGACCCAGTGAGCCTGATTGATTGCCAAGGGCAGAAATCCAGCCCCTGGCCTAGTTTATTTTGTGAACTGTAGCCTCAGATATCGCTGCAAGCCACAATGATATTGATTTGATATACACTAGATGGCTCTTTATGCTCTTTGGGAAATTTATTGTGCAGAGTCAGAACTCAGACAGATGGGGAGAAGCCGCTCTTTAAATTGAAGAGGGTTATCATGGTTTGACTCCTGGGTCACTCGGGTTACCAAGTGGCCTGAGCGTGGCTGGGTCGGAGCGGGCTCGAGGGATTAGTGCTCATCAGTTTTGAATGTCAAATCTCCTCGGTGGACTTGAGTTATTGCTAATAGGAACTTGCTTGGGCCTATAACATTTGGATGGCCTATAAGTTAAACATCATAACCCTTTCTTCATGTCACGGTCCTTTAAATTATGGCTGAGCATACCACCTTTGCTCTGGACGTTTAGCAGGAGGTGGCTGTGTGTTATAAAGAAACTTGCCTCCGAGGTGGACTGCACCATTACAGCAGCTATCTGCAGAAGAGCTGTACCCCCGCGCTCCCCGCCTCAGACAGTGTCACAGCCGTGTCCCACGCCTTCTGCTGCTCACACGTCGTTCCCACCTTGGCTTTGTACAGGAGATACAGCATAGCGAAAGCTAGAGCACAGCTCTAATTTTCCCTGAATTTAGTATTTTTCCTTCAAGGACGGAGGGGGAGGAGGAGTCTGGGGAAACCTCTGGTTGTGGGGTGAAAAAGACGGGTACAGCGGGAAATCCCATATTCTTTGAGCAATGAATGAATGAGGGAAAGAAATGTGATTTACCATGGGACAGAGCCATCTTCCAGATTCAAGAGATTTTTCTACATAAAACACGGGCAGGTCTGCTATGATTAGCCTAAGTCTAATCAGCATTTTCACTAAACCATTGTTAACCATATTTCATGCCAGAGTAAATGCTGAGGAGACCACGGAAAATAGTGTCTATGAACTTCAAGGGAGGCATTATTTTTCATATTGTAACACAGCCAAACTTTTTAATTATCAAAGAAGAACCTCACCAAATTTTAACAGATATCTCCAACAGAGTTATAAATTGGACACAGCCCACATTTCTACACTCAGTGTGCTTGTGTCAGCATTTGAACCATTTCCTTCGAGACCAAGAGAAGGGTTTCAGTCTTATTCAGAGAGGCAGGGAATTAGCTGGAAGGAAGGAAGGGACACACGTACCCAGGAGATGGGATACAGCTCCATGTTGCCATTACAGTGAGAAAGGTAACTCCTTTCCCACTTTTACGAGTAGCTGCTGTTTCCCTGCATACAAAAATTAAGAGTTCTCCTCTATTTTTCTTCAACTAGTATATGATTCACACAGAAATGTGGGAAAGTAGAGATTGTTTTTCGTAAGTAGCTGTTACCTTTTCTTGATCTGATTTTGGTGAAACTGGGAATCAATGCTTTTAAAGAAAACCTAGTTTCCCACAAACAAAAACTACAACATTTATTTTCATTAAAAAAAAAAAAAAAGGAAAAATAGAAGGAAAAAAAAGGAAGAAAAAAAGAAAGGAAAAAAAGTTGTTTGGAAACACACATCTATTCTATTTCATTTTGCATACCTATCTAAAACAAAGAAATCTCAGGAGGTTAATGGCAAATGGCTTAGCCTAGCCTTTTTGACTCTGTTCTTAGGCAATACACTGCAGCTCTAGCTGCATATTATAGATATACTATTACTATTTAAACATAATAACTGCCTGGCTTGTGGTCTGAGATTCCTGGGATTTTATTCTTCATTTGAAGTGAATACTAATTGAGTAAGTTACACATTTATATAGCTCCTGAAGAGTAACACCCACTTCACCTATCTCTCTATTGTAAATTAATATGTAGCAGATGGTGAGCTGAGATAGTTTGACAGCCTACTTACAGTACCATCACTTTAACCTCTATCTGGAAAAAAAATCCCATTAGCTTTTCTGCTGTTGGGCTCTTAACCCCCCAAAGTATCCTTAGTTATCATATCATGGGATTTTCTGCTATGCCAAGGAAGAAAATAATTAAAGATACCCTCTTCCATTTAAATGCTTGTTCTAATTTTACTGGGCATATCTTTTCCTCTTAACTTCTCCAATAATTTCAATTTAAATCTTCATTTAGAATGAGATTTTTCTTCCAAGGGGGATTTTTTTTTTATCTTCGGGGACAACTTAGTGCACTGCAGAAGCAAACACAGAAGCCCTTCCATATATTATGATTAATGTGGTGTAAGGAGCTCCCCTTGCTAGAAATGTAGAATCAAAGGAAGCAGAGCCCATAAGTAGAATTTAAATTCAATACACATTGGAATCTTATGGTTCAATTCAAAGTGGCTCTAAAGGAAGTAATTAGACACTCACCAAGGCTTTCAGTAAGAAACAACTTTCCCTAAGACGGGCCTGCTCAAAGTCTTCATTCAAAGTACTCGGTCACTTTTTTTCCCCTTCACTCTTTCTAGTAGAGAAAGGAGAAGGATTTTTTGAACCCTGTTAAGAGCTTTAAATTTAAGTCTCCTTTAAAATAAACGGTCTAATTGAATGTTTTCTTCTGATGGGCTGATAGAAGTGTTTTATTTGTGGCAGAATACAAATGTATAGATCATTGTCAGAGATTTGCAAGAGCATCGACGGTCTGTATTTAGAACTCTACCACATGGGCTGAAACAAGATATTGTTCAGTCCTATAGCACTGTTCACGTGCTGTTGCACAGGGTTTTTGAAGTCAAAGAGGAAATGCTCAGTGACTCTGGAAATAATACGTGGCTTGGAAGTCTCACTCTTGCAAGACAACAGGAATATCCCATAATTTGTGGAGTTGATAACCCATGATTGACTTCTTAGGCCACTTCTACTTTCACCAAAGCCTCCAAAATGTTGCCTTAAGTCTTTCACATTTTACAGCAAAATGGACCAAATCTTTACTTGTAAAAGTGTGATTTCCATTCAAATATCCTCATACGTGAAAGTTTGAATGGAAATTGTCAGCTTCGTCATTCAGCCCACCTCCACAGCTCTTCTTTACTTGTAATTTTAATACACACACGTGCACACAAAACCAGAGGCCCATATAGATTTGTTCTCTCTTTTTCCTCCCTCACAAATGTTTATAGAAAACAAATGCTGACTTACACATACATACACTAAAATAAAGACTCTGTGTCTTACACACATAGAGAAGGAATTCACGTTAAAAATACCACTGGTGCTTTCTGTTTAGATTTCTTTTTTCCTTTCCGTTTGTGAGTGAATGTACAAGATCTCTGCTCTTATGTCTGACACCTGGAAATCAGGGATGTTCCAAGCCATTACCACTCCGGTGTCATCTGCTGTGGTGCAATAAGGAACATGTCCTCCTTTTTCACTATTTTTTAACTCCCTTGTGCAGTACGGAGCACCTCTTTCTCTGGATAGACACTCAGTCAAGGAAGGGTAAGAGAAGTTATAAGTTGCACTCACAGAACACCAAAAACTGCTCCAAGCCTTATAAACCACACGGAGAGATTGCAACTGCTGTTCCCAACCAAGCATTGCAGAGGCACAGCTGAGAGCAGCTGGCTGGGGAACTGGAGCGGCACGGGGTAGTCATGAGCCTCAGACTGGGAAGGATGAATTTCACCTCACCAGTCCCTTTACACAGCCATTGCATAGACCCCCAATTACTCCGGCTTCATGTGAGTGCAAGGGATTGAATTTCACACAGAGAGTTAGAAATGCAAATAAACATTTTATTAAATAATTACAGCCCATAATTGTGGATTACTTTTCACTTGTATTAGAGGAAGGCACGCTACAGTTAGACCCCCAGAATCTTGTTTGGCATTTACGTCACATCTGATTGCTAACTGACATTTCAGAAGTGTTTATCTTCTTTCCTTCTAGATTTTTTTCTATTTAAATTGATTCCAGATATCAGAAGTATAATTAATTTCCCCTCACTCTATATTGAGATAGCAGGGTGAAATAGCAGATTGAACACAACTTTAATTTTGTTTCTAATAGGAAAATACTTTATTTTTAAACTGTTCACTTTTAATACTTTCTCTTTGCAAGTCTGAGAGGTAACTAAAACATTTTTTAGTTGTTTCCACAATTTTATATACTATGGAGAACATCAGTAATGTCCCTTTACACACAACCAAGTAACATAATAAAGCCCCCATCACATTTCAGTATAGCAATGTCAGCAGGAGGCTTAAATATGACTTTGAAATGCTTTCAGCCTCTTGTTTTTAATAAGGGAAATGGGTCATGATTTTTAATAACATTTAAAGTACTTGTGGCTGATTAAAACTTTATTCCTCATTTGAAAAGCGTAATTTGGATCTTGATTCAAATTTTCAGATGAAGCTCTGCTAAAACATTTTGAGCTTCTGTCTTTTGCATAGGGCCGGCACTGTGATTTCCCAGGAACTAAGGAGAAGCAGGAACTCGAGTCACTCTTGGAGAGAGAGTGGTAAGATCCTAACATTTCTGGGAAGAACAACTCACAGTCAAAACTCGCCAGGACTTCCTGGCTGGAGTGGAAGATAGTGAGTTGTCTCCTGCTGTCAAATTGTGAATTGCAAGCTGAGCAAATCACTTTAAACAGACAAAGTCTGCTGTGAGGCTTGTGCTTAGGACCTACACAATTTTTCAAGCACTTGGAGAGAGACTTGAACCCAAGAAACAGGTCAAAGAAGCCAATTAATCCCCCCAGTCTTAGTGCTAATCTTTTAAAATGGAAAAGAGGCCATAAAGTTTTGGATGAAGTCTATTATTTGTCCATTTTCAGTTTATACTGCAACGAATTGCTAGAACAACACCACCTGAAGCACTACTGACACTTCAAATCCCTACCTAAGTTTGGAAACACAGTATTTGTGATTAACCGTGGTGGTTATTCAGAGCTGTATTAATTACACGACAAGAACAAAAGCCTTCTTGTACTGGTAAATCAGACCTGAATGACAGTAGCCGCACCATCGCTAAAAGTGCGAATGAAGGCATTAGCCAAGTGCAGGTAGGATTCAGAAATAATACTAATGGAATCAGATGATTTTGTATGGCCTTTTGTGCAACATAAGCCACCCCTGAATCACCCCTATTTGGCTCTTCTCTTTTTTTGGGGAAAAAAAATTTCTAGGAAAATAAAAAGCAAGTCACCAAACAAAATTTTAAAACCGCATATGTAAGAGAATCGGTCCTTAGCAAGTCGTTCGAATAGATGTACATACTGTCACTACTGAAAACGTGTTTTATTTTTCACTCTGAATTCAAGGTTTAACTTCTAGCCATATGATCTTGTTATACTTTTGTCTAGTAGATCAAAGAGCGTGCTGTTATCAAATTTCTGTTCGTCTTGGTAGAGCATCATCCTGGGCACTCTTGTTCAGCTGATTATCTCCGATTGACCTTGCCTTCACCTCAGGGGTCCATTTCATCATCACTACTGTTTACAGTCCAGTCCCCCACCCTATAAACATGCCCTTCACTCTTTGTGAATACACGTAGGCTTTTACAACTGGCTACATTAAAATGACCCCACATCGCCAAGAAATCCAGATAGTTCTGCAGCAGTGACTGGTCTTCTTTATTACCTCCTGTACCTGCTGCTCTCGTGCCACCTGTAAACTTTATCAGTTACTATTTTAAGTTGTTATTCTTGGTCACTGATAAAAATATAAATAGAATAAAGCATAAAACTACTTTTTTTGAGGCGCCATTTAGAAGCACAGGCATTTGATTATAATTTCTGCTTAGAAATACTTTTTGAGACTTACTGGTTAGCCATTTTTTACTCCATTTAATATATTACATGTTGATTTTGTATCACTCTCATTTCTTAATCAAAGTGTTGTGTGGTAATAAGTGGAATACCTCACTGAAATCTCAGTACTCTATATCAACTTGATTATCTTTAGCAACCAAATTTGTAATCTTATTAAAAATATATTAAGTTAGCTTGATAAGATCTATTTCTGGTACACCCCTATTGACTGAGAACAGGTTTTTTTACTCTCTTTTGATTCTTTATACATCAAGTCTCCTATCAGCCATCCCATCATCTTTTTCCAGTGTTATTATCATGACAGCAGGCCTGCAGTTACTGACATCATCTTGTTTTCCCTTTTTAAATATCAGTACCTCACCGGCTTTCTTCAAGCCGTCAAGAAAACCTCAATATTTTAAGAATCACTGAAAAGCAACAACAATAATCCAGAAAGTTAATGTTCAGATTATTGGAAGCAAAATATTTAGAGCTACGGATCTCAAAATGCTCATCTTTAGAGGCCTTTTAGTATTCTCTTGCATTACTATGGGGATGGAAAATATGTCGTGATCATGATCATGAGATGATTAATACTTCATCCTGTTTCTCCTCACAATACAGAGCATTGTTGTATTAATATTTACACACCTCCCATTACTATCTGATAATGGCTCTGATTCTTTTCTAGGATTCACTTTATTCCTAAGCTACTTTCAGACAAGCTCTTCTGTCTTGTCCTTAGCTCTTTTTGGTCATTGTGTGGGTTTTTTTTTTTTTCTTTTAGTCTTTGCTTCTCTCTCAGTTTTGTACAGGTCTTAGTTTATATTCATTGCTCTCTACTTCTCCTCCCCTTTACTTTCATCTTGTTTCCATATTATTTCTTTATTCCCCTTTTTTATGACTGCCTTCACTTCCCCAGTAAACCAGGTTGTTTTTTAAATCCACATAGCCTTTTCTGTCAGATAGGGAATTGTGGCTTTTTGGACATCTAGTAAAACATTCTTAAACAGTTCCAAACTGCCACTTATGGTTTTCTCTTTGATTTCTTTCTCTGGCCCAATATGTCTTTGTAATTATTTTCAGCTTTGTGAAACGGTCCTTTAAAAGCATCAAGTATGTATATTGCATTTTGGATGCTCTCCTGACTAGTCTAGCCAGCCTGTCTCTGAGAACATTGGTTCCCCTTCTACTGAGATGGAAACTATCCAAACTCTGCAGGATGATATCTTGTCACAGATGGTGAAGCAGTTTTCTAAAAAAGAAAACCTTTTCTATGTACTGCTTAATTGATTAGCTATTAAAGCTATTACTGGAAATTGTCAGAATCTTCTGCTTTGCATTTCCTTTCTTTTTTGGTACAGGATATATACTCTGCTGAAAATGTTCTCCTCTTTTCAGCACTTGTTTAGTACTGTTAGGAACTGGCAAACTGGGAGGTGTCTTGTCTAGAACACTGACCGTTTAACTTGCAGGATTCACTAATCTCAGAGTCACATTTCATCTCCTGGCTCTGCCAAGACAGAACTAGATCTATTTTCATGCAACATGTCCCATGCATGATGCAGTCTTTTAAGGAAATAATCCCTAACGAGGACCATTCCATGAATCATGTCTGAACTATATGAACATCATTTGTCAGACCGGGTTCTCAGAGGTTTTTCTGTCATCTCCATACTGAGAAGATGAGCATATAACTTTAGATGCTGAGTTTACTCTGGAACAACTCTAGTGAGGCTCGTCTCTGGTTAAGATTCCTAAATGTAGGAAAGAAAATCCACAAGGAGGTGTCTAGGCGTGCTGCAGGTGTCTGAAGCTCCAAGCCTAGTGAACCCATGTCCAGCCAGCACAGCCAGTGGAGCCCAAGGCAGTGGTTCAGCTCACCCTAAAGAATCTCTGTCTCTTCCTCGTACCGAATAGTTAGTAGAGTATGTTGAAAAATTAAATCCTGAAGTATCTGGAGATAATGAGGCATATCTGAAACGCATTGAAAAACGACAGGGAAGACTTGGGACTGTTTTAATATTATCTTATGGAAAGGCTCCCAGGAGCAAGAAGGTCCCAGCTCACTCACAAACTTGCTCAAGCTATCGCTTGATTTCTCAAAAGTTTCAGTGTAGCTCTATGGTAAACACAACACCATCAATAAATACCCTTGGGATTTTAGTGGTTGAGAGTACATCCATAAAAGCGGTTACAACCATGAGGTGAGAAACGACATGTCAGCCAGCTTTAATAATGCATTGCTCTTGACCTACATTGCTTATCAGTTACTTGGTAGCAAGACAAAGTATTAGAGTGTTAGGGGATCTTGATTTTAATTTTCATTAGAAATCAAAATGAACAAGTCTAAGACAAGTGTTAATGAAGTCAGCATCAAGTTTAGTAACTGACTGTCAGTGTCATTCCAGATCTAAGAACCTATTTGTATTTTCACTTTGTTGAGACTTGAGGAACGGCAAGACAAGTATGGACCAGCTCCTGTTTGGAGAATCACTCAAGGTGTCTAATGACCCAGTTGGTTTTCACTCTTCTAATAAACTGTAAATGATAATAATTTTTCACTCTTCCCAAATGAGACAGTTAAAGCTCATGCAGTATCTAGCTATTATATTGCATTTAATTCAGGGAGAAAACCTGTGGAAGGAAAATTTGTGAGGCCAGGTGCAAAGTTTATAATCACACATTAAAGAGCCATTTCAATACTCTCTTACTTCCTTTAATTTTTATGTATGAGGAATATATCCATAGCAGCCTTATCTTCCTGAGCTTAATACCAGCCTGGAGACTGCACTCCCTGCTGAAAGCAAAGAGATTTATTTCTCTGATTCCTAACTTAATGTTTATTTCTTCTCTGTACCTCTTAGGTCTTCTTTAACGTGACAATTTTAGATGCCTAGGCTTCTGCAGCATCAGTCAGACTCCTCTACTGACTGCAGTTTCCTTGCATCTTTCATCACAAAAATTAGAGACTCACAATATGAAGTGCTTCAAATATGGCAAAAAGCCACTTTTTCCCCTTATCAAAACAGGAAAACTTACCAGGCCTGATCAAGTTACTTGTTCATCGATAGACACTGAGAGCTTTAGACCTCTTTTCCCATGTTTCCACATGAATCAGCAATTAAAAAATTTTATGTTGATTCACTTACTCACTCTAGACAAAGTTTAGGAATTTGGAAATCATAGTTATTTTAAATGAAAACAATGGAGACTGAAACACAATTTGATCAGGCTATGTTATACCTCACATGCCTTCATCAGCTGGTGTTCATTATATCATAAAGAACATATATCTTTGTGGTAGAGACTGCTTTCTAACTATAAAAGTAAACGTAGTTTCTCATATAGCTTTGTCATGGTTCCTGACTTTGGACCGTAGATACAGACAGCATTTCTTTTGTGCACCCGCAATGGTAATTAGTGGTCAGTACACACTTTCATATGATGAAAGTCATTACATTTAGCCAGCTAATTCATCCCTTTTTTCGCTTCTAATAATTTTAGAATTACTCAGTCATGCTTTTGAACAGTATCATTAAAACCTAAGTCCCATTTAAAAAATAACATAGAAATCTATTTCTTATTGACAGCCAGCATGATTTAGCTTGCTCAGTGCCAGATTTGAAGCTGCATTTGGGCAGTTAGGTGCTGAGTTGGCCTTTCAGAAGCAGCTAAATACTGAACTCCTCTAGTCAAACAGACAAAAAACTCTACAAGACTGCTTCCTAGGCCCATTCAGTAAAGATCCTTTTCTAGCTTGTTGATTGCCCAATGTACATAGCAGTCCCACAGTTATTTCAAAGTTGAAAGTACATTCCTGTACAAGTCAAAAAAAAAAAAAAAAACCACCCACAAAATTTTTGGAAGCGATGATTCTCAAGGTGTCTGCATTCCTCTCCAGGAATACAGAACATCTGCAGAAGTGGGCTGTGGGACAGAGCATGAGTGACTCTGAGGAAAAATGGCATTAAGTGAAAGTATTGCTTTTCTGCAAACCCCCTTTGCCTCTATGCTTACTGGTGCAAACTCTCCCGGCCTGTCATTTGCAAGAGGATTAAATGGATATTCCTGTTTTGAATCATGGTACTGAAAGATGTTTGACCTCCTTCTGTGTAATAGTTGATGGATCACTTTTAATAAATCTGTTTCCAACTGGGCTGTACAATAAGGGTGCGAGGGAAAGAAGGCTGGGGGTAAGCAGAGAGGGTACTACAGCATATGGAAAGTTTGTATAAAACTTATGATGTTAACATGACTTCTTTCACCTAAGGAGAACCTATAAACTTACCTATTTTCTCAGCCTACAAATTCCATAGTATTTCCCTGGGGATGGCTGAATGGTTCAATTCAAAGGATTTTTTTAATTCTTGTAACCCTAATCTTCATCATTATTTCTAATTCCTCACTACGAAACCAGAAATATTGATGATCTAATACGTTTTACAGAGCAACACACAACCTTCTTTATGGCACTTACATCATTATGTAATATGTTATAAAGCAACTTGCATGTTGTAAAACTCATTAAAAGATATATATTTTTCTCTTAGCTTGAGTTCACGATGGCCAAAATTGAGGTGGAAAGCTATTAAAGTTCCAGAAATCCTAGCAGTACACGCTCCTTTCAAATGTTCTTTTCTACCCTCTTACTTGGTGTTTTCTGTCACATTTTCAGTATTTCTGATGTGGGTCTATTGAGAGGTAATTTCTCAGCACGGCAGCTGAAGTAAGACTCCTACGGGATTAGTAACCCAACCTTATAAATCGTTACCTGGTTTCTGTCATTTACCCTGATTTGGTCAGGACAGTTGCTAACTGAATGAAAGTGGCGTAAGCCAAAGTGAAAGAGGAATGATACTGAAATATAATACAAAAATATAAATCACACTTTTTTCATAAGTGACTGGATAGATTTTAACACTTGTCACGAGCTTTATCACCAGTGAAGGTACTAGCCACTTTGTCTGGGAAAGCCAGAAAAGGATAGTATGTTGAGCATTTTAAAAATTCATTTAGTGTTTTTAGCCTCTTACTGTTTTCAGCACTTCTCAGGTTCCTCTGTTTGCTACTCTCTTGCATACTGTATATGCACATCTTGTGCTGACTTTGTGGGATTTTTTGGCTGCAAAAGCAGACAATTACCAAGGCACATGCTTACTGCTCTAGTGGTTGGGAAAATTAGGGACTGTCATTACATTGAATTATCAGCAGGAATACAGTTCAGTTCTGTTCCCATTGAAATTGGTTGATTTCAGAAGAGCTGTGTTTCAGACTCAGATTGTAATTGGTTCTGCTGAAAATGGCCACCTCGCCAACTGCTTCCTACTTGACTCGTAATTTAAGAACTAGCATAGCCTGTCAAAGCTGGCAGCAAGGAGGCAAATCCTGCTTTTGAAAAGGTAGAGCAGAAGTCACTTAGCTGCGAGTAGCAGCCCACTGTTCCCTGTGGTGGTCAGCCCAAATTGTAATACCGACTTGCTCATATAGGCAACAACAAAACATTATTGCTGTGACTTCCATTTAATTTGGAGATAACCAAAAGTTAAAACACAAGCTGTGTTGCAATATTAATTTACATGCCATTTCACTCTTTTTTTAGTCAGCTTACTGAACAGGCCTTGTCTTCATTTGGGCATGTAAAGACCCTATCACTACATGAACTAAGTCCCTATAAGCTTTGGATAAGCAGTGAAACTGAGGCAAGTCTTTTCACTTTCCCAAACCTTCACTGTTGACACTAATTTCTTACTGTCAGTCATGAAAAACATGAACTCCATATATTCACAGAAGAGAAAAAAAACAGGTATAGAGCAGGCCGTTGTGTAGAATTCCCCTTGCCGGACAGAGAGATAAATGATTAAACATATTGCAGCATATTCGGAACAGGAGTGTTGTTTCTGCTTTCTGAGAAACATTGCTGCTGATTAAAAGCAATGCAGCTGCTTGGAGAGCTAAATAGATCCAATAAACTACAGGCCATACCTTCTCAGTGCTAATTAAGGTGTTAATTAAGAAATGTTATCTTGAGGAGGCCTGCTTGAGGGAGGGAATCCTTCATACATTTTTGTGTACCGGTAAGCCAAGAATAAGAGATGGTAATGTCCTTACTCCTGGATTTTTTTAATGAGAAGACTGATGGTATTTATTGTTTCAACTAAAGTCCCAGTATATAGAGCCATTTAACTGCAGAAAAATCCACTACCTGTTGTTACATGAAGTCTGGTCTTTTCGACTGCAAGAGAAGATGGAGTACGTTGAAGGTTTCTGCTCACTGTTTAGTTTGTAGTAATCAGCAGCACTCAAATGCAATTTTGGGACGTGGTGGATCTCACCTACAGTTGTCTCACCAGGCAATGCGTTCTGGTGGTTCTCAGTCTCCCTACATCATCACGAAGCAAAAGGCCACTCCATCACCACAGGAGACAAATGAGTACAAGGGAGATAACTTCATTGTTTCCTTTCATATTCTGTAAAACCTGGCTTCTAGACAGATAGGAAACCCATGGATTTGAGAAGATGGAAGCAATGATTTGTTCTGAGCTTGCAAAGGAGACACTAATTTTGTCAATTTGCTGTAAAAAATTAGGATTCTGGTTCAGATTGTACCCCCATATATAAAAGGGTATACATTTAATGAAAATGGCAGAAAGACTTTACCATTCAGGAGAGGGATGGATGGGAGGCAACCAGAGCAAACAGGAAAACCATACTAAACACCTGTAATCTAACTTGCTTAGCCAGGAGCTGGCCCTCACACTGAGCCTTCCCTTTGCCTCCTTCACTTTGATATTATCTCTGTACAATACTCTCTATTTTAATCCTTGTCAGTCTCTAGGAACTTGACTGCAGTTAATTGAATTAAATGAGATTTTCGCAGTGCAACCGCGACTACAAAATTGTTCAAAAGTAGTTTTCATACAGATGTAATGGCTTTAGGATACCTACAAAGAGGCTTCTAAATTGGAGTTGAGTTAAAACCGGTGAGCCTGTCCCGCTCCCTGGCTAGCACTGGTGCCTGTTACAGACCCCATGGTCACCCGGCGGAGGCGAGTGGCCGGAGCACTCGTGGGTGGGTGCGAGAGGGGCCTCACCGACCGCCAGCTTGCAGAAAGTTTAGCCCAGCCCGTGTCACAGTTCCTTTACAAATGTGCCACCTCTGCCGATGACAGACCCCACACCATTATTTTAGGTTCACCGGGAGGAGTGGAGCGGCTTTTACTGGCCTCTCTCCGCTTTGTGTGACCACTGCTGTGGGCAGATGCCTGTTTAAGGATCAGGTCTCTCCCAGCCTTTAGTTTTTTCCACACAGACCCAGCATTAGGCTGACAAGTCCTATTTTTTTTTTTTTTTTTTTTTTTTTTGGACACTGGCTTAGAAGCTGTGTATTTTTATCAGTTAATTAATTAATGACTCTACGAACGGCCTTCTCCCATTTGCGGCCCGGTTCCCGCCAGCGCGGGGCTGGCGGCACAGCCACCCTGCCGGCGGCGGGAGCCCTCACGGCGCTGCCCGGGCCTCAGCCCCGCGGCGGGGGAGAGCGGCCGCGGCGGGCGGCCCTCGGGGAGGGGAGAAGTTTTACACCCACCCCCCGCCCCCCCCTCGTTCTCTTCTTCATCATCAAGAATACTCCTCTACCGGGCAATTAATTTAGAAAGAGAGTATATGCTCATAATACTCGATCCGGATGACAGGAATCATGTGAGGAAATGCCCCGAAAGGGTGGTGGGGTTGTTTTTTTATTCCCCTTTGTATCGCTGCTGGGATGTGATCCCCGCCGCTTCCCCAGTGAACTGCGGGCAGGTGGGCTGTAGGGGGTGCCAGAGCTCCACTGAAGGCCGCAGGGCCGCCTGCCTCCGCAGGTCGGAGCCCGCCGGGAACAGGCCTTCACCGCCGCGGCGGAGCCCAGCGCCTCCCCGGAGCCGGGATCAAGTCAGCGCCGGTTGTGGCAGCGCCAGCTGCGGCCTTAAACCCGAGGGTGTCAGTGAGGTCGCAGAAAAGGGACCGGGCTTGTACTCGTCCTGCGAGTCCCGTGTCTCCCCGGCCCGAGCGCGGGGTGCCAGGTCGGCAGGGTCCCTTCGGCCGGTGGCAGGCAAGGGGGGTCTGCCCTGGGCAGGAGGGCCGAAGTAGTTTCTTCCCCAAGAAAATGTAATCAAGGGACAAAGGCGGGGTGTTAGCCATACGGAAAAAAAAAGGGGGAAAAAAATTTATATCTTTAGAATAAGAAAACACTGTTGATGAGTATTTTCTTCGTAATTATAATTCCACCTAGTGTTTTCTGTCATCTGGGGGATCCTGTGAATGATGGGGGGTTTTGGGGGTTTGTTTTGTTTTGGTTTGGGTTTTTTGGTTGTGTTTTGGGGTTTTTTTTTTGTGTGTGTATATGTGTGGTGTGTATTATCATTACTATTCACTTTTAAGCAGTAGTGCATTTCACTTTTGAACTCTGTGTTCCCATATGCCACTTCAGAGACCGCCCCGCTTAAGTGATTGTCACTCAAATTAGTCCTATTGTTTTGTGATCTATAAGTCCTCCTCTATACTGCCTGGATTAGTCAGTTCAATGGCAGTGACAAACATGCATTGTTTGTTGTTAGAGAGGGGAGTCTCACATGGGAAAACACATGTACATCCAGTCGGGACACATGCATTTCCCACCAGAGAGAGGGAGAGTTTTAGCAAACTGGTATTTATTGCTTGTTCTTGCATGCATGTTTTGTGTGTTGGGTATCACAGCTTGACAACAGGAAATAAGGTCCTGGAGAAATGTTCAGGCACGTAAAGATGTGGCTCTCAAAGGATTAACAGAGCTCCTCTGCAGTTAAAGTATGAACTGATTATTTATAGCTCTGAGTTCTGTAGCACTAACATTAGGGTTAAGCCTGAAAATAACAGGTACAAAAGGAAGGATCCAAATCTGTGCAGCCTGAGTTGGCAACGTTTAGAGGGAACTAAAGCCAACGGAAGCTGTGTGAGGCACTTGAAAAAATAATTTTGTTCCCACAGAAGTGCAAAAGCATCAGGGGAGAAAATTAATTCAGTACTTGTATTTGATGGTATGATATCAAATATTTAGGAAGAATGTTAAGAAACATTATATAAGGAAGAATTCACCAATTAAACATATTTAACGAAACTGATACTCTTATGAGGAAATATTTATAGCAATTTTCTTAAATATTTTCAGCCTAAAAAAGGTTGTTTGCACTCTGCTAACTTTAATATTTGCTATGCTAAAAAGTGTCATTTCTTGTCTGAAGTAAGTGAATTTCATAATACATACCAATCTACTCTACCTGGGTGGAAACAAACCCGGTCAGTTTCTCCTCACAGTTATTAGTAACTTTATCCCAGAAATTACAAAAAGCCTGCTAGAAATTAGTTTTCTGTAGGCAGACAATGCTGGAAGAGTCGCCTCTGCAAATCTGTACTGCTTTCAGTCTTCCCAAGGTTCCTGTTGAAATGTGAGTTCTAGAGAATAAAACAGTTTTTGCTATCAAAACAAGCGGGATCTTACTGTAACATTACAAGAGGTCCAAAAAACTTTTGCATTAATTGTTATTTTTCCCACTGAAAATGGAGTTGCATAAAACTGATCTGACCAAAACCTAGGTGAATAGTCCAAATACGTTTCCTCCTATACTTCAATACAATTTTCTCTTATTTTTCTTTTTTCAGAAACTTCCTGCGTTCTCTTCTTATAAATACTTGCAAAAAATACGCATTTTGATCTGGCATATCTTCGTACACTAGAAAGCAAATTTTAAATGTTTTCTGTGGTCATTTGTATAAAGAACAGATATCAAATCTGTCAAATAAGAAAGAAAAAAAAATCACTACATTTTCCATTTCTTTGGGTTTTCAAAATGAAGCAGCACCACTGGAATTTCAATTGTTTGGGTTTTTTTCCTTGATTATGAATCCATTACAAAAAATACTCTCCATTCCTAGGTAAATAAGAAATCGGATCAATTTATAGGCTTGAGCATAAGGCAAAGCATGAAAAAAAAAAAAGAGGAGTTCTCAGGTCTGTCTGTTTAAATCAACGGGAGTGCTACAGTATGAGTTAGGGTTTTTACATGTCCGTGTTACCTATGGCGGTTATGTGGGACGTTCTGCATTAGCCTGTGTAGCTGTAGTCTCAGTTTGATCAAGATTCCGTTTCCTTATTGTTTTTGCGTGGGAGAAATGCTGCTTTCAAATGCATGGTTTTTATTATCCTAGAATTTCATCTGTTGTTGGGGTTTTTTCCTGGAAGTTAGAATTGTTCCCCATGTGCATAATTTCATTTGTAATTTTTCATCAGAAGCTGCCATAAAGTACATTCTAATCTTATTTATTAAAAGCAGTTGCCTCTTATGATAAAACTATTTTTTGACAAGGCGACACAGGCTTTTCTCTAGGAACTACTCATGTTAACAATGACATTGGTTTCAGAGAATAAAATCATTCAGAATGAATCATGAAGTTGCTAATGATTTGCTAGATGAAAACATATCAAAATAGATTTTTTTTTTGAAACTCACAACTTTTATTCTGTTTTAAGTTTCTTTTGCTATGCATTGAGCTTGTAAGCAGAAAGCATTAGGAGGACTTTTCATCTTGATTAAAGGCTGACGTGCATAACTGTTTGTACACCGAAATAAAAATATGCCCCTTAGAGCAATGGCACTCGACCTCTAACAACTGAAGAGCCATTTAAAATCACAAAGAGCACACAAGTCAAAAAAAGAAAAACCCACAAAAATGCATGTGACAACTTTATTAAAAATTATGAATGAATGCGTTCATCAGAAACAGTTAAGAAAATGCAAAGGCACTCTGCAGTTGGTGTCTTAGGGCAAAGTAATTGATTGGGTAGATTGTATGTTTTTACAAGAAGGAAAAAAGAAACTTTACATACGTAAATGGAAGGAAATGGTGAAAGATATCATCCAACAAGTTTGTAGAATAGCTGAAAAGAAACAGAGCTGAGCCAGCATGTCATACGATTTCTCACTCAGACCCATGATAAAAGCTCTATACAGGCCTCTGAAGAATGAATTCCATAGGTTGAGTACCACTGCCATTAAATATTGTAGGTGCTGAGGTTGTTTTCATTTTCCTTTACTGTTCCTTTTGAAGTTTTTCACTGCGTGAATATCAAGTAACATTTTTAATGCTGTGGTGATAGATTCTGCTTTATAACAGAGCATTTTGCAACTAGGACAGCCTTTCCGGCGCTGAATGCAGATTTGGCTGTAGGGAAAGGCAAAACTCCCTTCGCTGATTATATTCCGCTATCTAACCTGAAAATCACTGCTGCATATTCTGCATTTGTTCTGCACAATAAATTCCCATTTGATTTCCAGAGTAAATCTGCGCAAAGGCTGAGTCAAGAATTGCAACAGCAATCCACAGTGGAAAGGGAATTCTTCCCATGTGTGCCGCTGCTGCTGCTGCAGGCTGCTTCACCAGGATGTCAGTTCTAAAGCACAGAGCCAAATTCAGCCTTGTGCTACCTCCTTTCAGACCTTTTTGAACTCGATGAGGCTATGGAGGGTAAGGAATTTGGTTTTTACTTACTATGAAGCTGTTTAATGCAAGATGTATGGCAAAGAAGTACCAGCTATGAAATGTAAATGCTGAAAATGGCATGACTCTGTTTAACTCCTTGTTACTTTTCAATGCTATGGACAAAAATTGGAGCTGACATTTCTCTTTGATCTAGTTTACCCATCTCGCTCTGCTGCTATCAGCAGTGTGTGACAGCAGCAGACATTAGCTAGGAAAGAGGGAATAGGGAAGAAAGAAATGTAATCCTCCCTGTGGCCTTCATGGGAGCACACTGAATTAGAGCCAGACGCTACACTTTTAGGTGGACTTAGAAAACAATGCCCTTCTCCCAGCAATTGTATGTGCATGCCAGGATATAGGGGAATACAGTCCAATTGACTCATTTATTTGCAAAATTAATAAGTAAAGACAGAAGGCAAAATTGAAAAACTGAATACACCTGAACCCACGCTGAAAACGTGACGTTTTGTTTCATTCTGCTTGAATTACAGAATACAAATCAGGATGTGCATCTTGTCCATGCCTATGTCTTCCTTTTGAATTTTGCCGTATTTTTGGTCTCTGTAGCAGAGGAGGGGAACAAGGATCGTCAGAGGAACGGAGCAACTTGTGTGTGAGTAAAGACATTATTCCATTCAGCTTTGAAAAGAGGTAGCTAAAAGGGAATATGGTAGGTATTAATAAAATTGTGAGCAATTTGGAGAAGGTTGAATAGGAAGCAACTATCAGCATTTCAGTACAAGTTTTGGAGGGCACCCGAAGAAGCTATCAGAAAGCAGATTTAAACCACATGCCCAAAAAAGAGTGTTACGGACTCTCTAACCAGAGAATTTAAAAAGGAGTGAATGCATTCAAGGAAGACTAGTCCAGTCATGCTAGAAACTGTCCAGCCTTTCATGCCTTTCTCTCTTAATTCTCCACCAAATGCCCACTTTCTTGGTCAGAGACAAAATTCTCTACCAGCTGGCTGATCAATATGGTTGTTCTGATGTTCCTGTCATGATTTCAGCAGTTTCAGTATGGGTTACTCAAAGTGTTTCCATTTCTAAGACTCAAATCCTTCATGCTTTCTTGTGAGGGTCTACTTGTGTTAATATATTGTTCAAGACAAGGAATACAAAGCCCTATTTTATCTTCACACTCTATATGTAATTTTAGAAATATTAGTTTTCACATAACCATCCTGCTGCTACTCCTCTGATCACCTCACAGCTTTGTGATGATTTCTAGTGCAGAACATTGCATCCCAAACACTGCGATGCGTTTACCTAATACCACTGTATTTTTTTTCTGTTATTCCCCTGTTATTTCATTTTCCTTACATTTTAAGAATGTTCCAGACTATCAGCAGAGTTAAAACAATACTTAGCATTTTAAATGATGATTCCTTTATTATGCTGGAATTTCTAACATCTTAGACAGTCAGGTTTACTAAAGTCAAGCCTTATATTTGGTTGGTTGGTGAATCAAGGAGGGAAAGGAGACAGCAAACTTCTTCCCCTTGTAATGGTTGAATACTGTAGCTTCCACTGATCTTTGTAATAAAGGACATGGAGAAGATTGAGGTACTCAATACCTTCTTTGCCTCACTTCTTTACTGGTAAAATAAGCCTTCAGGAATCCCAGGTCCCAAGGGGCACTGGGGAAAGTCTGGATAAATAAAACCTTGGTGGAAGATCAGCTTAGGGTACGCTTAAATAAACTGCACACAAACGAGTTTATGGAACCCAATAGGATGCACCCAAAAATGCTGAGAGAGCTGTCTGATGTCATTGTGAGGCCACTCTTTATTATCTTTGACAGGTCATAGTGATTGGGGGAGTTTCCTGATGACTGGAAGAAAGAAAATCCCATCCTTATCTTCAAGAATGGCAAGAAAAGGATCCAGAGAACTACACGTCAGTCAGCCTTACTGATTGTGTGCATCATGATGCAGAAGTAATTCTGGAACGTATTTCTGGACATATGAAGGACAAAAGGTGATTTGGAGTAATCAGGATGGCTTTAGGAAGGGGAAATCATGCTTGACCAAGGCTTAATAGGCTTCTCTGATTAGATGACTAACTTTGTGGGTGAGCAGACAGCAGTGGCTGTTATCTTGGCTTTAGTGAGGCTTTCAGTGCTGTCACCTGCGACTTCCTCGTTGACATATGATGAATCACAGTTGGATAAAAGGACAGTGAGGTGGAAGGAAAACAGTCTGAACTGTTGCACTTGAAGGGTTGGGTCATGGGCATGAGGTCCATCTGGAGTTGTCACTAGTTCTGTACTCCGGAGGATGACACTAGGGCTAGTAATGGTTAACATCTTTATTAATGACCAGGATGATGGGACAGAGTGCACCCTCACCAGATTTACAGATGAGAGGTGGTTGATAGACCAGATGGCTGCACTGCCATTAAGTGGGATTTTGAGAGGTTGTTGAAGTGGGCCAACAGGAATCTCCAGAGCTGAACAAAGGGAAATGCCAAGCCCTGCCTCTGGAGGGGAAGAAACCACAGGCACCCACCCAAACAGGCTGGGGGCTGACTGACTTGAAAGCAGCTTTGTAGAAAAGGCCCAGGGCTCCTGGTGGACACCAAGTGGAATGTGAGCCAGCAAAATGCCCCTCCAGCAAAGGCAGCCAGCAGCAGCCATGCTGCATTAGAGCGAGCTTCACCAGCAGGTCAAGGGTGGTGATTCTTCTCCTCAGCCACGCTGAGAGCACGTCTGGAGTGGTGTGTCCAGGTCTGGGCTGCCCAGTGCAAGAGAGACTTGGACATGCAGGAGCAAGACCAGTGAAGGGTCACAAAGATGCTGAAGGGATTGTAGCCTCTGGTGTATGAGTGACTGAGAGAGCTGTGATCACTTAGGCTAGAGAAGGGAAGGCTCAGGGGAAAATCTTACCAATGTGTGATAGCAGGGAATAAAGAAAATGGAGCCAGACTCTTCTCGGTGGTATCCACTAGAAGGTTGAGAGGCTACAGGTACAAACTGAAACGCAGGAAATTCTACATAAACAAAAGAAGGAAAGAAAATACTGGAAGAGCGATTGATCACTTGAACAGGTTGCCCTGAGAGGCCCTGGAGCCTCCATCCTTGGAGATATTAAAAAATTCAGCTGGTCAGTATCCTGAGTGGCTTGTTGTAGTTGACTGTGGTTTGAGCAGTGGGCTTGGACTAAATGATCTCCAAAGGTCCTTTCTGATCTTAAAGGTTTTGTGAGAATAGCCAACAACACCCACCTGAGGGGGTCGCGTCAATGAAGTGCTCCATCGGTAAACTAAGAGCTTATGTGTGGTGCTCAGTAGAGTATTGTACATGGTAGTGATGACCAGGAGCCACAACATGACATCTACAACAACCAGGTTTCTGCTTGGTGCTCCGCTGTACTATGTGGCAGTGCTCTTCTCTGATTTGTGTGGTATGGATGTAGCTTACATAGATTTCAAAATTCCAGAAATGCCGGTGGAAGTTCGTTGTTGAGCGGGCTGTATCTAGAAAAGATTGCAGGTCTAGTAATATTTAAGACTTTGATCTGGAAGCACATGCAGGACTGCAGTTGAAAAAATCAAAAGAAAAAACCAAAGAGATTAACAATACTGGGGCTAGGTGGTCACATCTTGATGCATTAGTGAAAAAGATGCATTCATGGAGGTGGGAGGGGGGAGGGACATACAAAATTACATGTCAAGGAGTACTGTGGATGGCTACAATATGGAGAGTTGCATGCTGAGAAGTAACTGATACTGACAGTGGAGTGTTTGAATGGCCAAGTTGAGGGAAAAAGGAGAATATGCTCCTTGCATAGGATAACAGGGAAGTAATGAAAAATGTGTAGGTATATCCGCATTTTAAAGGATGCCTAAAATTGGCGAGAAGACTCACAGTGATTATTTGGGACCCAGGAGGAGGCAAGAAACGTAAAGATCATTCTTTACTGCAAGAAATTTAAAGATCATTCTGGTTATTGTATTAAGAGTGTCAGAGGTGATTTGATCTCACCGTAGAAGTAATGTCAGGAGAGACAGTGCAGGATACTAAAGGCTCTTTAATCTAGTAGAGAGAGGCATAATTAGAACCAGTGGCTGGAGGCTGAGGTAAGACAGAGTCATCTGAGAAATCAAGTGCATGGTTTTACAGTTGGTCTGAGAAGCCCTTGAAACAGATTACGGGGGTAAAGTGGTGGCTTTTCCTTCTCGTGGTGTCTTCAGCTCAGGACTGGACGATGTGTTACTCCAAGGTATTGTGCAGCATACAGTGAAAACAAGATGAAAGTCAGGCTTGCCATTAGTCAGGAGGTCAGTTTTGCTTGACTGATAATGGATGCCCTGCAAATGAGCTCTGTGCCACTGCAACTGGGGATTGAAGCTCTCTGGCCTGTTAGTGACTGTGTGAAGTTCTTTTACGATGAACAACAAAATAATTGCTTTTGGCCTTAAAATCTGTGGTTTGCATTAGAGGAGTGAGAGAGCTCTTTACTATGTGTTTCTAACCTTAACTATCCTGCCCCACTCTGCTCAAACAGCTGTAAGGGAACATCAACGCCACCAGCTCTATGACCTGATCTCATTGTCTTCAAACAAGAAGGGTTGTGTGTGTTAAATGTTAAATGTATTCTAAATATTGTATAAACTGAGTTTAGAGATGCAGAACTTAAGGAGCAGTTTCAAGGCACTTTGGTTAGAACAGTGTATAATGCTTACATAAAGGTGATAGAACTATTATGCCCTATCTAAAAATTAATCCATTTTAACGCAAGGTGTCAACAGGTTAATATTTTATAGCATAAATACTGGCAGAGAATCCCTGCATTCTCTGCTTACATTTTCATGAGCTCAGTAAACTGAAACAATAATCTTAATGGTAAGGAAAAACAAGACTAAATTACAAGTTGCAGCAGCTATTGTCAATTTTACAAATCCAACAATAGCCTGCAGGGTTCCAGGTTTGTTTCTAGCTGCTCAGGAAGCTTGTGTGATTTGCTCACACATTTTTTTCTTATACCCCAGAGCTGTGCATCTGCTGGAGTCGGGGATCTAATATTCTCTTTGAACTTCCTTAGCATCCTAGTGCATGCTGTGATCCATAATTAGTGCATGCACACACACATACACACACACACATGAGCGATATTAACTCCTGAATGTCGGAAGTTTTGCTGTGTCCAGCACCTCGTTTAGGTGCTGCACAAGGAGAATACAACTCTTGCTCTAACCTTGAGGTTGAAAGTCTGCAGTTATGACTTGTATCCTTAGAGGGAAGGAATAAAGAAAACATAACTTGTTGTTTTTCAGGGGTGATGCTGTGATGCAATTTTCCAGATGTGAAGAAGTTCTTAAGATCAAGGAAGCAGCTGCAAATGGCACAGAAATCTAAACTGTTTAAAGTTCCATTAGTGATAAAAGATGTGACTGCAAACGCCCCTGGAAGACTTAGATGCTTTCTTTGTCTGTCCATAGGGCAGCATGGCTAAGATGTGACAATATGTATAGCTTCTGGAGAGACAAGTTTGGAGCCAGAAGGCAGTTTGTGTTTTTATTTGTTTGTTTAAAAAAAAAAAAAAAAAAAAGAATCAAACACAGAACAATTGGACCCTGCAATCAGTGGGATAAGAATGCAGGTAAGTCTGACAAGTTGTGCCATTTGTGGGCGTTCTTACTAGGGACTTGAATGAGTACGTACCCACCCGTCTGAAACAAGTGGATAAAAGTCAAATTCCATGACAGAGTCTCCATTTGCATGGGGAATTGGAGTCTCAAGGGCTGCTCCGTGCTCCACTGTGAGCACTTCATGGGTTTCTTATGGAAGAGCAGCACTTGTTGAGTAATTGTTTGCAATTAGGAGCGCTCTCATTTCTGTTAATGGCGGTGATTCACACAAATCTGCATTTGTTTTGCAGTAATGAACAAGACATTAAGCACCTCATATCCTTGAGATATCCAGTCTGTTTCAATGGCAATAAATAAAATAAAGGTAAATAATGGGAGGAGGAGAGGAGATGTATGGAGGGGCACTGATCAAAGATTTGTCATGGGGCATAAGCACAAATGTAGAGGGATCATGCCTGTATGAACTTGTAGAGCTTTAACTTCCTAGTTACTGGTGTGTTGCATCTTAATTGCAGGAAAAGAATCGTTATGCTCAGTCATGTTTAGCGACACCGTTAAGGATCTGTATTCTGTTATTGTCAGGGACATCCACACAGCTATGTTTGAAGCTTTGCACCTTTTTTTAGAGACTGAAGAAGGACCTCTGTTAAACATCTTTTGAGATGATGAGTTATAGTAGTAACAGAGCCAAGACCCTAAGTTATCAGAAGGCTACATACCCAACAAGGGATTCACTGGTCAGCTTGTGTTCATATCTTAAATGTCTAAAATAATCGCAGGGCCTTGTATTCAGATTTCTGACTGCTTTTATTTTTTCAACATGCCACTGAAGCGTGCCAGGCTGTCACTGAAGTACCACAACATGCATTTGTGTGAAAATTACATTACGATATTTTGCACCGATTTGCTGTTCTGTCAAACATGCTTTCTCAACGCTGTCTCAGTAACTTCCTGATGCAACAGGCACATGCCAGATTATTAGATAACCTTCGTTCAAACTGAGTTTGGAGTTGCTTTTATCCATTTTTCTCTGATGCAATTAGCAGGGCTTTGCATGCGTGTAAATATAAACAAAAGGAGAAACAGAAGATAACTCCAAAAGTTCAGGCCTCCCTGGTTAGCAGATGACCCGAAGTCTAGTGAGACTTGCCTTGGAGTGTGGGGTGTATAGCTATCACGTGTGCTTGGTTTTCCAGGGTGAACAAGAACGGTTGCTTTAAGCACACAGTAACTATATTGTTCCAAGAGATGGGCATCACAGAATTATGATTTCATCTAAAGCCAGCTCCATGACTGAATGTCCAGGTGTCACAGCAAGATCAGAAGATGCCAACACATTTCTGGAACATGCATGAAGTCCTTCACTTCCCTGCTCCATCCCACCTCCTAGAATCCAGGCTGTCCTGCGGGTCAGGCTTTCCCACAGGTCTGGAAGAGAAGGACCTGAGTATGGTGTATTGGTTAGGTTGCCTCTCAGCTGAGGTGCAATTTTACTTATGTGAAGCACATTTTAAGGATTGGTGAAATGCAGCCCATGCATGCTGTAATCACAGGATTCTTAAACTTTATTTACAAGATGCAACTTTTATACAATTAGTATATAATAATCTGTTCTGATGATATCTGTCCACATTAAGATTTTGCCTTCTACAACTAGCTGCACCAAATATTTAGAACAGAAACATGGCCATTCATTATTATTATTTATTTATGCTTTTATGGTACTACTAAAAAATCCTCATGTAACCGCAGCTGGTCTCTGTAGGTTACAATTAAACTATCTTCTAATCAGCAGTCTTAGATGAGGAAAAATAAATAGAGTTTAAATGTTGGGTTAGAAAAGGATTTTATCATGTTATAACTGGTGCCCTCGTGTCAACTGGCCCTGGTCATATTTTGATTTCCTATGGTAGTAGTTAAGGTTAAATGCGATTGTCATTGTTCGTTACAAGGGCATACAGGTATGAGAGACCAAAGTGCTCCTTGGGGCATCTAAGATTCAGAAACACGTTGTTGGCTCTTAATGATGACCTCACTTTTGCTCCTTTCTGGAAATAGAAAGGAAGAAAGAAGTTCCTGCCACACTCTCCTTTCAGTAATACGGAGAAAAACGTGGATGTAAACAAAAATCCTTTCGTTTGAGATTGGGTGCAGCGTGAAGTATAACATGGAGCCAAGCTGTACAATGGCTTCCACCTCCATCAAGAAGCTAAGCTGTGAGTACACAGATAAATAAAACTGTCAGAAAGCTTGTGGGTTGTTTGCTTGGTCTGGGGTGTGTGTATGTGTGGGGTAATTTGTTGTTTTGGTGGGTATTTTTAGAAAATAATCTTAGCGAGAAAGCTACCTCACAGCAAAGAAAGAAATACAGTCTGTGGTGCTGTTCAAACTAAGCACAGGCAGCTCTAAACTCACAGCCCGAAGATTATTTCTATTCCACTGCTCCATGGCAGTTCTGACTGATTCAGGCCAGTTTTGAGGAACTCTTGCAGCATGAGTATGTAGTCCTGCCTGCCACATGGTCACCCACTTGTCTCTGAAATGTGGATTAAGAGTAGTTGATTTGGGTGCTTGCAGAAGCAGTAAATTATCCCTCCGAGCTCTACTCTGAAACAAGGCGAATATATTGCAATGGATATTAACACGTTCTTTATCTTCCCTTCTCACATACAAGTTATTTCAGTTTGCTTAGAAAAGCAAAGGAGAAGCTATTTTCAACCAGAAACTATACATGCATTGGCTCTGCACGTATATCTCTATGTGTGTTCCACAGTCCTTTATGAAGTGCACAGTGTGGATGTCTGTTAGGCGTTTAGCTCCCTACCCAGATAGAGTGTATCATAAAGCCTAAACTAGATCAGTCATAGGAACCAAAGGAGTTTCCAGCTTTTTTTGATTCAGAGAAGCAGCTGAAAATTTCCTTTACAAGTACAGTACATTTGGGCCTTCAGCTGTAGTGAACTACGACTAGAAAACGGTAGTTTATCATTCACAGCAGTGAAAAAGGAGGTCATACAAGGATCACCTCTCCAATGACATAAACATGAGACTTTTCTCACAAGCTGTCAAACTTCAATTGTTGGTGAGATCTGTTGTGTCAGTGTTTCATAATAATTGCTTCTAAGTCTTGTTAAGGGTCTAAAACAAATTACCTGAGTGACATGCTTTTGGCACCAGTGAAGGAACAGCGAGGGGAATACATATTGCATAACAGACTTGCCTATCAAGATTTTCTTTGCATTTATTGCAGCAATTGTACTATTACTTTCCATTATTTGAAATAACCATAATAAAAGTTGCGAGTTGTCTCATGCTCACAAGGAAACATTTGTTCCCTGGATAATAGTCTAGCTGGCCAACATAAACTCATTCATAACAATAGGCTTCTTTTTAAGAAGAGGTGTTTTAAACAAATTGAAAAAAGTTAATCCTTTCAGTTATGAAGGCCTTTCTTTAGATTTAAATAGTCATCTTGACTGTCTTTGCACCGTAAGTCAGGTACTATTTCTTTTACATCATATGCAATAAATGGATGGCGGGTTATAGATATTAATGAAAATCAACAAGACACCTGTCCTAACCTACAGAAATGCACTTGCTCGCAAAAATATATCAAATTACATATATTTTTATATATAAAATTTATATGTATTTCCTTGTTCACAGCAGTAGAGGAAAGCGAAATGACTTATGACTTGCAAAACGCTGCTCCGGTTTGATTATGTATAATGAGATTTATATGAGAGTGTGGAAAGGGGTTCTGGGATTGTTTGTTGGTTTGTTTGTTTTTTTTTTTACATTGACCAAACATGCAGGCAAAAGCCCCACTGAATGAAGAATGGGTCAGCCCGTCTCCTTTTTACTCTCATAAGCATATTTCATACAGAAGGTCAGATAGGTAAGCACTGTACCTTGCAAAACTTACAATGTCAGCAATGAGTCAATTTAAGTGTAAAATAACTCAGAGGCAGACAAGAGGGACAAATACTTGATTACTTGTGACTGCCGCTTCTTTAGGCTTTTATTTAAAAAACAAACAACCAGCCAAAACCCCTCTCTGCTTGCAGGACCAGGTCTATTTTTCAGGCACAAACTGCTTTTTGGATTTGATAAACAAGACACATCAGCTAACAATTTAAACTCCAAAGCCATAGTAATAGGTATGTGGCTTTTCCCCAGAGGCTTGAAGTTAAAATGCTACGAGCGCTGCAGAATGGCAGCTAAACACATGTCCCTTGGGCTCTGCAAGGCTTCATTCTGCACGATGATGGAAATGTGCAAAACAAGTTGAATGCAGATTTGGCCGTTTCCACCAAGCTGCAAAAGCCTAAAGGATTTTGCCGTTTATGTCAGGGGATCAAGCTCTCATTGCTCAGTTTAAAGCAAAAAGTTACCATGCTGAATGTCACTTTTTACTTTGTCCAGGACCAAAGAAGTAGAACTCTTAATTAGGACATCGCAGACATGATGTTAATCCTTAAAATGGGCATGTTACATTGCATAAAACAAAAATGACCTTTCTTTGTAAACAGCTTTTTTTGTCTGGCAGTTTTTCATTGTGCTATCATGCTACTCATTCGGGTTCCATTGTTGGTGACTGATCGTTTAAATGCCACCCCGATACGTGGATTTGATGCAGTTTTCCTCTCAGTTGATCTCAGACAGCAGTGTGCTTCGCTGTTACTTGTTCCTTTCAGCTTCAGAGGACTGAGGAGTTACCGTCTTGGCCCTGGGCCTCCACCCCAGCACAGCCAGGGCCTGGGATGAGGTGGAGATGCCCTCTGACTTGCACAGCGCAAGCTCTTCTGGATATGCCGAGGTCACTAAGGGTTTTCTGAATAGTGCTGCTTAGTTAGAAAGGTGGGGCCTCTTAGGGAGAAGCAGTAGTTGACAAGCAATAGGAATTATTCTAGTTTTGATTAACAGCTATTACTTTAAGGATTTGTGTGATCATGTAGTTGATGATTAGCGAGTATGTAATTCCCTTAGAACTGCGTTTGCTGTGTGCTGGTAACGGTACAGGACTAAGGACTGCTGCCCTGGCTGCGGTTTGCACTTGCAGCTTTCTTCTGCCTTTGTAGCCTACTGTAAACAGCATAAAAGCTGTAGTGTGTAGGGACTGATTAGTATTCTACAATAGTTTAAGAACCCTCTGATGGGCCTCCTTCACATGTATTGTGTAAGTCATGAGTACCAGCGCCAAAGGAGACATAAATTAAGCCATGTATGTTAGCGTGTAGTTGGCAAATGCAGTTATATGGACCTTCCTCTAGTAAAATATTTTTACTATATTGAGTCAGCAGCAAAGATACAATGGCCTTTCCCACTAGGTAAAGAACCAAATTTTATTATGTGTTTGCTCAGTGAAGGAACAAATGTAGACCGCAGTGTGGTCTACATTCCAATGGGGGTTCTGAGTACTATTGCAAAATAATACTAATAATGCTAGAAAGTGGTTGACATTATTATGGTGGTGATGTGTATGTGAAGTTTCACAAACAACTCTTCCCATAGTCCTTGGCATCAGACCACCATTCTGCAAAAACAAAGTCATTCCACTCCATTTCCAAATTAAGACAAAGCCTTCACCTCTTGCTGAGAAAATACAGTCCTACAAAACATGCACCATTTATCACATATGGCTTGTCAACCCAAACCAAGCACTCTTCTTAACTGCCCACAAACTGACAGTGAGAAATATTGTTCTGTCATATTTTATTCTCCACATACATTCTAGAAACAACCCTATTTCAGATCCATTGTTCAGCTGCGATCTGGACAGCCCAAGCTACTCTTCCCACCCTCCAAAGTATATAGTGGCTGTAAAACCACACAACAGCTCCCTGATTTACCTCCTGGTATAGACCAAATACCACACTATAAGAACTTTATGGTACATGAGCAGTTTCATGCCTAATTACTGTATTTGTGTGTGCAAAATTAGAAGCTAAGTCTAGAAAATGTGCCTCTAAGTTGTTTCAGAACTTGAAGAGCATGGATTTTCCTTTTGATATTATTATTATTCAACTCAGATCTGAACTCAAAGTCATTCTTAATGTAATGAATTTTACTTCAACCTTTCTTATGTTCTAAAAAAATATTTAAAATCTTAGAGTTAGTTTTATCCATGTAGTGACATATATCTTATTCGCTTGGGAGTCCAAAAGGTCTTCTGCAGTTATTTAGAAACTAATCTCTGTAAATCTGTTTAAAAGTAATAAAATGTGTAAAATATTTTATAAACTTTTGTGATATAGGAGACAGTCTTTGCATTTCAATTTATTTTTCCTGTTAAGTAGAAGACACATGTTTTGTGAAAAGTCAGTTTAAGCCTTTTGGGTAAAGATGATGTGCACAGGCTGGGCTAGGGGAAGGGCCATCGCCCTTTGCATCCAACTTTTGCAGAGTTGCTGGGTAAATTTCTAAGTGAGTGTATCTGTGTTGTTCATAGACTGCATTGATCCTATCCGATTCTTCCAGCGAGGATGAAGAATAGCTCTTTGACATAAAATGGTGTCATGGTATTGCCCTGTTACTTATTGCCGAGCATTGTGGCTGGCTCAAAGATAAGTGGTCCATCCTGGGACTGCTGAGATTCTGGGATTAGTTCTTACTCCAGAGCGAGCAGGCTGACACGACAAGTGAGGAGGGCTGATCACACATCTGTCACACTTCCACTGGTGTAGTTACTTCTGAATCTTAGACCTGAAATTAGTGTATTTTTGCCCTATGTTTGTGAGGAACAACCTTTCCTACAATAATCTGAAGGAAAGATCAGATAGGCCGCTGAATATCAATTAAGTCCCACTGACTTCAGTGACACGGGATATGACCGTACACCTTCTGTGATTTATATGGTGCTGTAAGCTAAAATATCTTTTACAGAATGACGATCAGTGCAGTTCTCTGACAGCTAATTATGTGACTCTCACAATTTGGAAGTACTAAACAAGATTTCTGTCATAAACAACATCATAAATCTGGAATAATTCAAGTTTTATTGTAATGCATTACGTGGAAGTTTAGATCATCTGCTGAGGTTCCTTTGCGTCTTTCCTCCTGTCCGTGCTAGTGGAGTTGTACTGACTGGATCTAGGCCTACCGTAAAAATGCAGTTTCTGCTATCAGAAATGCCAGGTTCTACCAATAAAATCCTGGGAAGCAAAGAAATTAATTGAGTCTGTAACTTTGTGAAACCAACTGAGTTCAGGAGGTTCCCTGATATATAAAAATGATTAAACAGATTATTTTGGATATTTTTTTTTTTTTTTAAATTAAGGAGTACAGATTCCTAAAATATACCAGTGCCAGAGCTTTTGTTTTTCCTGGCTTCAGTCTGCTGTGAATCATGTGGACAAGGAGTATTACTAGTGGTTTTTTACAACAGGAGTCAACATTTTCCAAGTTTATTTTAACTCTAAAACTGATCTTGTGCTGTGACCACCTAAAACTTTTAAGGCATGTTGTTTGTACGAGCTCACTAATCAGCGATGATGCACCATAGTGTTTACCACATCAGCCAATCGGATGTTTACTAAACTTACAGGCTAAATGAAGTCAGACACTGCAACTACAAGGCAATTTCCTTTTCTGAATTGAGATCAATATTTACTAGCTTTCTACAATGTTGCCTATGCTTGCTTGATCAGCATCTGCTTCTGAAGACCATTGATTGTCCAGAAGGCCTTTTCAAAGGCAGATAATGCTCTTTTCAAATACACTTTGTATTGATCAGCAAAAAGAAAGTTTTTGATGGTGCAGAGTGCAAAAGCCATTTATAAAGATTAAGGACAGTGATATGTCACTGTGGGTCACAGCGAGGTTGAATTAATATGGGCTAATGCATGTTCTACTTTTGAAGACAATAGACAAAAGTATTTGAGGATTTAAGTGATAGTATGCCTCTACTTGCAAAATACCTGCTATACTATCTCCAGGGAATTAAACCTTTCTCCTTCAAAAATGAATTACTTGTCCCTACTCTCTGGTCTCTTCCCACATGACAGTTCATATTCTGTGTCCTATGACAAATTAATATATGAACTTGGTGGACTGTGGAATTTGATAAAAAAAAGAAACTTTGATTTTCAGTGTTTTAAACCAATATGAAATATAAAGAGGTGAATACAGTCAGAATTTTTATGGCAAAATAAATGGGCTAGAGTAATAGAAAGATACCTTGAGCTTTCACCAAAAAAACCCCAAGATTAATCCAGGAGTAGGTTTCAAAGGTTTTCATAAGTTTTGATTCTTGTACCTGTTTTTTCATGTTTGAGGAATATGGTGCTTCTGAATTTTGTCCTAGAAATGTAAGAGTGTGTTCTGAAAGCCAGGGTATCATCCTGAAAGAAAAAAAAAGATGATGGGATATTCACAGAGGTTCTGGTGCAAGAGTTGGTGCTATGAGAAATTAATACAGGAGATGAGGCTGGGAAGACTTCAGAGGGCTTCTTCAAGTATGTGATAGACCAGTTACGCTTCTAAAATAAACAAAATGGGAAGAGTGTGTATGGTCTGCTGTTGTCTACATCTCTCCAACAATAATAACTGCATGAAGTAAGCATTTGGTTTCCTAGCTGGAGTTCTCTGCAAATGCCAAGGTTGATCACTGGAATATGGCACATATCTCCCATTAAAGTAAACAGCAGTGGCATATATATATGTTCAAGGACAAAATTCTACTCTGAGTCTTTTAGCAACTTCAGTAACATATTTTACGTACAGGAAATATGTGTCTCTCCTGAGCCTCTTGTCAAAACTTTCTCTACCTATATGAGTCTTCTTTGCCCCCTGCCAAATGTGATATCCACAAAGAGCAAATTCCTTTCTATTGTCTTAACTAAGAGAAATTGATAATGATTAAACAATTCACTTGACAGATTAATAAAGCTCACACAGAATTTCTCTGAGTCTTTCTGCATATTGTGGGCTTCTTTCTTCCTTTAACAGACTCTTTATCTCCAACTTTGGTCATGATGCATTAAAATAGTCTTTTCTCTAACAGGTGAAACTTCCTTTCAAAGGACTTTAAAGACAGAAAGTACAAAATAAACTGGTACTAAATTTCACAGGCATCCCTAATAGGCCCCATAGATCAACACCTCAAGATGTGTGTAAAATAAAGATACAAGCTGAAGAGTTGTTAACGGTTTGAATTTAGTTACGAGTGTCCAAGGAAATCAATTCTGACCCAAAATGCGTAGTTGCACTAGCTCAGAAGGAGCCTGGGAAGGCTGAAGTCTTTCTGGAGTGGCCAAGTATATCTGTGACAAGTACTTGACTGAAATAGAAAAGAGGCTACTTTTGTTTTGCTTTCTCCCCTTCTTATACAGAAGCCAGGGTTTTTCCCAGTCTGACCCTGAGGCTTCCTTTGCCGGTTTACTTTTGCTCTTTTAAACTCATTGAGCTTTTTTTCATAAACTTTTCTTGGTTTTCATCCGTCTCAGGTCCCTGGAGGAGGTCACTGCCTCCAAATGTTTTATCATCCTTTTTCTTGTAACGCTACTATGTAAGACCTCTCATGTGGAGGATCCTGTCAAAGTGAAATCTAAACTGGGTTAATCTGGGAGTTTATGGTTGTTTCCTGCTGTCCAGTTGGGGAGCTCTGAAGTTTATCTGTTTTCAGATATGGTTTTTACTCCTATTCCACGAGGATGGCATGTCCTTATCAGATCACAGTTTACAGCCTCACCCCTTTCTTCAGATGTCAGCTGATACTTTGATTGCAATTACTTTTTTCTAAGACACAGCATATTTGGTTAAATTAATTATTCCACTTCTGTATGCATATGTTATCCTATTTAGAACTTTTGCTTCTTCGCACCCCTTAAGTTATCTAGTGTCATTTAAATGATTTTGAGTTTGTACGAGCAGAATTTCTTTAGTACATGTGTATTATGCATTATAAAAAGTCTGTGGTCTTTGCATTTAACACCTTGGTGCCTTTCAAAGGGGTCTCCACTTGTGAGAGAAAAAACTTCTACCATTGGTACCAATATTTGTCATATTAGTTTTTCCATGAAGGTTCTCTCTATTTTGCACATATCATAAATGACAATATTAAGCTCCATAACAAATTTTTTAACAACTGTGTATCTCATGTCAGTGAAAAGAGTATCAGCTGTCACCATGATTAATGAGCAAACTCCAGTGGAAGAAATAACATGAGTACTCTGCACACAAAGAGGTGTTGCAGTACAGATATTTTATTACCCATGTTTACAAATGAACCAAATAACGGCACACCCACATAACATGTGTTTATGGTTGATATAATTGAAGAAAATATGCTAAGAATTGCAGTTTTCACAAACCCAATAAATGTTTGTCAAATATGTAATGCTAAATTCGGTGCCACTTAAGACTAAATGTCTCAAAGAAAAAAAAGAAAAAGAAATCCCAAATCCTCAAAGAAATCATATTCTGCATCTTGACTGAAAAAAGTAATGGAATTTTTTAGAACTAAAAAACACATCTGAAGACAGCGATAGTAGTATTATTGTTGTTGTTATTATTGTCGTTGTTATTGTTACACCATTTATATTCTATTAAGGGATATGGCAAAATAATGTTATTTCAATCTTTATCTATTATTGAACAAAACCAGTTTTTACAATTCAGAGCAGTGTTTTTTGTCTGGAGACAAAAACGGGTACTGTTTCCTGCATAAGGAAAAACTTCTTTACTTTGAGGGTGACAGAGAACTGGAACAGGCTGCCCAGAGAGGTTATCTCCTTCTCCTTGAATCTCTTCTTCCCTGGAGATATTCAAAACCCGCCTGGATGTGATCCTGTGCGAGCTGCTGTAGGTGACCCTGCTTTAGCAGGGGGTTGGACTAGACAATCTCCAGAGGTCCCTTCCAGCCCCACCACTCTGTGATCCTGTGATTCTGTTTGTTTATTTAATGGGGCAAAAAAACAGAAATAAAATGTTGTGTTTCAATTTATTAATTAAGTAAAAAAAAAAAAAGAAAAAAGTAATATCTACATTGTACCACAATCTATGGTTTTGTTTTTCTTAAGACTTGACTGTGTGGTAATCAAGATATATAAAAGACTCCTTGATATTATCGTAATGAAACACGCCATTTAGAGGTATTACATTTTGAAAGTATTTTTTCCTACAGTTATTCTCAGGCCTTTTTATAAAGCACTTTGGCTGGTCAAGAATTAGTCTTATAGACTTCTCTTCTGTAGCATTTTCAGTGTTCAGAACACTTCACAGTTCTTTCTTGTATTAAGACAAACATCCCGTTAATTCTCAGCTTCTTCCTCCTTAGCAGTTACAAAGGAGAGGCACAGTCAGTGGTGAGCCCTCTCCCTACACCATGAGGTGTTTCGTGCTGAAGGCTTCTGCCCCGTGGTGTACAGCTTGAGAAAGTCCAATGTAATATACGGACAAGTTTCTATCAGACTAAATGAGTTCAAGAGATGTTCATTCCCAGTTGAAGTTCATTCTTTTTGCTCAAGCAGATCCAAGCATTGGCTGGAATAATGCATAAATGGTCAAGAAGCTTCCCTTTGACAGTGGAGAAGACCGTGCTATCCTCTCAGCTACTATTACTTCCCCAATTGGTTTCTAAAACCTGAATTTCAGTGGAGTTTGTTTTCCATTTGCCAGAACACTGCAGAGATACAAGGTGAAATTTTGGATTGCTTGTTAAAACAACTGTTGATTTTCAGGAGGCTATGGTTTGTTTGAATGCTTGAATTCTTGAAGGGAGTGTGTGTTTTTTCATGGAGCAGGGACATGATCAAAATAATTTTGAGTCCTTTATTACCCATTCTGAAGAGGAGGCCTCCTGAGAGACTTAGAAATAGTAAAATTGGATTCATCTGGAGTTATGTTTTTCACGGCACTTCTCCAGATCCAGAAGAGAACACGTGCCTTCTCAGACATCACTCGTGGCCTCAACTGCAGCAAAGCAGATGTACCACAATGAGGTCCCAGGACAACCTTTCTTGGAACGATGTGTGCACCTGGTTGAAGCAGAAGTGGGCTGCAGACACACATCAGGAGAAGTGAAAAGCTGCTGGAAGGAACAATCCTTCTACATCACTGCCCCCCTCCTCCCAACCTAAGCTCACTGTATTTCATATACAGAGTGTTTGCACCACTGAAGTTCCTGCTCTAACACTGACAGCTGCTCATTGGCGCTAATGATGCCAGGCAATTAAAATTTGCTTAGTCTGTGAAGGTAGATAACGTTCACTCGCTCGGGGCCCGATCCACATTTCTGGTCTGTCACACCTGCTGCCAGCTGCCCTACACAGTGTTTTCGGGTGCCTGCTTAGGTGCAGAGTTCTCCTGTCCCACTATCAATAGATGCTGGCCTGACTGGACCTGTGTATCTGAGCAGCCAGTCTCCCTACGAACAATCACAAACCAGATAAAAACTGAACAGCAGTGGGGCTTTTTAGGTTCCACAGCTATCCTTGCAATATACAAGGTTCAAAACCCTGCAGTGTGAAGCCTGTAGGTCTCTCGGACATTGCGAAACACACAGCCCTGGAAGGATTAGCTTCAAGCTGGTGCTTTTATTATAGGGTTGGCTTCTCAAGGTCAGAACTTTGGTCTGAGAAATTGTCTTTCAGGAAGCTGGCCAAGACGCAGAAGCAAACTTGGCACTTGCCTCGCACTAAAAATGTCTCTGTCCATGCCATAAACATCCCTGCATGCTGGAGATGGGGCCAGCTGAGCCCTTTTTGCTGACTTTCTCAAGGACAGCCTTGGCAGGGTGGCATTATTGAAACAGTGTGTCTCAGGTTGCTCAGTACCTTTCTGACTTTGCATGAACGTAACTGAAAAAATACTCACAGAGCACTTGCCCCAGCCTCTGCTTTGCTCGTGGACACCATTTGCTCCTTTTTTGGGGGGCATGCCTGGCCTTTGAGAAAGGAGAAGGGTATGGGGGTGAGTGAAGGCAGCGTGCAATCTAGCGAACGCAGGATACGGCAGGCAGACGGTAGGGTTGCGTGGTACCCGTGGATCCCAGTTCCTTGCTCATATTTTCCCTTCCTCTCTGCTTCTGCTAGAAGGCGTGACTGACTCTCACATACGGAGTAGCCCAAGAGCTTGTAGAGCCCTTTGAGCGTAGGGCAGTGTGTCTGTGCCAGGCTGGGCTTGCCCAAACAGTCCGCGATGTGAAAGTGTGAGAGCAGTTCATCTCAGGACACAGGGGACAGCTTTACGGCGTCCTGACGTAGGTGCATGTGGACATAGCCACAGCAAACCCTGTACGGTTCTCATTTGGGTATCCCTGCCCTTTGCTGAATTTATTTCTAATTATATCATGTCTGTCACCTCAGCTTCATGCAGTCGCTACTGGTCCTACTTTTTCTGCGGTTTCCATTCATCTTTTCTTTCCATACACCATGCCTGTGCTTAATAGCTTCTCGTTCCCCCTCCAAGAAAAGCAGTCATGAGTTGACATTTGTTGCAATCATGCTGTTCAGTTTGTGGATTTTATTCCTTTCTGTCATTTTCATATACCTTGTTTAATTTAATTGTAAGCTGTTTAAAATGGGGACAGCTTTTCTGTGTTCATACAATGCTTCGCTCAATGTGTCTCTGACCTCGATAATTACTCAGGTGCAATTATAATAAAGAGTTATTATCAGCTATAATAATTATTCTAGGACCAAGAAAAATACAGTCATGTCCTTAGTGCATTCCTCTCTAATTCTTGAGCGATGAATAAGCCTGAACACAGTTGTGTACCCTGCCCTATGTACTGCTGCAATGTTGGTTTGGAAATGTTTTTGAATGTTTGCAATGAACTGTTCAGAAGTTCTTCTCCTCCTGTGCACAATGGGATATTAACCCATTGCTGACCAAGGAATAAATCATACCATTTTACCTTGTCATCATTATTATGATTGTTGCAGACATCTTTTGAGGATGTTTGCATTTTTCACCTGAGACGTTTGTCAGAAAGTATCAGAGGTTCAAGGCTGCTCAGGTGGGGCTAGAATAGCAAGAAAAAGTCCTGAGTGGTGTGGGCTGGGTGCAGGTTGTTAAAATTAAATGCTGCACATAGCACACGCAAATACTTTCTACCGTGAGTCACAACAAGACAGCACACACACATCACCCCGTGTATGTCAGGCACATAAGGATTATAAAATTTTCAACATATTTTCCCCAAATTCAGAATTTTTAAATTATAATGTTGGCAAAGAACTGATGTGGTTTATTTACCATTTAGATGCTCTCTTACAAATATTACTCTTCTTCAAAGGGGCTAATGCAGAGAAGTTATTTCCAAGGGCTGTAGAATTTGTTTGGACTTAGCAGTTTTTAGCAGAAAAAAACTCAGGCTAAGATTCAATGTACAGACTGTATTTGTCCATAATGCTTTTCTCGTGTTCTTCTTTAGGTATATTTACTTCAAAAGCAGATCTTATTCATAGGTGCTCCATAACTGATGGTAGCAGCTGAGTGAATACTCAGAAGAAGATACGCTGTCTTCTCATCACACATGCTACCACACTCTTCTCTCCTCTGAACGAGGCCCAGATCTCATCCTCCTATATTCACTTTTTTTACCCTTGACTGGAATGCTAAATTAATGTCCTATCCACCTCACCCCCAGTACAAACAAAAGCCAGTTCCAAAACGCATTAAGGATAACAGGTGCAGATCTCTGATGATGAGCTGTGCCTTATAATGTAAATGAATTAAAAATGTGGATGTCCTCCAGAAGTTGTTGGAATAATCTAAGTGATGTAGAAAGAATGGCTTGTGGTAGTGTTATCACTCTTGCTCACTTCTCAGGGAGAATTTACAGTGTGAAAAGTCCTAATGTTACATACACTGTGATCCTCAGCTCTGGGATGACCATTACCACTCTAGAAGGAGATTCTGAATTTAAGACCTAGTTCTGTGAAAAGTCTGCTCAGTGCTCAGTAGTGCAACGAGCCCTAATCAAATGTGAGGGCTTACCAGAAAGAGAACACAAGTTAAAACACAAAATGTTACACCATTGTGTAAATACACGTGTAGGTGACCTACATCCTGAACACTGTGAACAGTCAGATTCTTACTGTCACCCCTTCTCATTTCAAAAAAGATCAAATACATGGAATACCTCTGCATAAGGAGCAGCTTAATTTCGGCTCAGAGAAATGGAGGAGCTTTGAAAGAAGATATAACGGACATCTGTGAAACCCTGGAGAACGTGAATAAGGTTTGGTTATTTGCTTATTCTTTCAAAACACAATCTAGGGGCTGTCAGCCTAAAATGGCCTAAGACCTCTTCAAAACGAATGGTGCAAATGTCCATGTTATTGTCACAACATATATCTAATCCGAGGAACTTCAGCCTGAGGATGCTGTTAGTGCTAAAATATTTACAAAAATTCAAGAAGTGAACAGCTGAGGGAATGAAAAAGAGTGAAAAAGAAAATGAAAATGAAAAAGATTGTTAAGTGCAAGGATGCTACCTCTGGCTCAGAAGGCTCATGTTGCAAATTGTTCGAAGCTGGAATGGTATTTGTGGGAAGTACTGCCGTGCAGTCACTGTTCTGCTGTGCGTAGGCATCCATTTCCCGTTCCCATGAGAGGCCAGATATCATTTGTGCCTCTGGTCTGACTTAGTACACCAGGTTTTGTATTCTGTTGTTAAATTCTTATGAGAATTGCCTGAGACTCCACATAGGAATGAGAATGTGGTATGAGTATCAGAATCAGGTGCTGGTGTTTTTCAGAGGTGTTTACAAGGCTTAAACATACCTTTAAAATGACACCTTTTTCTGACTTTCTCTGTTATCCCAGTGTTTCTGATCAATAAAGATGATTTCTGACATGTAGCCTACCAATGATGTTGTAAGAGCTGCTTTGTTTACTCATATACTTTGATGAGCTACATCATTGTTATGGTACTGGAAAGACAGATGAAGAATCACACTTGCAACACCAGAGATCTGTTAAATTATTTTCTCAGTATTATACACACATACAGAGCACTTGGAAGGCAGTGGTTTCCAAACCTTTTTGTTTCCTTATATTATCTAATGTTAGGAAGCAAATATTATAATTATTAAGACAGCAAGTTCTCACAAGTATATTGAGTATTCTAGTTATCTCTTGGTTAATAGGCAGGACCCATTATGTAGATTTGATCTGGTCATATTTACTATTGGTTTGATTATAGGTGCAAATAATAGTAATAAAAAAATGCCTTAATCATTTTGTGGAGATAAAGCATTCATGTAGTCACCCAGGGGCTCTGCTTCTGCCAGTTTTCGTGGGTTGTCCTCCTGCTGCTTACACTCTAGTTGTCATTCAGGTACTTCTGAAACTGCTGTAATAGAACAGTTGCAGAAACAAGCAAAGTCTAGAATAGTCAGTACAAAGAAAAAAAAATCACAGCTACATTTATTCAGATTCTTCTGCTCTGAAGTGGAGCTACTTTTGCAGTCAGCATCTTCCCTGTTGTAGCTGATCCAGCACAAGGCTTTCTAAAGCTGTTATGTCCCTGCGGTAATAGGACTTGTTACTCTACAGGAGAAGTCCCATTGCAGAAAAAAACTGATACCAATCTAGAAAAATGGATTCTGCCTTAAAGGTGAGGTCAGAATCTCCATTTGGCAGAGCTGGTTATCCTCCATAGTTCTGCTCTTGTAGTGTAAACACAACTCACGGGCAGCGTTGCAAAACTGCTCTGCTGGCATTGAGGGGACTGTAGGCCTGCCCCTGAGATCTGAAAAGATTTAAAAGCTAAATCATATGGGCAAAAGTAATGTATATGTTTTTGACTCATTTTGCAGTAAATGTGAATTGTATAACTAGGGATAGTTTGCCCACAGATGAGGATTAAAAAGGGCTGTTTTCAACAACAGTGGCAACAAAAAGGTAAAAGCAAGGAATGGTACCTCTTCCCAAAAGCAGTTTTATTTGTCACTGGCTACTGACAAATACTAGCTTACAGCCTGACCTTGTCCTGGGCTCTGAGCCCTTACCCAGTGAAGGAACTCTGGGCTAGGAGTCCCAAACCAAGGCTTCTCCCTGTTCTTGTGCTCTGTTGACATGCCATATTTCTGATACTCCCTTCTCACTTTCTCCAGATAGGCATGCCTCCTAAGCTCTTCTCCCACATTCTGAAGTGAAATGTGGATAATTGCTCTGTAAGCACAATACACGTTCAGGACTCTTCCAATGCAGAAATCACGAGGAGCTGAAGGATGCTCAGAGGGGACAGGCTGCCGAGGGCATGAGCGTTTTTACATCTACGCAAAGTTTCCAGGGATCATGTCTGGGTGAGCATTTCTAGGAAAAGCAGAAGATAAATCTGCAGTAGTCCCACCAAATTCCGTGCTTTGGTACAAACTCTAAGGATGTCAAGTTTTCATGAATGGTGTAACAGTATGTGCATGTGTTTATCCTTTTAATGCACTCAGCATTAGATAGGTAGCCAAAAGAACCTATCTTCTGATCCCATTCTCAAAGTGTATTTATTTTTAGACACTGCATTACCCATTCTTTTCTGCTTTATATTTGATTTCACTCATATAAATCCCTTGACTTGAGAGATCATATCCCACCTTACTCTGCTGTGAGAGCTGAATCAGAGTCCACATTTATTTACTGAAAAGTTTCTTTAAGATCAGTGCAAGGTTGACTTGAGTCTAAACTGGTTGCTTGTAAATGGCTAGATTAGAATTGTTTCTTGTCTCAGTGTTTTCTCACTGTCGTTGTCCATGGCTTGGTCTGAATGCATGTCAGCTGAGAAGCACTATTACCTTGCTCAACCAATGTGACTTCCTCACTTTGGATAATTAGGGTGGCAGAACTGTGGTCTGAACTGCGGAGTGCCCTTGCCCTGGTAGCCTTGGATGCAGATTTGCAGAATCAAGCTCCAGTTCTTTTTCCACTGAAACATCTAAAGAACAAGCACATTCTATAAGGCTTTAGGTTGTTCAAGTAATAATAAAAAAAATGTTGATTAGATTTTTAAAAGTCAGCATATGCATTTTTCAATCATAAGACAGTATATTTATATCATTAAGAGAGAAAAATTAGTCAAGAAAAAAACCCTCAATATTTAAGATCTGGTTTTGCACATCTGTTATGTTTCCTGGAACATTCAGTTTATGTAAAGATGAAAGGTTCTTGTTTTATGATTATAACAAATCTAAGTGTTCTTTCTTACTTGAAATAAGTCAAAATGAGGTCTCTTCAGTAGAAAAAGACATGAAGAAGCAGTAGATAATTCAGATATATCTGTCCTGGAATTCAGGTGTATTCTCAGTGTCTGACTTGATTTGAATGAAGTCACTGCCACGTTTGGGGTTGATGTTTTCACTAGTTTCATTTTTTTAAAATATAATTTAACACACAGTTAAGTATATTGTAAATCTCTAAATTCTTTAAGTAAAATAATAATAAAAACCACTTGTGGAATATAAATGTTGTAATACAAGAAAATAACATTCCCTCATAGATCTCATTTGTAAATGGCATCTGAGAAACTTAAATTTAGCAGAAATTTTCACTTTTATTGGTGCATTTTACATTTTCCTGCTCTCCTGTTAAATTTAAGCTCAGGAATTCCTGGGACACCTTCCACTTGAATGATAACATTTTCAATTGGATGATAGACTACAGGACTGCCAACGTGTTGATCGATTCCTACACGGATCTATACAGCAGCTGGTTAAGACTGGCAGAACATTGAAGATGAATGAAATGACACTAGTCAGTGAGCTCTATTACATTCTTATTTTTCTGGGCTTGTGACTGTAGAAGGGAGGTTTGTCTGTCACAGCTCTGCAGTGGTCATTCTACCTCCCAACTCTACCGCTGGGGCGGTAAGAGAGCTGTCACGTGTATGTGACCAGCAAAGTGGAAGCAGTAGGTAAATTCTCAGTAAGTCTTAAATGCACTTGGAAGCTAGACAGAGTGGTATTAGAGAAGACATGCCAAACACCCCACAAAAGCCATTTTTTAGCATTGGTATTTTGTTTACAAAATGTATCTTAGGATGAAGTAGGACTTAACAAATGGTAGGAATGAAATTTGAAGGAGTTATCCTGGTCCCACTCTTTGAGCCAATACAGATTTTCAAGGGCTGGGTTACTGTTTAAGATTTCTGCTGTAAAGAGCTTATAACTGTGAGTCCTGATCTTGCTTTATGAGTAATTTAGTTTATCTGAACATAAAGCATTTCAGACTCCAGTGGATCTCGGTAGTTGCATAATGTTAAGCAAGTATTTGCAGAATTGGGACCTAAATAGATTTAATCAAGAAGTGCAGGGAAAGAAATAGATGATAGTAAGCGAAGCACAAAGCTGCTGCCTTTGTCCACTGATTGTTTTAAAATCTTTTGCATTTCTTGTTTCTTGGAATAATGTGAGTGTCCCACCGAAGTCACAGGGAGATTCATCACAGATTATACTGGGTCCTTCTGGACCACCACAAGGTTTTTGTGGTCAGGCTGATTTTTTTTTTTCTTTTCCAGAGCTTTCTTTTTGCTTTAATACAGTCAGTTCTTTCTCGTATTTGTCATTTTCACTATTCTTTCCAGTTACATATTTAAAAGAAAACAAAAACTCCAAACGGTTACATTAACAATAAAAAGTACACATTCACCCCATCCCTCAACGTGCATGAGTTAGTTCAGTCCAGTTGTTTCTTTGTCTTGAAAGTCCTCCATCATTCTGATGGGAGAATGAGGATTTGTGGCTGTCCTTTTTCACTTGCCAGTGTGGGATCTGGCATTCTTCATCTATTTCTTATTTAGTTTCTGGAAGTCACTCCAGATTTTCATTGTTATAAAAAAAAGGAAGGGCCTTTGGGACTTGAAAATATATGTATGTATATGTGTGTATATATATATATATATATATATACACACACACATATATGTTTTTGTAAAATTCTTTCAAAAAGATGATGATAATGATTTAGGTTGTGGCAGTACCCAAAACAGTGTAACTATCTTAACAAATATAGACATATTCCTTGCAGAAAAATGGTTGTTATCTGGAATGACAAAGCAGATAAAATGGAAGAGAATTATACAGAAAACCACAGCAGACAAGTCATTTGACAAATGTGAAAAGCCTGGGTTTTTCCATTTCTGTTAGGATAGTTACAGTGTATAGGGAAACAGTAAGAGGAATAAAAGAAGAAACAGAAAGAAAAGGAGACTGAAGGGAGGTGAGCTTAAAAGATACAGGAGGGCAGGACAGATCAGGACATAGAAGGCTTCAAAGCTGAAAGCTGAGGCCAGACTTCAGTGAAACTTCCAGCGCCCTGTCTGAATAGATTGTTTTGCTGTAATGCCCCTAAGACAGCTGCTAGACATCATTCCTCTGCAAGGGCAGACCACAAGAAGTCATATTCCTCACTGTTTCAGACTCCATTAGTAGAAGGGAAAAGTAAAGGAATAAGCAAATGTTAGTAGTTTTGAGGAATCAGTAGAAGAGACAGAAAATCTTACGTTCTTTGGAAAAAAGGGGATCAGTGTGAGATGGAGCACAGAGCATCCCTGTCCAGGAGCACAGTATGTATAACTTGGTGGTTATAATAATGCCCAGGAACAGGAAATGCACCAGATTTCAGTTCCCTTATGCGTGCAGTCTTTTTTAGCCCGGCTGTCTCCTCTGCCAGAGGGCCCTCCAGATGTGGTCATTTGGTTACTGGCCAACTGCAAGGCCATAGTATGGCTCTGCATTAGGGCTGTAGAAGTGTTTGAAACTCGAGTTTGAGAACGGATAAAATGATCAGCAAGAAACGTAGTTTAGAGAGGACCAGTGTGTTTAGGAACCACTGTTGTAATGAAGATGCTCTTATGAGAGAGAGGGTCACCAACCTCCTCTGACAGCTATGCTGTGGGAGAAAGGCCAGGCTGGAAAAATAAGGTTATGTCTTTGAGTATCAGAGATTCATCTGTTTCCCAGAAAAACTCCTTCTTAAATGTGCTCAAGTCACAGTCTCCTTGAGGCTTCCCACTGTGCACTTTCAGCAGCTTCCCAGTAAGCAAGCCGGCTTTGTCATATTTTTTCTTCTTCACTTTCTCTGGCTGCGGAACAGGAAGCCTCCTGCCTCTCCTTGAGATGGTGTGTCTAGGCTTACTTTTAAAAATGCTACTGGAAGCTTTCAAGGAAAGCTTCTAGAATTACAATGGAGTTCCCTGACGTTTCTTTTTTTTTCTTTTTTTTTTTTTCCCCCCAGTTTGATGCTTTCTTTCTAGAATATCTTCATATGAAGTTACAACTCAGAAAGTGCTTTTCTCTTTGCTTCTTCACCTCTCAGCTTTCAGTTGTGTATCAGTCAGTATCACATTTTCTGTTACATTTTGAGTTATCTAAAACGCAAAACTGAGGTGGAACAAACTGTTCCCAACAAGATGCATTCCTCTTTCCTTTGCTGAATCATTGCTCCTGCCTTGCTTTACTTTATCTGAGTTCAGAATAAGTGTCAGTAGCACATCACCTTTTCATCTACAATATTGGGGGGGTTTGCCTGCTTACTCCATAAAATAAGATAGTAACCTCTATGAGTAAGTGCAGATGTCCTGGAACTGTACATTCATGTTTTGAGTTCATGCTGTTAGCTGGAGGGAAAACCTCCTGTTTTGTAGTCATTTAAGGGAAAGTTAGGGTAAATACCCTCTACTTAAATCAATAGAGTACTCTGCAATCACCTCGAATAAAAGCTTTTTTCATTCATGAATCAGAAAAACACTATTTAGCATTCTTACACTGCCTAGTGTTATGTTCTGAAAGCAACTTATCGTGAAGAACAAAATAGAGTATTTTCTAAGCCAGACTGATGCCAAATTCTGTTAGCTTTGCTTAAGAACCAATGAATTTTCTACTTCTGGAGTTTCAGGCAAACTTTTCTGTAAAAAGTTTAATTTAGAAAAGCATTCCCACAGACTTATTCCTTAGTAATTCATAGTCTTTCTCCTACTTAATCTTGCTGACACAGATACAATGAGCTGAGGCATCCTGCATGTGACATAGTAGTCATTAACTATCAGCGTTATTCAATCTCCCCGAAATAGTATTCAACATCCCTATTACATTGCTTTAAACAATCGTCAGAAACTGAGATAAGCATTAACGTATATTAAGTATTACGCAGGTCCTATTTGTCAAAAAACGAATCCTAGAAAATCTGTATTAAAAATGAATTGCACGTTTTGTTCATTTGGCTTAATAGCTGATTTAATTAAGAGGAGATTCTAGCAAATGAAAATGCACTTGTATTTAAAATAATTTCCTTAAGAGTTTACAGGAATATAGTATGGCATAGGTAGCAGAGTTTCTTAAGAAAGGAAGAGAACCTAGGCTGAAGGAAGACTGAATTTTCTTTTAGCAGTAGAGAAGATTTTTTTTTCAGATTAGGAATGGCGTGGAGATTCCTCTCTCTTGAAAGCAAATTTGGAGTAAGCCTCTAATACTCTCCTAGGATTCTGGATAATGGAACTTTGTTCGCATTTAGATCAACCAAGTGATGCTTTACCATTGTGGTCTTTAAAGTTTCTTTTCTGTCTTCACTGAAGTCACTTTGTCTAGTGTCTTACTCCTTACTCAGCCCCCTGAATTTGGATTGATTGGCACTTATATGTTCTGCTCAGGGCTTACCTCAAATTCGGCTGAGGCTCTAATTGCCTCCAATGTGAGATGGAAATACAATAGGAAAAGAATAGTATTTGTGCTGTAACTCATAGGTACTGAGGTGAGAAAACAGTTCAAGTTGAGCTGGAAATGTGAAATGCAGTATTTGCAGTGGAATGTTTGCTTTACTAATTAGCAATATGCATGTTTCCTATCCCAGGAATAAGGTGATGAAAGACAAGGGGAAAAATCACTTTTACTATATCAACTTGAAACAGAGTTGGTATCAAATTAAAGGAGACCAAAAATGATAAATAAGCTCTTTTCAATGAAGAATAATTGTGGAAAATAGTGGCTTAGTGTTATAGATTTGTTTTCATGCTTGAAAGAATCATATTTGAGAGTAATACTTGTAAAATAACAGGTATTTACATTTGCCTTGAGATTGCAATGATAGTGTTCATTATTCCTTTTTTGGTGAATGTTTTAAAACTAAACAGCAGGCATATGATACTACAGGACCTTGCTCCTACTCACGTATCTTCTTTAATACGTCTTCCTGAACTGTACAGTTGCTATCACCAAAGCATCAGAGTGCCTGATAGCCCATAATAGCTGTAGTTTATTTTTACAATTTTATGACTAAAGTACCTATGCTTGTAAGTCAGAGGACCTATGTGACTTACATACACAGTCGTATATGGCTGTGCTTCTTCCCTACTGAATGCATCTGCCAGAACTCCATCCCTTCCTTCGTTGTCCACAGATCAGATGTTTGTGTACCATTTTTATTCTGTTGGCTTCCTACAGTGGGGCGGATGCTGGCTACCGCTTGGCTTCTGACAGCCTTAGGAAACCTGCCTCCATCCCTGAGAGGGGTAAAGCAGGCGGCTGTGTTAGGAGTCTGCTTCTGATTTTAGAGATGGCGTTATAGTGAGAAATGCTGAGAGCTGAAATGGGGCTACCTCTGCTCTGTTTTCCTTTTGTCTGTTGATCCATTCCCAAACTGCTCCTTGTATTTCTAATATTCTTGTACAAAGGTCAGATAATTGGGAAAGTTGTTCAAGTATCAGGCAGTGCCATAGACTACCTTCCCTTGGCAAACTTTGCCAAGTGTGACAGAGCATTCTAAAATAATGTAAAACAAATACAAATGTGGGGGGTTTTGTGAATAGCTACTGCTGTCTCTTTCACTGTACATGGAGTCCGTGGTACCACATATATTTATATCGGATCTTTGATATATAACTGTCTATATTCTAGTTACCCAACACTGTATACTACACTATTTAAGAACAATTTTCATGTATAAATTCTTCTTTTTGATATGGTGCTACTTTTATTCCTATGTATTGACTTAGGCTTTGTAAACATGATAGAGAAGCAATTGTTTTCTGTCCAATTAGCCCAACCTTTGCCTTGGCCATAAAACTTTATGCAAAATATTCCTAGCAGTCTTTGCAGTCCAATGAAACAAAGATAGACTTATAACTCTTAAAAGATTTTTTGGCACTGCTAATAAGAGCTTTTTAAAAAATATAAGACCTTCAGCTGATGGAAAAGTGTAAGAGGGGAAAAAAAGACTGGAGTCTTGCACAGGCAGTAATGATGACAGCACCATTAATAACATGGATCATTAAAATTTATAAAAAGCTATTCTTAATATAGGATATAAATACATTTCTCAGGCAGAGCTATGAAATTTATAACTTTTTTATTGTCACCAGAGGACCTTCCTAGTGCTCCGCACCCCTCCACTGTCTGCCCTCCATCATAAATCACAGTGTGGTTAATAACCTAGATTACAACTACCAGTTGCATTTACAGAATTAAATATTGACTATGTGAAAATGTTATTACATTTTTACTGATCGGAAGACTGCAGAACAGCCCTGCAGGACATGTAGCTGGACAGAAATATCAGTGTAATCTTTGTTAGAAACACAGTTATGGGATGCTTGGTAACAAGTGATAAGACTTTTCAGAAATAGAAAGGAGGTGGTGGGAAGTGAACTCCTTAGTTTCATACCAGGCAACACATGTCAGCCAAGTTGTGTATTAAAGGCCACCTCATTTTTGGCTGAGAAGTTTCAAGGCCAAATGTATGAAGTAACTTTTCAGGGTAAATTCCTGTGCTGGCGGAGAGGTACAGCTGGAAGTCTGTTAGCATTACCTCTCAGGTCTGAGAACTTGGTGAAACTGAGCTGCACGTGTGTCAAGTAATGGGGCTTCTGCCAGATTGGTTGGGAGACTGGCTTAGGTTGTAATGCTTTGTGAACTGTTTCGCATCCAACTTCTTGTCTCTTTTTCTGTTTACTCGTTTGGATGAATAATTCCAAGGGCCTCTTGAATTTCATCTTCTTCACAGCGCATGAATTAACATGACTGCTAGAAAAAAAAATAGTTTCTTATTAAAATTACTTTAGGATTTGGTCTATTTTATTTACCTAAGTAATAAGTATTCTTATTAAAATTAAAAAAAAAATTCTGCCTTAGAGTCCTTTGATATAATTTCATTATTAATGCAAATTTTTGTCAGGATTCAATAAAAAATCACTTGTCCAGGTAAATTGCCATTTTCTATGTCACTATCCCATTTCTGAACTTCTTCCTTCCATCTATACCTGTTTAGTTTTTTGGTCTCTTCCTCCTGAGGGAAAGTTCGGTGAGACTCCTGCTTCACATCGTGAAACCAAACAGAGAAAGGAAAGTTACTTTTGAAGTTTCCCAGACGTAATTTCTCTGCTGCACTAGAAACAATTCCATGCTTTTTTTTGCTGCAACACATTTTAATAATTATTTCAATACTACGCAAAGTAATTAATTATTTTTCAATAAACTTGTGATTTGAATATGTCTTTGTCAATTTAAAGTCTAAATAAGGAAGTTTTAACTTACCATTTTGACCTGAATTTCCACATGATCCCAAAACTTTTATGAGACATAAGGCTTCTTTGTCTGTTCCCGTTTTCATGCTTATCTCCAAACTGCCTTTAATTTGTCAACCAATTCTCTGTTATGCTGCTGGTAGACTGACATCAGTACTGAAGGAGGCGTTTCATTTCATTCATACCTGAAAGGATGATATCCTCTTTCTTTATCATATGGCTCTCCCCAAATTGTCCACAGTCAAGAACAAGTTAGACTTTTCAATCTATAATAGAACTTGAGCTTTCTGTCTTTTAAAGGTTTGTGATGAGCCCTTGCTGCATCTCGATGCAAATCATACAGGAAAATACCTTCATGGTAATGGTTGTGGAAAGATCAGATACTCCATTCCTTCTCCTGTTAAAACTCTTTCTGTTTTGAAAAGAAAGGGAAGTTATTCTGGAGAATCTTCTTGTAGGTGTAATTGGAAAAGTGCTGGATTTGTGAAGCGTTTCATTTTTTGCTTTGATATCTGACCCTGCTTGTAACAGTCCTGGCCACTAGTCAGGTGACTTTGATTAACAATTACTTTGGTGTCACTTTCCAAAATTTATTCCAGATTAAGCTGGCATGGAAGTCTGTAAGCGAACCCTTACTGCAGAATGGTTTGATATGCAGAAATTAATAACTGATAAAGCATTTCCAGAAAATTTTCTGTGTGCTAACATGATTTTTTCCTTTCTCTTCAATAATAATAACAATGTTGTAATAATACTTTACTTTTGCCAAGTTCTGTTCACTTTTAGACAGAGAGACTATGTAAAATCTGTTATTGTTGAAGGAGTTGTCCAAATTTATTCTACTTTGCATATAGTTCCTGTTAGATCAAATGTTCCTGCGTTATATATCAGTGAAGAGCCTGAGGGAAAGGGGTAGCAGCCATGTTTGAGAGAGCAACAGGGGAAGAATTAGAAACGTGAGGTGTTGTTGAGTGCTTAGAAATAGAGAATTGTGCACAACAACAAGGAATTAATGTCCCTCTAGACACATGCAACAAACAGTGAATAATTCTTACAAGCCCTGCCTAAGAGTCCTGCTGTCACACAGTTCTCTGGCTGTATATATTAGTATGGGAGATCTTCCAAAAGATGACCTTTGTCTCCTGAGTGGCATTTTGTATCTCATTTCTTGAGACTGACATCTGAAAGCTTCCTTCCCTTTTTGCATGGACAGACTACTTATTTCAGTGTCCTTTTGGTCATGGTAGTATCACAAGAGAGGGAAATACTTAAAAAGCAGAAAAAAAAAAAAAGCAGAGGTCAGTAAGAAGACTGGGAAAAAGGTATATAAGGGAAAAGATGACAGCAGAATCATAATTTTCACATGAAAGGAGATGTAGCATTTTAAAGCTCCGGTACATGTTGTGTAGGACCTTCTGGATGGCTCAGTCTAATCAAAGCATCTCTTAGGACAAGGAATATGCCAGTACCTCCATCTTGAGCCTCACAATCAAACTCTGCTTCCTTCTCACTAGGTTTTTTTAACCAGAGACTATGAAAATGAGTGATATAGTGAAGAGCTGCTCTTTTTCCCCCAATTAAGCTTAGTATCAGCAACTTTGGCCTTAGTTAAGCCATTTCTCAGATTTCTTTGAATTACTTGAAATGTGTTAACGTGTTATTAGACTTAAGTCATTATGCTTATGTTTGAATAAATTCCCATGGGGTGGGGAAAATAGATCCAAAAAGCCTTATTAGGTGCCTTGCTTTTACATGTCTTTTAATGTATAATAGAGTCAGCAGCTCTGAATTAGGCACCAGTGTTAGGCCAATTAAATGTCTACACATGGTATTCAGGCATTAAGCCTTGTTGGCAGAGTCACCAACGTGTCCTCAGGAAAATGCCAACCCAGATGCATTGTGTCTCAAATCTAATGCTCTTTAGTCTTACAATGGAGGTAGGCGTATGCCAACCTACATACAGTAGGGACTAGAGTATTTTCTGTTTGGGAAATCTAAGTTTTGCCTAAGAGAGTTTCAATTTGCGTCTTCCAGAGCAAGTGCCTTGGCCAGCAGGTAAGGGAACATTCATGAGAAAGGCTGATGCCCACTGATTAGGACTTTCACCTGACAGGGAAAAGACTTGATCTTTGAACCCTACCCCAGTGCATGTTTCCATAATTCAAGTGTAGCGGGAATACATGCTTCAGAGCTAGCAGGAAGCTGAGAGTGACTGAACAGTCTACGTTCTACCCCGCAACACTTAAATGTCTGAATGCCTCAGTCCTGCTGGAGATCTTTGTCACTGCCCGCTTTAAAGCAAATGCAAAATGAGCCAAAATTTTGAAAAATCTGAGTGGGGAAGTAGCACTTTGGATGGGAGAGCCTACCTGCAGGAAGACCTGGAAGAGTGGGCTAACAAGAGCCCTGTGAAGTTCAGCAAGGCCAAGAGAAAGGTCTTACACCTGGGAAAACATAATCCAAGACTGCAGCACAGACTGGGATCCACCTGACTGGACAGCAGCATTCTGGAAAGGGATGTGGGTGTCCTGGTGGTCAACAAGCTCAATATGTGTGAACAGTGTGCTGCAGTGGCAAAGCAAGCCAACAGGATGGTGCGTTGCAGCAAGAAGGGCATCACCAGCAGAGCTAAAGAAGTCACTATCCCACTCCACTCAGCGCTTGTCAGGCCACACCTCTAATACTGTGTTCGGTTTTGGTCCCTGCTATACAAAATAGAAGTGGACAGACTGGAGAGGGTCCAGAGAAGGGCCACAGAGATGATGAAAGGGCTGGGAAGCCTGTCATATGAGGAAAGGCTGAGGGAACGGGGTTTATTCAGCCTTGAGAAAAAAAGGCTTGGGGGAGACCTTACCACCATGTTCCGGTATTTACGGCTACAAAGAAGATGGAGACTCTCTTTATACAAGGAGTCACATGGAAAAGAGAAGTGGTGATGGGTACAAGTTACTCCTGGGGAGATTCTGATTGGACAAGAGGAAAATTTTTACAATGAGGACAATCAATCATGGGAATAATCTCCCCAGGGAAGTGGTGGATTCCCCAACATTGGACACTTTTAAGATTCAGCTGGACAGGGTGCTGAGCCGTCTTGTCTAGACCGTGCTTTTGCCAAGAAAGGTTGCACCAGAGGATCCTTGGGGCCCCTTCCAACCTGATATTCTGTGTTTCTGTGGTCACTATAAGCTTTCTTCAAATTTTGATTGGATGTTTTTGTCTGTACAAAAAAACCCAGAGAGTAAATTTAGGTGTAAATCAGAACAACACTGACTTTAATACAGTTTAAAGTAGCATATATGACACACTCAGAATTTGAAGTATTTCTTAGCTTAGAAAAGTGTTTGGACCATTAATTTGGGTTTTTTTTGCTTTCTCATTTTTCATATTAGAACAGTAATTTTCAAAAGTTAAGAAAATGTACCCCTGAGATGAAAAAAAGGAAAACTAAAAGAAAAAGCCAAGAGTTTTTCCTGAAACTCACTTTTTCAAATACTCCATACCCATGCAGTTTTCTTTCATAAAATGTAACTGGCATGCAATAATGTAATCCGTTGTAGTATCATGAATAGCTGCTTTACTGCTTGATGATGGTAAACTTGTTTTTGTTTGAACTATAACAGTTCTACCTGCGATAATCATCAAGTTTCCACTTAGACATGTTGCAGAAGAGTTCCAAATCACTGATGCTGGCTGTCTTAGTAGATTAAACTATTCAGCCCTCTTTCTTTTTTTTTTCTAATTTTTTAGGTTTTGAATGATTTTTAGATGAAGAACTTGAGACAAGCTACATAGCAAGGTGCGTTAACATCTCAATGCAAATAAAACTCCATAAATAGTTGGGTTTACTATTTCTAAGTAGAAGTATGACAAGGTCCAACAAAATTGTGTATTGAATGCACTTATTCTTCCAAGTTTACAATAGAAATGAATAATCTTGTTTTCTTTAAAAAGTAGTACGTAGATATTTATACGACGACTTGTTTGCTCTTGCTAGAAAATGAACTTGTAATGGTAACTGTTAAGAATTCATTGTTCTGCTCTCTGTGCACAGGGGCCTTCAATAGTGGCCTTCAACTGAAAATATTACCAAGAATTCACTGTAAAAACAAACTGAGAAGGAAAACCAACTCTCCCATGAGAAAAATCAAGATAGAATTTTCATCAGAAATTTTTCTTCTGGCCTCTTTCCCTGCTTACAGACTATTCCATGTGGCTGGGGACATAAGTCCACTTCTCTATATATGCAGTCCAACAACTGCAATGAATGCTTATGTATTTTTTTTTTTCTGTAGAATAGTGAGAGAAAAAAACCCACTTCATATATAGTTCAAATACATAGACCTACAGAACTATTTAAAGTGCTATGAGATCAGTAGAAAAATAACGATTAAATAAAGACTAGTGCTATTTACAGCATGTTAGAAATTTACCTCACCTTTATGGGACCAAACAGCAACAAAGCAGCTAGAGAAAAGTTCTGTCTTAAGAGTTTTGGTGCACAGTACCATTTGTCTTTTCCAACACGCAGACCTCTGGTTTACAGATGTTGATTGTTAGAAAATCTTTCTTGATATAAATGTAATCAGATTATCTGATTGACTCTTGACAATTTTCCCTCTCTTCTCCACAACTTTTGTCAATTCCTCATCTTTTTTTTTTTTTTTCTTTCAATACAATTGTCTCTGTTCAGCAGACTCTTTCAAAGACAGGTTTTTGACAGATGTTTTTATTGTTTCCCACCTCCCCAATCTTTCTTATTTGTCCATTAGTCACTTTGTGGAGCTAAAGAATCATCTCAGCATCTTTAACACTTTCTGGCACAAACTTCTGTTCAGATTATCTCAGATCAGAGAGATATCTCTTCAAGAAGAATAGATATCCAACAGTAGCGATTAAAACCAGGAGCTTATTCAGTTCCTATAAAAGATGCAGAGATTGGGGTATTTACTGGACAGCTCAGCGCAGTCAACTCTCACTTTCATTTGCACAATGGCATCCCATTAAATGGTATCCCAAATTAATGTTTGTATCTCTCAGTTGTTATATTCTATCTGAGATGGCACTGTGGGCTCTTTGCATGATCAGTAGAGTCTCCCACCACCTGCTCACTTTCAGAGATGAAGGAGGCAAACAGGACCAGCGTTCTGCTGACAGGAGGAAAAATATCTACCTAGCAAATGGTAGGGAATGCAATAAAAGTTGAAGAAAAGCATCTATACTAAGACAGGCATGTGCTGTGCTAAGTCTTTCATAGCTCTTGGTAGGCTCGTGTCGTTGCGTTGAATTCAAAAAAGTATCACAGATGAGCGCAGAACACAAAAATAATGCAAAATCTAAGCACAGAGCTTTCATTTACTCCTTGGAGACCTTACATATCTTTAGAGACATGTCTTTCTGTATCCATGTGTGTGTATGTGTGTTTGCATAGACAAGCATACAACAGGAGAATTACAGAATAAAATCTGTGTATTTGTTTGGCCTTGATTCAGCCTTGAAAATGAGCCAGTTAGCTACTAACTCTTTTAATTTCTACCACACAATCTGTGAGAAATTGGGGAACTTGTCCTTTGTAAAATATGATTTATTTCATGAAAGTGTAAAACTGCTAAAACTTATTTTTTCTTCCAGAAGAAACCCAAACACTTAAGCCATCTGCATTCAGCAATTCTACCATGCTGTTTATTCAAATGAGAATTCTTAACAAAAAGGTTACTTCATTGGGCCAGTTCAGCTTGTTTGCCCAGCAGGAGCTCCACACTTTATTTAAGCTTTTAAACTCCATATCAGTAGCATGAGTTGATGTTTAGTGCACAATAGGGATACAGTATAGCCTAATATATGCATTTTTCCTTCAGAATTCTAATGGTTTAGTACTGAAGGAAATTTACACAAGCCTTATAGACATTAAAGCAAGGCATTTATTTCATTCAGAGAATGCAGTGACTTCCAATGGTTGCACTGCTAAGGACTCTCAGCTTTGAAAGGGACCTTTTATTGTGCAGGAAGAAAGCTCAGATATAGCACTAAGCGAAAATTTCAGAGTCCAGATTAGCATGCCTAGCAACTCATTGCTGTGTACCGTTTTTTCCCAGTCCCCTACTAGCTGAACTCTTTCCGTACATCTTTAATTGATTGGGTTAATATAAACCCTCAGCACTACCAGTGTTTGTGTGGCCCCCATAATAAGGCTATTGTGTGCTTCTCTCTGCTCTTGTGTTCCCTATTTAGGAATGTGTCGCTCTGAGCAGTTCAAAAGTGTGAGCAAATGAAAAAAGCCACAATCACTTCATTAATGATTTGTAAACAGAATATCCAGTACTGACGCCACCTGCATAGGCTTTCAGAAGAAAAAATACTGGATTTGCTGAAGCTCTGTGTAGAATCACTGTGGAATTTAATTCGGCAGAGTAAATAAATGCCCCAATTAACACTTTTACACTCAACCAAATGGTTGTATTTAGAGGAAACAGTTTCTCTCTTCAAGGAAAAATTCAAAGGAGACATGGGATAAAGATAAAAAAGAACACCCCAAAAACAAACAAACAAAAAATAACCCTTAAATGTCTCCCAGTAAGTTTTACACAAGACGGCACACAGCGGTGGCTGAAGTTAGAAAGGCAGACAGCAAAATGTGTTTAAAAAAGGAATGTAAAGTAAGAAGAAAGTTCACTGAAAATTTCAAAATAGCAGCAAATGTGTTTATAACTTCAGTTTGCTGCTGCTGTAGGCCTCATTAAAGCAAGCCTTTGTTTTTTCCTTTTCAAACACTACCTATTATGACAGCTAGAAACAGCTTACCAGCTGCATGCTGTCATCTTGGCCTGCCAAGTTATCATGTAATCATTCTCAGAGTCTGAAAATGGGTATCCACCACTGGCTTTGTGAAGATGTCAAAAGCCTAAAATTGCTCTGCATGCATATAGTTCTAACTACACTGCATAGTTGTTGATTTAAGACTTTTAGTAAACCCTACTGAGGTAATATTTATCTACTGTATCTATCTGAATTAGAGGCAAACTTCTTACATGGCAGCAGATACGCACAGTTTTAAGACCTGTCAAATACTGTGAAGTTCCTTCAAATGCAAGGAAAGAAAATAAGTCAGGCTTCTTTCTGAAATGCCAGGCATTCAGTCACTCACCGGTGCCTGCAATGACAGTGCAAACCCCCTCATCAGCCAGGGGATCACCTGGCTCTTGTATCTGATCTGCCAGCCTTCTGTACTCTGCCTGCTGCTAAAGGAAACGTGTTGCAAAGGAAGGAGACATGAAAAGGAAGCTCTGCGTATTTTATCCTGCATTTCTAAACCTGACTGTGTCACGTAACACAACAACATCCCATAAGTAATCGGTGGAGTGGGTCCACATTTTCGCTGGAGTGGGTGAGAAGAGATTTTGACCATGGTCAGAAACATCACATTGCAGACGGTGTCTTTTGAGGAAAGAACGGCCTCCGAGGGAGGCTTGGCTTGTACACCAGCACTGTTTTCTTCCCTATAGCCAGGGGAACAAAGACAGGGTTTCTCCCTTCAGGGAAGGTTTTTGAAGCACTGATTCTTCTTCATGGAGATGAAACAGCTGCCTATTCCGAGGTATATAGGGCCCTTCCCTGCTCTCCCGTTCTGCAGGACTCTGTGCAATGCACTTGTGGGCAGGGTGAAGTGGTCTCTGGCACCCTGAAACACAACAGGAGAAAATATTTTCTGCAAAAACATCAGTTCGCAGCTCAGCCACAGCCAAAAAACCCACACAGAATCTCAGGAATTTTTAGGAAAGAAACAGAACAAAGCAGAGGATGTCAATGTGTTAATTGAAGAGGGATGAGGAGAAAATGCATCTTCAGTACTGTAGGCAGTGCTCCTCCTTCCCCACCTTCATTCGAAACAAGAAGGGGTGCAGAAAGAAAGCAGACGTTTAAAATTTTAATAACGTACTTCAAATGAAAGGGTCCATATTAGGCCCAGAAGGACTTGGGAACTCCTGAAACCCTGCAGAAAGATCAGTTGTCTTCACGGTGTAGCATGAGATGCCATCCATTTCCTAAATGCTTGACTATCCCTCATTTTAATGGTTTATAGACCATTGACTGACTGTCCCATACAAAGATGTAAAGCGGGAGTAACGGAAATGGAACATAATTCTAAAATCCAGAGGTTATATGTGCTTGCATCAAGGAAAATATTGGCGTCATATTACTGTGAAGCTCTTTGTCATTATTGTTGACTTCACTCTCAGTTCTCATATACGGGCTTATGGTAGTTTTATGTGCTGTTAAACTACAGCTCTGGAGCATGTTTTTGCAAAGTTTTGGGTTCTGCTTGAAAGACTGAATATTGTAAACAAGGTCTAAATATCTACAGGTCTAAATATCTAAATCGAACAGGATACCCTGTCCTCCAGTTTGATAGCTGGCTGTATTTGCTGAGTTGTACCTTTGCCCTCAGTTTTAACCTGCTGAAAATGCAGTTTCTCATAGATAAACAAATCAGCGTAACCCTCTTGCCTAGAGAGTTCTAATTGTTGTAGTCACTAAAGTGATATACTCACTAAAAACAGTGAGTTACAGCATCCTATCCTAGAATAACTAGCTGGCTGTTGACTAATTATTTGGAAATCGTTTAGAATTAATGACTTCTGATTGTAAAGTGTTGTTGAAACAGTATTTAGGTCTTTCAGGACAGACATTCAAAAATATATAACAGGCTCCCTTGTAAGTTTGTGAATGTCAGCTAAAGCTTCTTATAAGTCAGTATTATTAATTTCTATGCATGGTGATAACTTGAGCTTTAGAATCACTATGTAATTCTTATGCTTCAGTAGACAAGCAAGGAAAATTTAGTGTATAGGAGGTATGATTCCACACTTAAATGTGTGCGTTTGGGAAGAATGTGAAATAACCTTTCTAACCCAAAATATTGTCAGGGCATTTATTTGTACAACTTCCTTTCTTTCATTGAAACCCAAATATCGCAAACTAGCCTGATGGTAGTTGCTGCCTTTTTAGGAGAAAACACAGAAAAAGACTTTGCAGAAATTAGTGGGGATTTGGGTTTTTTAATGTTTTTTGTTTTGTTTTTTTTTCCAGCTCTACCTTTTCTTTGGACTTTTCCAAAACTGTTATGTTCCCTAGAGTATGATGAGAAATTATATTTGCGGGATTTCAAATTATAGTAAAAGGAAATTGCACAGTGACCCTTTCTTATGTGCAAGCAAATCTTATAATTTTCTGCTGGAAAGGGAGTGTGTGAGAGCATGTGATGCCTTTGAGAAAAGAAACAGCCTTTGGCAGTGCTAGCAAGTTATAACCTACAAAATAATTTCATGAAGCTGAGCATTTGATTCATTTAGGAACTCATGCTCATCATTATTTTGAAATTTGCTAATTCCTATCTACACAATCTGTAAATACCTCAGATTAGGCACACACTAGAATGTGACAAAATCAATTCTCTGCACAATAAACTTGGGTAACTCATTGTTGAAAGAAACCAAAAATCAGCTTTCTTAAGGAGTGCGGTCAAAGATTTACAATTCCACTTGGGAATGTTTTCTAATCTACCACTGAAGGTAAATGGAAAATTAGAGACAGATTTTTCCACTCCAGAGAGGCACTGAATAGAGAGGAAAGGCTGCTGTTCTTTGCAGTTATGAATAGCAACAGCTAAATTCACTCATCTCCCTCTACTTCATCATGAATTCATATTACTTCACATATTTCTGTGGCTTTTGTTAAGGTGTAGGCAAATATAATAAAGATCAGAGGAAAACAGCATAATGAAAGACATTTTTCAAAATGCATGTCTGCTCTAGTCTTTGTGACTTTTACTTTTTATTTTTCATGTTCTGAGGCTATGATTCACAGCCATATCCTGCCTGATGGACTCCAGAAATCTCACTGAAACTGCGAAAAACAACTTTTTCAATTTGTGGTATGATTTTTGAGACATATCTGAACATCTTGAAATTGTCTTTGCAAAGGGAGGTGGTGTTTGGCGGAAAAGAGTTCAAACTTGTCTGAGTTCTGTATTTTTTTCTCAGAGCAATGCAAAATTTCATCAATAACTAAGTGTAGTGTTAAAAATTGTTCAGCTTTTTCTTAAACTGTGAAAAGGACATTCATACTTTCGCTGTCTCATTAATAAACATAATGCATAATGATTATGATGATAACTAAACATTACTTATATTTTTGATGTCTTTGACTTAGATTAGAATTGCAGAAAGGTTGATTGACACCCTATAAATAGTACATTCACACATCAACTTGACTACTTCTGTTCATTTCCACACTGAATGAAATTAACAACAAACAGCATTTAAACAGGACTACAATACATTTTCCTGAAAGCTAAGACACACTTTTGGTCTAAGATGGATATGACCACTGCGGGGCACAAGACCACTAACCTGGATGTGGTCTTGGTTCCCTCTTGAAGGAGCACCTTCTGAAACCATTCCACAAGCCAAAGGGGGTGCTATCAGCTACCACAGAGACTGCTTTGGGAGCAGGGAATGAGTAGGTGTGAACTGAATTAATTATTTAATTGTGTTTTGGCATATACGACTGCTTGCTTGTTAGGTAGGTAAGTGGTAGTAGGTAAGTGAGAATGGAAGCTTGAAGATAAAACATAATTTTTTTTTTCTTCAGTATAAGCATTTTGCAGCACTGCCTAATATACTACCTAATGAAACAATTATGAGACTCAATGTGTATCTCATTGTTTTAATTTGGCAGGTCTTAGATGTTTGTTCGTTCTGTATCTATACTTTCTTCCCCTCAGAGTGTAGATTAAACACATACTTTGTATGTGTATGCTGTGTCTCAATTATCTAATGTATTTAAGTGGCAGAAGCTGTACTGCCACTTTATCTTGAAGGAACTTGTCTTTCAGAAATAAGGGAAAAGCAGTAAACGTGGGCTAGTGCATTATTTTTCCCTACCAGGTAGGAGTCATCTGATATTTCTGTGTTTCTATTAGTGAGTATTTACTTTCACTGGCTTCACTAGAAAGCTCGTTATTCTTTAGGGCAAGAAAGTTTGAAAATAGCATGCTTCAAATGTATTTGACTTTCTGATAGTGAGTGGCACTGCTAGTTTGATCCCTACGTGTTAAAATATTATCAGCTCTTTTCTTACTCAGAGTAGATTTTTTCGAAGATGAAAACTTAAACACGGTTTTTACTTCAGACTTTTTATTATGACCCTTCAAACAGGAGATAAAACCCCCCTCACCATGCAGTTTACAATGAGAAGAGTAATCAAGAGATCTTTTCTATTCATATATTTATCTGGCTTTTGTCTTTTTTAGCTGTTTTGGTGACATTTGCTTTGAAAACGTAAGTCTTTGTTTTTATCCTTCTTGAAAGATTATAATTGATTCGGTTGCCGTCTATGTGCACATGATGAGTATTTGTTGTGTAGATGGAATCAGTACTGGCAGAATATTGCTGCATGCTGCATGTTGCATTATTCACTTTCATCTGCATGCAGCTCATGGCTGGCAGGCTCCTCACAGCTACCTTTAAAGTGGCTTATCCAATATAAAGCTCTGGCTTGTTCAGTAGGAAGCCTAGTAGATCAGTTGTCATGTTGGAAGCCTCCTGCTGAATTCAGGAGAGAATACAGGAGAGGGGGCATGCCAAGGTCTGATAGAGGATTGTTTGAGATGGCATTACTGTGCTCCAAAAAGCTCTGGTCATTTCTCTTCAAGTTATCACTTTGTCTGAAGAGCAAAACACAGTTGAATTGAGCAGGGATAAATCCTGGGATAGAAATAACCTGTATTTTTCCATTCACTATCACTGTGCAATCCAAAGAGCAAAATGATGTCTTGGAAAGTGGGTATTGGTAACTCATAGTGCATAAATACCTACAATAAATCCTGGCAAGTCTTCCATTTGTGCATTTGACCTTTCATGAGAGCCATCCAACTGACTGCAAAGTGATGATGTAATACTGAAAGTCAATGGATATGCTTTTTAGTGGGACTCTATGCGGTCTGAAAATTTCTTCGCAAGACCACTTTGTTAGCTTGAGGATGTCTGTTATGGCATTGAAAGAAGGCCTGTAATGAATTTATAGGCAGCAGTTTTGAGTCCCTAGCTGACTTCTCATCCGGGAGGTTACTACAACATGTGTCTGCACCTCAGCTGCATCAGCAGGAAACCTCAGGGCTTACATCAACAGCGGCGGTGGACCGATGCTAAGCAGCCCAACTTCTTACTTGGTCAGCTTTGCCCTTTTGCTGATTTTGTTGTTGGGGAAGAACAGACCGGTGGGGTACCAACATCTTAAGCTTCTGCACAGCGTGACCTGGAGCTTGTCTAGTATTGAGTCTGGAAAAGGTCATGTGGGAACAAAATGCAGTAAATACTTTTTGCATTGGAAAGTGTTGTTAAGCTTTGCTGTTTAGCTCTGACTGTGATACTTAAAGCTTACTTACATCAGACTTGCTCTCCTGACCTATGCCAGCCAGGAAGATTACAGCTTTGACAGTATTTTGATGTTTTTGCACTGGCAAAAGAACTTTAGACAGCAAACAGTAAAAACTGTTAACATAAGACTGACTGAAAAAATCACCTTTCGGCTCCTGCATATAGTCTTTTCTCTGCACAACTGCATTATGGGAATTTATGTACAGGGGGAGCCCTCAGTGTACAGGAGGTATGAAGGAAGCAGCTGGCGAAATAAGAAACAGAAAAAAAAAAAACAAAAGGAAACAGAAACTTGCTATTTTTATAAGAAGGTTTTGGAAACAGTAGGCTGACCTAAGGCATAAAAGGAAGAAGGGAATTTATGATGACAGAGCTTTTCAATGCTAACTCTGTAATGCTTATCCCTTACACAGAATCTATACATGCACTAGGTTTTGTTAAGTCTTTACCTCAGCCCTAAAAGTGGATTTAAATTGTCTCTTTTATACAGATATGTTAGTTACTTCCTGAAGTCCTCACTGGTGAATTAGCTGCTATCCAGAATTCTCCTGCCCTGCCACTCATCTTTTTCTTCTAATCTTGACCTAATTCCTACCTGTTAATTACTGACAGCGTATCGTCTCTTTTCTATATAGCTATTTTGCAACAACTGTTGTCACAATGTTTTCTGTGTTTACATTACATTCCTTTCTTTCATTCTATTACATATTCTTACATTTTGTTTAGCAATTAATGACTAATTTAATTTATGGAAAAAGTACATATTTAGCACCTCATAATATTTCATGAAATGTTTGCAACTAAGTCTGTTTCATCAGTAGGTTAGAATAACTACATATGCTATGTTGTCCTGGCAAAAATCATTCTTCAGTACAGATGGAATGCTAACCACTAGAAATTTTCAGCAAGATACCAAATATGTAATTCAACTGATAGCTTGAGTTGGTTTGCCTTATGGTATGGTACTAGTTACATTTGCAAGCTACACTTTTTTTGAAGGATTTCAACCACTGAGAGGTTACTATCTAGATGTCCTTTGAAATGTGTTTCTTTTCCTGGTATTGTTGTTATTGCCTTCAGTCAAAAGTATGTAATGCAATTTGCAATAGGGAAGGAAGGAAATAATGTGTACAAAAAGAGCAAAAAATGTTTATTCACAGATTTCTCAAGGGCCACTCAAGCAAGACACTGGCAGGGTTTTTTTGCTTAAGGCTGAGTTTGTAGCCTTAGGTTTTTCAGCTTTGCTCCCCTTCTCTACAAAGCTAGGATATTCTAAGATCTGAAACAATATGTTTTCTTTTTCTATAATGAGGGAAAATAAATTTGATATATCAGAAGAATTCAGAAGAATGGTTTAGGTAGTTTTAAAACTGATTCTGTTGCTATTTTTCCAGTTTCTCATATTGTAATGAACTTGCATACAGATTAACGTTTGTCTGTTAAGGGCCTTAGCATTAAAATAACATGCAATGCCTTTTGATCTACTCATGATCTGTCCATTCCTGTACAAGTTAAGTTTTTTAAGAAACTGGAAAATTATTAGGCCAGGACATTCTCAAGACACATATTTCTTTGCCATTTGACCACTTCCTTTTTTATATATGAAGTTAAAATAGTTCTAAAATACTTTGAGTCCCATTAATTAGTGTGGGACAGAAAGAACTCGTTGAATCATAAGAGGTGAGAGGTAGGTATTTTCTTTTGTGCGTACCAAATAGAGAGACTATAAAAAACAAGGAAAAAGCAAAGCTACTATAAGGGTATAAATGAGAACAAACTATTGAAGAATGAATAAAATAAAGAGCATTTGCTAAGTTAATACTGTTTCATCTGTTTGCATTCTTCAGAGAAAAGTAATGGCTTAAGAGCTGTATTTCAGTTTATCTGGGGGAAGTTTCATTTATTGCCTTCTAGGCAAGGGATGACAAGAAATTTTCAATGTATTTGTAGTATTGTTAGAAATTAATAATTCATGTTGGTATTATTATTAAATTGCTGTCATCTAAGGATGACTGATAATCATTTTGCCTAAAGGAAGACATCCTAGCAGTATATCTATTTGATATCAAGGTGCCAATTGACTCTTAAATTAAAAATTTGGACTTCTTTGACAATTCATGGATTTTTAAGGATCTATAATATTTCATGAAGTTTTGGCTTCATTTTTTGCACCCTCCCTCCCAAGAAAGTATGCATATATGTAGGCACATCTCAGTAGTCTGGTCACAAAACCTGGAAAGTGTTGTCTGTCCATATATCAGGTCGTTTGTCTCTGTTACTGTCACTGAAAATTTCAATCAAACTGTACTACTAAAATGTACGCTAAAATGTGTACTAAACCTTTCAGAGTGGTTTCTCTGTCTTTCCTTGTGCTTGATAGAGTACTGAATCACTACCTGGGTTACATACAGTAGAATAACAGGGAATAGATTGATGCTGAATTCTCTCAAAAAAATTATTGTGAAAATCATAGAATGTTCTAATTTAACTTATAACACTGTAAGTACAAAACTGTGTGAGGACACAAGATTTTACTCCGAAAGTGGCTTAAAACCAGAAATTTTTTTGACGTCGAGATGTCAGATTTTACAACAATAATGGCAGTTAGTTATAGTAATATGCTTTCCATGTTTGATGTTGCCTTTTGCTGTATAATGTTGCTGGGATTTCTGTTGCCAGACCCAGGAAAAATTCTAGAGTAGTGAAGTAGAGGAAAAAGTGTCTTGTTTTAAGCTTATAGGAGTATTCTTTCTTTCTTTACTTCATTCACAAATTTTAATTCTAGACAGGTGAATTGCGAGGCAGAGCATAAGACCTCTGTCCACTGTCACATGCGTTCAGATCCTGCCACGCCGTTGAAGTGATGAGGCTGAGCTATTGCCACACGGGTTGCGCTCTCTGATCTGACGAGACCCTGCAACAGCATTGTGGGTTAAGGGTTTTTTGAGCTCTGCTTCTTGCCGCTGACATAACAGTGGCATTTTGCCTTCGTTTCTTGTGTTGTATTGCAAATATCAAAACGTATTAACAGAAATTAAACCTCAAACCTTACACAGAGGGAGATCTTACCGGTTCTGAGCATGGGAGCACTGGTTTACGTACAGTGTAGTTGGCAGCTGAAAATGTGTAGCTTGCTTTTGTTGCTAGAGCAGCACATGTGTTTGTGTCTGTCATTTCCAACACTCTACATCCAGCTTTACAGTAGAGGCCTGGAAGTCACAGCCTCATTGTTACCCTTTGGAAGTCATCCCCTATCCTGCAGGTGACATGTACCCAAGACTGAATCTGTGAAGCCTGTGTAGGAGGAAGTGAACAATGCTAAATAATCTTCTCTCCAGAATTCTATTTACCAGCCTTAAATGCTGTTCTGGAGATAGTCTTTGTACTGAGCTACAAAAAAGTCAAATTAGCAGGTAGTAACATCCCAAATACCAAAGTCCCCATTACACACACTGCTCCTGATCTCTTGTCTAAATAATTTTGACCACTGGGGGCTAAGCCTAACCTCTTCATGTGGCATGCAAAAGAAAGAGGCATTTGTCATTCTGGTGTTTCAAAGAGTGTTTCTGAAAAGCTATCCTGCTTCAGTCTCTCCTTTTTACTATAGAAAAGCACTGTTAGGCAGAGTTAAATGGATTAATTACCTTTTCAGTGTAAGAGAAAAAAGAAATAAGAGTCTTGTCTTTATCTCCTCTGATTTCAGAGGCTGACTAGAGGCTTTTCAGATGCGCATATCCCTTTAATGACTTAATCATCTAATTAGGTGACTTGCAAAGGCTATTGGCAAATGAGCAGAGGGTTATTTTCTAATTCCCATGTATCTGTTGATAGAGCAAAGGATTCTGGTATAGTCTCTGTCCTTTTCCCCTATTCAAGGTTCTGGAGATAAAGAGTTAAGATTAAAGATGAACAAGCTCTTTCAATAGGAAATGCAAACAGGCTAAGAATGTGTTATTTTTATTTTAAACCTCTGCAGCTTTTTAGCAACAAAGTTGGCTTAGAGGATAGGTTTAAACCACTTAAAACAAGCCCTCAGTTTTGAAGTTGCCTTTTCAATGCACCCACTTGATATGTGTCAAATTGGCTCTAAGTCTTCGCTTGTGTTGAGCTCACACGTTTCACTGTGTGTTAAAATGGTCAATTAACAAATGTTCTTTACATGTGAATACTGAATCAAAATACAGTCAGAGTTCTTCTGTGATCATGGGAAAGCAGTGTGGCCTAAAGCAAGTAGCCAGGAAACATAGTTTGAGTTTCTATCCAGCTCAAGCACTGATCCGATGCTACCTTTGTTAGTCTGGGATGTGTGGGCTTCATTACGTGTTGAGCCCAGTATCTGTGTTTACCTGTGGCATTTCAAACGTATCAATTTCAGGTTTACAGTAAATGCCAGGAAAATACCATGCCCTTTGATGTTTTTTTGAAGTCATACATTACTGTGAAAATAACACTTACTTAAGAGGGTCAGAGAAAGTTGTCTAAATCATGACTTAGCAATATGGATGTTAAAATAAGTCAGGGGCATTTAAGGTCCTAGTGGGAGATTTTCACATGTAAAGCCAACAATTTTTGTATTTCTGAGGCTCAGGTGATGCTGCCAGGTATGTGACAACCTCAACACCGGATTCTTTAAGTACAACTTTTGGATATTAATGATATTTCAACACATTATGGACCACTGTCACAAAAATCTATTTAAATTAAAAAGAGTAAATGTTATTAAGAAATAACCTTAACCTTGTCTCTGATACGATGACTGGAAGGTTGTTTGAGAATGTTTGAGCTGAAGGAGTTGTCAAAATCATGGATTTTCATGAGATCCGAGTAACTGATATCTGTTGATACAGACAGCCCAGCCACAGGGTGAATAGAATTGTATCTTAGTTGCATCTTAGAGTTGCATATGCTTCTAGAGAGAGCAGCTATGGCAAGATTTAATGAGTTCTCACATCAGGGAACTCTCCAGCTCATCCAGCACCCATCATCTCCCTTCTGGGAGAACATGATCTTCAGTCTTTGCTCAGCCACATTGTGCAGGAGTTATCCACCCTCAGCCTTTCCCCTAGGCAGTTAATGTGGTTTCAGCACTTTTACTGGGCAGTCATTATTCCTTTTTACAGGATTTGCCCGCTGTACTCAACAGACTTCCCTATCTTTAAGATACGGTGAAGTGCCGTCTCCTAAACCGTTTAAAAACTGTGGGTTATCCAGCCACTACACACTTCACTGAACATTCACCTGCACCAAGAGAGGCAGTGGCCCACTAATACTGTCAAATTTGGGGTTTAGGCTTACAACTTGTACATTATATTCATCCAGGTTCCTTATCTGTCTCATATTTTTAGACAGAGCACGGCTGTGGTGCAGTTTTGTAACACAGATACCTACAGTCCAAGCTGCCAAGAGTGACTGTGTATTAACAATGCAGTCATCCAGCTCCATTAATCAATCACTCTGATCAGGTTTTAGTATATTTTTGGCAAATGGATCTAAAAAAGACTGCTTTGTGCATAGCTCAGAGTGGAGGTCTGATTTGAAGTGCATAGATTTCTGTCTTCTGTGTTCAACCCTGTATGTTTTACATGTTGGGATTTCTTTTCCTGACAAGCTGACCAGAAAATAAATTTCTTGTTTTCTTTTCTTTTTTTTTTTTTTTTTTTTTTTTTTACCCTTGGCAAAACAGCTGGTTTTGGCAAATGTACTTTTTGTATTAAGCTTACTTTATCATAAATTCCTGTAAAACCTCCTTTAATGTGCTTTTTCTACTGCTTTCTGTTTGGAATATTGGATAAAATCGGATATTTTATTGTTGTGATGAAACCAGCCACTGGTTTGGAAATGTCAAAATAACTTGTCTCATTCCAATTCAGAATGCAAACATTAAAAAACATATCAAAAGTCATGTATGAAAGAGAAACTCCTACTTTTGACTGACTTTAGTACTTTTTAGGTGGTAAGAAAGAGATAAGAGAAGTAATTAGAATGTATACCAGTCAAATCTATTTTTCTTTTGTTAAGTAATGTAGGTCTACAACAGAACAAATAATTTAAAAACATTGAAAAAGCTTAGTCGAACTGCTCAGGCACATCTGTCTCTTCTCTTTCATTATTGACATCAGTGGCTTAATATACCATTAAAACAAACTCTATTTTAAAATATATATAAGACCCGACTCCTGTAGTACACTGACTGGTGTCCTATGAATTCCAGCTCAGGCCTCACCAGCCATATGGACTCATACTGCGTTGTTCATTAATATTGAATCCAAAAGTTCTCAGTGAAAACTTAAGAGGCTTCTGCCTCTCTTGGTACAGGAACACAGTGTATCTACTCTAGACATTGTCAGTCTTAGAGGCCTGTTGTTGTTTGGAATAAATAACTGGGGTAATACAACATTTATGTGTTGATGTCATTAGCAGTAATAAGTAGTTTTCTGATAAATTCACCTACAGGATCATCTGGGAAGCGATGATGGTCCACTAATTTTTATTTCAGGTGTATCATCAGCTGATACCATCTGCTCTTCTTTATATCCTATCCTGATGGTGCTCCCTGTCTGAAGTCTGCTTGCCACAAGTGTTCCCACATACCCTGCTGTTGCTTGTGGTTGCATTCTGGTCCTGCTTTTTGATGTAGGGTGACTCTGTGTTCCACATATGGCATGAAAGAGCAGCTCTCATCTCATGCAATTCGCACACAGAGATTGATATAGGTGGGAGAAGAGGAAACATATTTTAACATGGGTACTCAAAATAGTGAACTGCTTCTCCAACAGTTAAAAGAAATAGGTTTTGCCTACATTTTTCCCATAAATGGATTAGTTTAAAACAGATTGCTGGGGAAAGCCTTGTTTTAGTACCATGTATTCATTTTTTAGCATTTGGAAGAAATAGCCTCTTCTCGGACCTTGAAAACCTGTTTACAAACACAGGCACTGAACTTCAGTTTTGACAGTGATGCAAGTGAACATTGCTGGGAAGAAAGTTGTACCCAGGTGATCCTCAGGTGTGCATCTTCCCTGAGACTGGGAGGTGTGTGGGGAAAGCATTTTTAGATTTTTTTGTGCAAGGAGACCTGAGTAATGCCAAGATGGATAGGAGATAAGTCCATCTGAGGCTATCAAATGCTCAGGTTCGTGAAATCATTAAGCCACAAATCACTGCAAGTGGGGAGGGTATGCTGGGAAAGTACTTCTATGCATTTTTGAAGTGTTTGCTGTATTCTGGAGAGGTATTACTATATGTACCCACCATACTTCTCCCTAGCCATCCTCCATACACTGCCATTATAGACTTAGTACTGAGTGAGGTGCATCACTGGTCTGATCAAATATGATGATTCTTGTGGGGTTTCTGTTTGTTTGATTCGTTGGGTTTTTTTAAATATTAACACCACTGAAGCATCTGCAGAAGATCCATAACAATCTGTCTGTGGGAAATGTACCTAATTTAATAAACTGTACAGTCCCAAGCCGAGTATCACAGGCCCATCGCATATTCCCCAGTGACTGTAAATTTACAACCAGGCATGTCTGCAGTTGAGTGAAGTGGTAGAGGTACACATTTAACTGATTATTGATGGGCAGATTAAAATAACTGCTCATAAAATTCCATGCAGCAAACCGGTACTCTCAGAACCATTTGCTGAGTCTCAGAGGATGCTTGTGAAGTGAAATGGGTGAAGTGTGCCTAAATGAAGATTTCCTTTTCGTGGGGTGCTGGCAGTGACATAGGAGAAGCCTGGTCCCCTTTGTTCCCTATTGAGGATCCTCCGAGCAGGAGCACTCAGACTTGTTTGGAGGATCTAATATCCGATGTGAAACAAGGAACGCATGTATTGTGCCTGTCGCCAGCGGCTCTATTAGAAACAATCGGTCCTTTTCCAAGGCTACATGGCGCGTGATGTAATTCCATTTTCTTCCTGACTGCAGGAAAGGAAAATCAAGTAATTAAATGTGAGAAATCACCATCCAGGGGGGCCCTTTCTGCTTGGGTGGATTTCCCAACACAGTTGCCCAGCCGCAAAAGCCAGAAGCCGACCCAGGGAAAGACGGCACGGCTCTGGACAAAAGCATGACACTGCCCATGAATGCACCGCGTACCAAACACAGTTTGTTGTCAGGAACTGACAAGCCAGCCATGTCCAGCTCAAGTGGCCCTACTTCCCATCGGCTTGAAAAGGCCTGCCAGTGAGGAGGCTTCGGTCACAGCGCTATGCTTTACGCTCCCGGCCCCATTGTCCCGGGGCTGCAGGTCCCGGGCAGGAGGCGTCACCAGCCCACCAGAAGGCGACCAGGGGTGGTGAGACTGGGGGTTGGAAATGGGCCGGGGGTGTGGGAGGGGGAAAAAGTGTCCCACAGCCAGGAGCAGCCTTAGTTACAATGACCTCGTCTCCCAGTTTGGGCTTCCCAGCCTTTTGCGGCTTTAAAACCCGTATTTGCACCACATCTCCCTCTTCTGCAGGCTACGGGACATCACGGTTATGGCATGCATAAAATCTGTAGTGCCGGGAAGTGTTTGTCTGGGTTTTATGAAAACCTGTAGCAGAATCCGAATATTATGTATGTGGGTAATAGAGCCTTAACTTTCAGAAAGCCTGCAGTGCCTAGAAGTGCGTGAAACTCTGCAAGCAGGCAATAAACCTGCGGAGAATTTGAGCCACAAGTTTGGTGGGAGAACTAAAGTAATTTTAGTTCACTTTGATTACTCTTTTTAATAGGTAGCTTACGAGGAGCCTATCACCTGTTTTTTATAAGTAACTATGTTTGACATTTCAATTTCGTTCTTACAGCTTTTAATACATTTTTTATCTTGTACTCTTCTACAGATAATTTACTTCCCAGTGTTTCTTTGTAATAGCAACTGGAATGGAAAAAAATGTTCTCATTTATGTGTAAATTTTGTTAACAAACTCATCTGCATAAATCACATTTCTTCCCAAGCATTTTATTGTGTGGTAGCTACTTTTTCACTAAAGTTAGAACTTTAAAACAGCTTTCAAAATCAGCTTGAAAGTAAATTGCAATGAAAATAAGATCAACACAACAAAACATTTTGATTTTGGCTTTAAAAAATAGAGGTGAAAGAATCAAAGCAATAAACGGTATTAAGACCAAGGAAATTGTTTAATACTTATGTGTTGTTTATGGGGTTTTGAGGCTTATAAAGTGTATGACTCCATCCTTGTGCATTTTTTAGTAATTGAAATGTGCGATCTATTGTGTCTTGTTTAAGCATACTTGAAGAACATGATATGGAAAAAAGAACTCCTTATGTCCATTTGTTCCTTCTGACTCTAGATATAAGATCTATTAACACAGAAGTTTCTTTGCCAGGCTGACAAAGTGGCAAAAATTGTGTCTCCGGTTAGGTTCTTTTGTTCCATCACCTTCATAAAAAGTGTGAAACGGCGTGAATATGAATCAAAATGTGGATATATCAAACTGTAAAGCAAATTCATTGGTGTTGTAGGCAAGGCTGCTTACTGGTGTTGCTGTTGCTCGCTCAGAAGTTCACTGGCTCTCACTGGAGACAAAGGCTATGGAAGTCTAAAATAATTTTGGTAATGACATTTGTGTTGCCCTTAGTGTTCTGTGTTTCAGCAGTCGGGGACGGAAATGAGTACGCAGAACGCACATGACGTTGCGACTGGCACTCACTGCGTTAGGTTTCAGTTAATCCTCTGCAGAATGCTCTGGGCATTGAACAAAGATATTAATTTAAGATCATTTCCACAGATCTCTTAGAATTATCAGTAGATTATCCTATGCGTTGGTTTCAGAGCGGGCAGTATCATTTGTCTGGTGCTCACTCAGTGGTAGCAAAGACGGATAATTTGAGAAAGTCACAGTTTCAAGTATCTCTTCTCCTGATCAATAAATAAATAATGCATCCCTGAGTGGCAAAACCATTCCTTCCTGGTAAACGCAGCAGTATATGCTTTTTCATGTACGGCTTTACTATGTTAAATTTGAATAAATATGTACAATACTGTGGTGAAAGCCGCAATTTCATCTTATTTTTATGTACACATAATACTGTTTAGCTGTTTTGAATGTCTTGGTATAGTAGCCAGTCTTTCCAGCCTAGAAATGCACAAAATTCATAATTGGCTTGTAAATGCTTTATTAGAAGCTCTACGCTCATTTCCTCTGTAGCCTTCAAAGATCTAGCATAATGACTATCTGGAATGAATTCTGCTCCTTGTTTTAGTAGCAGCTGCATCTGTGGATGGTTAAACTTAACTGTTAAAGGTTACATAGTGGAATTACACTTTCGATAACATAAAAATATAAGAATTTTAGCTGCTTCTGATTCAATGTCTTCTTCGGAAAGCAGTCATCCAAAATACCTGATCTGTAGAAAGTCAGACCTATGTTTTTAAGAATCTTACCTGTTTACAAGAACTATTTCACCTTGACAAACCAGTGACTCAAAGCAAGTTGTGTAAAGCAAGGATCATAATACTGGCCAACCTGGTAAAAAAACATGTCATCAGTCCTGCCTTTAGGACTAATAATCATCAGAGGGTCAGTAGATTGACTGTGAACATCTTTTAGTTGCCGTTGGAAGTGTGTGGAGGCTTTGCTGGTAATCTGGGCCTGGACAAATCAAAATTTGGACTTTGAAATCAGGCAACACTGTTCCTTGAGCTAGGATTTACATGTGTTACCTGGATTCTGAAATACAGTAGGCAATACTGTATCATGACTCTCTTTTTGGGTGGCTTTCATCGTTTGTGATTGTAGCTCCATGAGCACCTACTGATTTTTGTCTGCATTTCTCATTTGTCTGCCAGCAAGGGTGGAAGGCAGGCACAGGCGTCAAGTCTCACCCGAAGCTGTCAAGGAGAGTGGGTGACATGTTCAAATGTAAGACCTAGAACTGCAGTGGCAGATGCAGGCGTTTCTGATTTCCATTCTGTGTTTTGCTAAACGTGGTGTGTGATATTAGAATTAGGTTTTGTTATGTGATGAGAAAACTGATTTGTGTTGCACGTGGATCCCCAAATGTAGTTTTTAAACGCTATAGCATTTCGAAATTTACAGAAATACAAATGCCACCTAAATGAAAACCAGAATCTCTTTTCCTAGATTTTTTAATTTTTTCCCTCTTGTTTTTGCTAGAAAATGTTGTACTACTGAATGCTGCAAGGGAATTTAGTGTTAATTAAGCTTGTTTTATAACAAATGTATGTGTTTATTATACTGGATGAGAGACTGGGATGATTAGCTCCCTGAGAAAATATTTAAACAAATAGAGGACTCTGAAAAATCTTGACAGCGATAAACTGTAATTAAGCCGAAACTTTGACCACTATGACCTGATTTTAGTTCCTTCATGCTTCATTATTGCCATTGTTATTCTAAACTTCTAAGTGATTTTAATGAGTTTTCTTTAAAATAATTTTTCCATAGTTATATTTTTATGTTTTTTCAGTCAAGTACTTCAGACTCTCCCTACCATTTTCTCCTTCTCTCTACAGCCATGCTCTAGGCAAAAATACGTGGATCATTTCGATATCCAAAATACTCTGGAGTAAGAGGAATAATGTGCAGAATTTCTACCTTAAATCTAATGCAAATTTAAATCTAGTTGTTTGACATTCTAAAGGGATAAATAATAGTGGAAAGCAAAAGACTGATGAGAGGTAGGATCTAGCTCCTAAAATCCATAGTAAGAATCTATTAGTAGCCGTGTTTCTAGAAGTGATGAGCCATCACTGCTTTTTGTTAAAATCAGCCCTTTCGGAAAAAAATGACGGCTAAACTATATTTTTATTTTGAATTTTCATTTTAGATTCAGCATTTTTAAAGAAGGATTCCTACAGCCAGATTCTAAAATCCATGTTAGAGCATTTGGCTTTGAGTACCTTTTCCAACGACTGTAAGAAATGCATCGTAGAAAAAAGACGGCGCACGCTACTTTTTTTTTTTTTTTTTTTGCTGCCTGTATATGTATTGATGGAAACAACTATTGTTTTTCCTGACTGTGAGCATAAAGGAGAAGCTTGTTTTTTGCAGACCACAGAAAAAGAAAGGTAGAATATTATTTAGTAGTTTTCATTTTCTAAATGCTGCCCTTTAAAAAAGTTGAAATGGAAGGGTAGAGTGGGACATATGTTAGCTCTCTTGAAGCCATGCTGCAAAATCAGCTTCTTTGCCATTTGTCTGCTATTGCGCACACTTAGGCAAATGTGATTTAAACACTGCTCAGCTCCGCGTCATTTGTAGGATCTGGTGTGTCGTCTCTGAGCACAGAGGTTCAGTGCTGCGCTGAGGTTACAACGCCATGAGCAGTGACGAGCTAAAAGCCTTTGGAAGTGTGAAAGAACTAAGTATAAAACCAGCCGTGAGGAAATGGAGTTCTACTTATTTTTATAAACACATTGTTGGGTAACATACATACAATGAAAGGAGAGAAAGAAAAGAATATCCCCTTTCTATATGCTTACCATCGTTGCCTGAGCCAACTTTAAGATTTCCTTTTGTTCTTCAAAAGTAATGACTACCAGCGATTATAGACATTTCTTCTTGAAAACAATGGTTCTTTACCTTGACTGGAATACTCATATCCAGAACATTTTTCTCATTTTTAATGTGATCCAACTTTAAAAAGAGCTCTAGTTTTTGATTCCCAATTGTCTGAGTTAAGATACAGTAACAAAATGAAAGGCAGATGTCTCGCACCTTAAGTCAATCTCTAAGAGTATTTTAGAGCTGTTCAGCCCATCTGAGGTTCTGACCTTCCTTGGCAAAGCTTCTTCATTTTCCCACACCTGCAGCTTTGCTGTCTTTTTTTTTTTTTTTTTTTTTTTTTCCAGTCTCACAATAAGCGTAGCTAAAACAAGCATTCCAGTGTGCATGAATAGAGCACACAGTAGGCAATTTGGGGGCTCATTCATCACCGATCAATAGAACTGCTTGGATAGTGGATGAGATAGCAAACCATTTGATTTATTACGTCCAGTGTAATAATACATGATTTTAAAAGAAATTAAAACCACAAAACTAAAAACCTTTATCTTGTTTATTAACCACTGATAGAAGTAATAAATAAATACTGACATTTCTTTAAAAATCTCAGTCAGCTTTGTCTGTAAAATGTGATCTCTTTTCTTGAGAGGTGTAAAAATGATGGATTTTTGAAATGATTTGGTTTCTTTTAATATTTTTACCATAAAGATGCTATTGTATACAATTAGTGAAATGAATATATATTAAGAAAACACAGCAACAGGGATTCCACATGTGCTAGAATATGGCAAAACTCTTTGATCTCTGTTTGTTCTTATGGAATAGTTTATCCCTCTTGTAATAACACTGAAGTTATGAAGCTACAGCGTATAGTGTCCTATATCATAATATCAGAAATTAATAGACCCTGAAATATGCATGAGGAAAACTGGAATAATGACTACCAGCGATTATAAACATTTCTTCTTGAAAGCAATGGTTCTTTACCTTAACTGGTAACTCATATCCAGAACATTTTTCCCAAGACTTAAAAAGTGTCAGAAAAGAGAGAGCATGAGTTTGACACCTGCCCCCCCCCGCCCCGATTTTCTCATCAAATTACACTTAATTTTAGAACAAGGTGACAGATAAATATTGCAACAATATTTCCCTAGTAATCTAAGCCAAACTTATCATTATTTTCTGAGTAAACTGAGGAACTGAAGGCTCTCTCATCTTCCTCATGTGTGTTTTGGATCAGCAGCGCAGCAGTAGAAACCAGTATATGAAAAGTCAATGAGATATTCAGTCAGAAAGAACAGAAACCATAACTAATGATATGCCTAGTTTGTGGTTTTAAACAAAGACATATTATTTTTCATCAAAAATTATCTTTAAAAAGGAACTGTTTTATTCTAGTATTTCAAAAGCGACAAAATTAAATTTTGCAGGAGGGAGGGAGAGAAATTCTCTGAAGACAGAGACGAATACTGTGTACCAAAGCTAACAGATATTAAACTAGATATAACTGCAACGTATCTGTCACACGTAATAAATGCAAATTATATTGTAGAAGATTTATTTATTGCATAGAGAAGTCTTCATGAATTTTGAACTTCTGCAATTTATTTTTTTTTTTAATTGTGAGTGGTCTCTGAGTAATCTTTGATACAGTCTTTTACCTGAAACTTCCCTGATGTTTTTGGAGCTATACTAAAGTACTAGGTTTTTTTACTACTACTGTTTTACTAAAAGTAAGTATGTTTGTCATTTTCCTTATTTGACAGTTTAAAGCTTGGTTGTTTTTTTTTTTCCTGTTAGATATTCCATAATAAGACTGTAATTTACCCTTGCTTTCTTTCACACATCTACATCTTTCACTCGATCTCTGTGGTTTTTTTACAGAGAAATTTTCAAACTTTAACAAAAATACTTTATTTCTGAATGAAAAATGCCAGATGATACACTTAGCATAAAATAGACGTATGACTGTAAGCAGCTAGGACTGATATCTGTTATGGAAATTTGGCTCCACAAAGGAAAAATGGTTTTGAGTGTTTGCCAAGGAAAATGAATTTTGGCAGTTTGGTGACAAGACTAAAGATCATGTGCTGCCAGTGAACAGGTTTTCGAGTGTGTTGTTGCTGAGAGGTTAATCCTGCACCCACTCTTTTCAGTGAGGCAGCAGTGACAGTACTTCTCTCTGCAGTGCTACCAGATTAGGCGCCAGACCAGCAAAATGCACTTTGAGGTTGTTGGTACACATGTACATCTATAGAATGGATTTTTAAGATGTAAGTGATCTGCTTCCAAACATGTTAGAACATTATAAGATTTCATGAAAATAAACTCTTGCAATGCTCACAGAGAAAAATGTCCTGTGGCTAAAACTGGGAGTAGGAACTTTTGGCTTATTCTTTGCTGTTCAAACTCATAGTTTACTTAACCTAGACCTTTGGGGAAATGTTTTTTTTTTTTTGGTTATTTTCAATTAGTAATCAGATTTTTATAAAAGAGAGAGAGAGCATAAAGCCAGTGCAGTTTTCCTAAAGAGCCTTCCTAAACGGCTCAGAAACAATCTTGCTGCTTTGAAAACGCCTTAGAAAATAACTGGGTTTTTTTAATTTAACATGATGATGGGCAGGAGCCTTTCCGTGTAAATTCTTTCTATAGGAGAGTAGGGAGAAATATGACTGCTTCTTTCACTGTCACATAGTCAATAACAGTGATGAAAAGAGAAATTGCAGGATTTTTTTATCTGCCGTTTGTTTCTAATCCAATTTGGGGAAACAAAATATTTCTGAAGTTTCTCACTGACTGCATTCCGTGGAGTCAAAACTCTCTGTGGTGAGGGCTCTGTGAAGTGATCCGTGTTCCCATGAAAAGTTTTGCACCTGATGAAACACCTTTGTTGACAATTTGTTTTCTGACATGATGTCTCTTATATCTAGACTAGCTCCATATTTCATTATTAGTACTTGCTGTACTCCTTCAACTTAAAAGACCACAGTGTGGTGTAGAAGTATCCTGCCATCAGGTCAATGGTCCTTTCTTGCAGAACTCACATACCAATTTACTTTGATTCCCCATTACTTTTTTGGCTGAAGAGTATACATGTGCTGAGTACAGAGTTGTATTCAGAAAGCTTCAGAGCTGATTGAACTGTTTTATAGGAAGGAACTACTTTCTACTATAAAGACAGAGCATTATAAATGCTGCTATATTTATAATGATTTGGTTTATGCATACCAGATTTCTCTAAAGCGCATATACAATGAGCAGAACTGAGAAGGGTTTAGAAATTTGGAGATAACTATCTATGAAATAGAAGAATAGACTGGAAGTTCAAGTTGAGCTTTGTGAAAAAAATTTAGCCATTGTACAGGATATTGCTTTTTTTTGCTTGATTTCATTATAAACTAGATAACAAGTTGCATTGAGACTAAATTGGCAGAGTTAATTTGTGGGCAGAACTCTAGTGTTGCTTTTTTATTTCAGAATCCCTGGATTTTATTACAGTTTGATATAGATAAGAACATTAATGTAGGTAATAATAAAGATTACACAAGTTCAACTTTAATTATGTGAAAAATTACTACTCCTTTATAGTACATCTCTCCTACATGTAAAACCACGTGTTACATCATATATTCAGTTAACTGATACATATGAACCGAAGATCAAATGTTATTTGTAATATAACATGTTCCAAATAATTTTTCATGTAAGAGAAAAAAAATAGTACACTCTGCCTACCTTATTGTTAACCAGTTGTCTACACATAGCATCTGTTTACATTAGTAATGTAATTGCTGTGATAATAAGCTCATTGATTTAGTATCTAAGGAAATAATCAGTCAGGACATCACATTTGTCTTGCTTTACTTGACAGCCTATCTTCTACATTGAATAGACAATGTCAATTCTTGCCATTGTTTCAGAGAAATGGAGCAACAAAAAAATCCAGAAAGCTCTCTTCTCTTTGCCAACTATTGCCATAAAAATGTTTGCTGCAGCTATCTAGTATTGGACAAATGTAATTTTAACAGTGGCACAAGGCCAGTACACTTTAGTGTAGGAAAATTGTATTTCTTTTGTTATTCAGACGGTATGACAGCCTTATCTTTCACTTGACAGTTAAGCAGAAAAGGACTGTGAAAAACTAAAACCGAAATGAAAAAAGACACAACTGGGAAACTTTGGTTAGCTGACTCACTAGGATTTTTTTTTTTAATTTTTTCTAAACATTTTTATGTGAAAATGTATAAACAAAGTCTCCTTACTTTAAGGAGTACTCTTACTATGCTAAGAAGCACTTTGCAAGATTGTAAGATGTCTATGGACTTGGGTTCACTTCCCAAAATCACAGAGGAAAAAAAGAACAATCAATCAGGAGTGATAAAGAACAATACCAGTTTTATAATTATATTTTTTTCTTTACCTTATGGACAGTGTTACCCTAATACAACCTTCCTGCTGTACCTTTGGATTTCAAAACAAGTTCCTGGGCTGAAATCATAGATAGTCCAGTTGTTTTGACTCGATGTGATGGTCAAACTAGCAAAGAGGACAAGAGACTGTCCCCTCCATCTGTTTGCTGCCCATAAGGACCAGTATTCAGTGCAGGGCCTGTAGACTGCGATGCTGAATGGCTTCTGTGCCTGGACTTTGTTGTGGATGGAATGGGGAGCAGAAAGCAAGAGAAGTCTCATTCCCCGGTAAATCTCTATTCATCAGTTTATAGACAGCACAACAGAACTCGTATTATATACAACATCAAATGAATAATACTGCTCTCACTATATAGCACCAATGCATTCCAAGACCTCTTGTTTTTGAAGGATGTCTTAAAAATACTGATATTAGTTACCATGTACTTCGCAAAGAAAGTTAATCTCTAAACATTTTAGAGGAGAAGGGAAAGAAAACTCATCCTCTTCTAAGGAGAAAATTAAAAAATACGTTTAAAGTATTATATACCATGGAAACGAACTGAAAAAATAAAATTACCTCACTTCACCTCAATATCAGAAAAAGTTCAGGTTTCCTCTCCTCTGCATGGCCTTTGTTTTAATTGCAAGTGGGAAGAAGACTTACGCTGTGGAAGAGTCAGTAGAGATGAAGATATGCAAACCTAAGCCCTTATCACGGAGTGTTAATTACCTATGCGGTAGTTGTACTTACAAGATGAGAGCAACCAAAGACAGGTTGTTCTTTGTTTCCAAACCAGATGCGGGGTAGCAGAAGTGTGGCCTCACAGCTCATCTAAATTCTGAATTTCGGCAGGCTGACAGCTGCTCCCTTTCTGCTGATTAAGAAACACTGACAAACATTTTTTTGTTTCTTCTTTTTCCTGCGGAAAGACATTCTTGGCTGCTTACACTTGTAAACTCAAATATGTGCTCTTCCCACTCAGTGTTTTTAACTGTGATTCCTAAAAAGGAGGTATTGTTAAATTGAAGAAGAGAGGCAAGGTTTGGATGAGGTGCTCTGGGAGGTATAATCATATACCACCTATTTACTGATGCATCACTAAAAATGCCAATTACAATTGAATAATGTACTAATTTCTTTCTATAACTTCTGGACAGAAGCCTTGAAAGCTCTCTGTAAAACTAAGTCCTTTCTTGTCAGACAAATGAAGTCTATTCACTTGTGGCCCCTTAGGGGACTGCTGGCAGAGTTCAGAGCTGACACAGGTCCAGATCTCCTTCTGCTCCACGTAAGGTAGAAAATCTGTGTTTCTGGTTTAAGTTTCAGGATAGTATTCTAGATCTCTTGGTGTTCTTCCACTTCTCAGAAAAAAAAATCAAAAGGAGATGATGCTGATGTTGCCTAAACCAGTAAATTTGAGAAATGTGGATGCTTATGGGTTTTGCCTCAGTGTGGACAATGTGGTGCTGTGGATCTACGTTCACTCATCATCTGGGAGAGATTTGGTAGGGTATCTTCACATAAAGAGTTGCACATCACTTGTGTTTGCACAGATGTACTTTTTCCAATACCAGCTGAATATTTATTCTTTCTCTAATAATATTTCCTTTTGAACTGAAATAGAGATTTGGCAATATGTGAAGAAGTATTGTGTGTTTGTCACCATGCTAACAGTTTTCACACTGCTCTTTCCTGAATTGGATTATCTGGTTTGAGGTATTCACCCAAGCTATAAACGAACATCTGCTATATGGGTAGGCTACATATATTTACTATTTATGTATTAATATACATGCATATGCATATACAAACATTATTGCTGTAATCTGAAAGAAATTATATAGATGTCCAAAGTAATAAATGTATTTAATCAGATTTAAACATATTTATTTTGGTTTCAGTGTTCTTCCTCTTTCCTAGAAAAGTGCGCCTACTAAAGCAGTTTTATTGGGATACAAACAAGTCGTGAGATTCTGCAACTTACACTCACACAGCCTCATAAACTGGCACTGGAACGCAAGTTTATTTCCTACTTGTTTGTGCCTAACAAAAATGATTGATTTTCCTATAACAAGGGGGTTTAGAGGGTTGAATCAAAATAAAAGATATGCTTCTGGATAGTTGTACTGGGTAGCTGATAGAAACTTAAACAGTAATGAAATATGGCTGACAGGTACTAACCAAAGAGGGTAGAAGGCATCCAGATCCAATCCACATCCTCTAAAGACATCCACTCTGATTGCGAACAGCTTTTACCCAATGATTTCCACTCAGGGAAATTCTGGAGTGATATTAATTTTAAGGGTTTTTTTGGTTTGTTTTTTTTTTTACCTGACCTTTCTTCTCAGAAAACTAGTGGAAATGCATTTCTTTGGGGAACACCTGTGGGAAAAGCAGGTCTTCAGCACAGAAAAAATGAAGGTTCACTGTGTGAGGGGACTGGGCGTCAGACCTAAGGTGCTTGTCTGCTGCTACCTGAGCAGAAACACAAAAGGGGAATAATAAAGAGAAGACAAGGGAACAATTTTCTCCCCTATTCTGAGATGTGTTTCAGTTTGAGATATGCTGTGTCAGTCACACAAGAGCCTGTCATTAGTACTAAGTCACTTCAGTATTATATACGTATCTGAGAATGATGCCTTTCTATGGTTATGCCAAATTCTGTTTGCCTATTTGCCTCGGGGCAGGTCGGTTTTTCTGACTGTCAACTGAGTATCACTGGTGTTTTTCATTGTCAACAATCATCATATAAAAGACAGGAGAATAAGTTTTGTGCTAATTTGGTAAATTTTTATGCTGTTTATGTAAGCCTGTTGGATATGTGTTTGGGATTTTTAATTTATTTTTTTTAATTTTATTTCTTTCATACCCTCCCTTTTTGTGCAGGTTCTCTGCCTCTTACCAGGCTTTTGCTCACTGCTGCACTGCTCTGTGGGAAATAAAAAAATAAACGCCTATTCCTTTGAGTAAGGCAGAGGATGCAAGGTATTCTAGGATGTACTATATTAAATCAAGAGTCTGTGTGGTTAGTGTTGATAGAACAATACAGATATTTTACATGCATGCTGCAGCTCTTGCTTGTAGGTAGTTCTACACTTTGAGGACACTTTTTCAAAATTCTAGTCCTAGGAGATCAAATGACATGAAGATGATGGATTGTCAGGGATATCTTGAAATGAGCTATGTCTGTTCCATTTATAAATGTAACAATCTACAAGGTTAGAAATGAAAGCTGAAAAATCAGTAGATAAAGCTGTTTGAAGTAAAGGAACAGTTATGGAATGGATTTATATATAAGCTGCGTCATATGTGACTCTTTGGTATGCTGTAAAATTTGAGTGTAGGTGTGAGCAACCACTTCAAATAGCCATGGAGGTTAGTATTTCAGTCACTGAGGTCACACAGCCTGGTCCGGGAACTGGTTGAGGTAAAATTAACAGCATCTTTATCTTTGAACTGCTTTCGTTAAAATCTATTAATAATTAACATGTCAAGACTTGTGAACTCCACTTCTTAAAGAAAATCAGCCTGAGTGTTACAGGAGTTTACTCCTTAAAGCTGCTGACCTTATGTCTTGTACCAATGAAACCCTTCAGAGCGATCTCAAATGGCATTTTCCATCCCTGCCTCTTCTGGCTGTCATGGAAACAGCCATGCACTCTCTTATAAAGGTACTGTAATGCTGTCGGGCCCTGCACAAATCACATTAACAGTGGAGTTAGAATCAACTTAGACGTAATAATTGTTGTAGCTTAGGGAAATAGCCCCTCGCCTCTCTTCTAGTCAGCTCCGAGTCTGAGCGCTTCCTGCGAAAGCGGGTTCCACTCCCTGGAGGAAGGCCATCCCGAGGGACACCCGCCATTCTGCACAGTGGGGATGAAAGCAGCAGACGTGGTGGACTCCCTGCATTTACTGTTACCTGGAGAGGAGTGTCCGTCTGAGATCTGTGACTTCCGAATGGCACTAAGCTTTTGCCATCGACTGCCTTTCCTCATGGGTTTAAGCGCTCATGAAGAAAGTAGAGATACAAACCCCCAGACATCTCATTTCTCACAGCGTGGAGAAAAGTTGCTGCCAGGCTCTGAACTTGCCTTAGAATATGAAGACTGTTACAAGACTTTTTCACCCCCCTATTACCATCTCGATAGTCATCAACAACAGGAGCAAAAATGAACAGCTGCCTGGGGGGCATGTGTGTGTTTATTTTATCTCCTTGTTGTGAGCTCCTTTTCCTTACAGATATTCACTTTTACTTTTATTGGTTTCGTTTTTGGAGTCGTGACTTCTGTGGTTCATTTGAGGAGAAAACTGAGAATGAGGATTGTCTGCGTCCCCTCTCATAGTGAAAATCCCACAGCTCTGTTCTTAGCTGTCATTCCAGCAGAAGTCCTGGAAATTTCACTCTTGCACCCTGTCCTCCCACTTCTATTGAATGAAACGGCAGCAACTGCTCCACCATTAGGATCAATATCCAGGCCATTATGCTGGCAAAAGGAGCAGCAAATCACATTTACGTGGATTGTCAGATTCATTATTATAAGCAGATGGCAGTCCTTGCACTACAATGAAGCTGAGAAAAGACTGACATCATTTCAAATTAAAATCTATAATGCTAATACACATCTCTGACTCTTTGTACAGGCCTAAGTGCATTAATCTTCTGAATGATTTGCCAACGTGTGCACTGCTTTAGGTGTTTTCACTTGAGTGGAGCTAAAAGGAGAGCTTTTAACTGAGAATGGTTAACATTTGTTCATACAGATTGATAAAAGTTAACATGCCATTTTCTTTACTAGTAGCTCCCTAATAGGAATTAATGGGACATTTTGAAGAGAGAATGCCAAGTTCAGAAGGCCAGTTCAAGAAATGTGTTAACCACTGAAGAGAAAAATGTTACTAACGTCTCCTTTGTGTAAACTGATCTTAAAGTAATTACTTATAAAAGAAAATAGAGCATTTTTTTTAAATGTGCGAAAGAATTATCTAAACAAGCAAAGAAATTCAATTTGTCAAATGTGGACCAAAAAAAATTAATTTTTCTTTATGATCAGATCATCATTGAAAGTTTAAAAAGTGAGCATAACATAAAACCACTCTTTTAATACAACTAAAGTGGAAGACAGTTCCTAACACAATGGATTTAAAATACTTTGGGGACAGTTTTATCTGCAATGTTGAGACTATGTATCCTATCATCATATTTTCAATAGCGTGGTCTAGAATTTCAGAATTTCATACTCAGTTTTTAGGGATGCAGAGGCTGATTCCTCCATTGTTCCACCTTTCTCCAGAAAGGATATATCTTAGAGAAAGAATCTTTTGGCGCATAATCATAGACAGAGACTGCTGTCAGGCTGCCTAACCATGAGAGAGCAATGCCTTTGCTTCTAGAGGAATGTTTGCATACTGAGGGGCTGCCCTGGACTACTTCTGCTTGTACGTGGGATCCTGAATAGCCCCCACTTTGGAAGCTGTATCATCACAGAGTCGATTCTGAGCTAAAATACCTTTCCTTTTGGAAGAGCTTAGTAGGTGAGCAACATTATGCTGATGAAGCTGCTTGGTTTCATGGAGGAAACAAATTCCTGTGTTTTCCCTAAACAAGATTGTTTTAAAACATCCAAATTAACCACATAGCCTTGAAACTCGGGAATCCTCCCATCAAAAGCTTTATAAATACATGTGCCATGGCTTTGTCAAAGGAGCCTATTTCTGAAAAAAAAATGTTTGTTGTTAAAATGTTTTGACCAGATCCAGGTAGGGTCTTTTGTGACATTTATTGTTATCCAGAGATTTAATTTCAAAGAAAACAGGGTCTTCAGGTCAACAATATGCCTTGCCTTCTCCCAGTACATGCCAGTGTTGTGTGCTAACACATGCTTTAGCAGATTCTGGGAGGCAAATTAGTTACTTCTTTAAATATATTATTGATGTTGACTTTTTCTGAATACTTTTGCTATTAGCACATCTGAAGTCAGATATCTCTGTATTTCGTTCATATTCGCTCACCTTGCTAACAAAAATTGATTTCTTAATTCTTTCTTTTTTCCTTCATCTGACCCAGTACTAATACCTAGTTTGACTTTCACAAACCAGACAAAACCAGGACAGCACAGCAATAGAAAATAAGGCATTTCACGGATATAAACAATAGCTTAATAATTTGTTTACCAAGAGAATTTTTCTGAGTAGGGATGGATTTGAATTAAAATGAATAACAAATTAATGGGAAAAAAAAGTAGCTTTTCTACTTGGGAAGTTGCTATAAAATATGCAAGGTGGGGAGCGGTACAGTGAGATTCGGAAAAAGGTAATGAAAGACAATTTATTTTTTCAAATTTTAAAAAAGAAATGTCATTCAAATGAATTAAGCTTGAAAGCTATGCACCCAATTACAGCTATATGAGTCTGCTCTTCCTAGAATCCTTACTTTTTCATGAAAAAATTTGTGTACCTGTAACTTACAGTTTTTATGGATGTTGAAACGAACTGATTAACAAAAGACCTTTGGGTCAGATTTAACGCTGTGACAATCAGAGAAGAAATGAATAAGAATTCTGAAAAACTAAAAACTCACCAGCTTTTTGGTACGTTGAACATGGCTCGTTGTCCTATGTGAATCTTTTAAATATATTTTCTTGTAAAATGCTTTACCAATGATTGCAGTCTTAAATCCCTACCACATCTTTCAGCTTTCTCTTTTAGGGATTACAGATGAAAACAGGTACATCCAGCTAGTAAAGGATGTTGAAATTTATGGTCCTGATTATTTAAAGTGCATGAGTTGCATCTGTTATTTATTTAAGAATTTCTTTCCATAGCATAATATTTAAACTGGTTAATTAATGGATAATGACAAGAGATGGGAAATGTGTAATTTACAAATTGAAAAAAGCTCTTAAAAGTTTTGCAGAACATCTGGAACTTTTCCACAACAGTCTTGAAATAATATTCTCCAAGCCATAGATCCCATTATCACATATTTCACATATGTTCCACCACAACTACTCGATGAATTGATTTCTCATCTATGCATTGCATGGATTCATTAAGTACAGTACACACCAACATTCCTCACTCTCTGTTCATTAGTCAAGTTAATTTTAATGACTTCCAAAATACTGCTGCTGAATTAGCAAATCTGAATAGAGTCAGTGAAATGTAACTCCAGAGCTTATTTTAGAATATGGCTTGTTTCTCCCGAGTGACACTCAGTGACAGTGTTTGAAAACAGTAGCAGTTTAGTAGTAACCTGTAAATTAGTGGTTTTTGAATACATGGAATAATAGGCTATTTTTGATCTGTGACTGGAGAAGTAAGACACAGCATTTATGGGTTGTGTGTGCCTTACGTTCAATCTGAGCCCTACAGTGTCTACTTCTTTCCCCATCCCCCTTTCTTTTGCCTGCATTTCAGTTTGTTTTACTGACTGAACACTTAAAGAGATATCTACTTAAGGATGTCAAAAGGTGTAGTAAATGGGAGGCAGGCCACTGGGAGACAAAATAGGGAGGTCATTCCGCCTGACCTCCTCCTGTTTTTTCCCACTAAGCAAGCTGCTGCTCAGCTGACTTAAGATTGAGAGACAAGGTAGAAAAACAGCAAAACCAGTATTAACTCAACCTGTTTGATACCGTGCTTTCCACTTGCAAAAGGTTTTCCTTCATGCTTGAAGCTGGTCTCCTGTTGCAGTCATTCCCTTTAGAAATGCCTACAGTATTTTATTTTTGTCTGGTTTTCACCCTATGTGTGCGTGGTGTAAGTGAATGGAAATCCAATGATAAAGTCCTCTCTGACTTCTATTAGTTATAAAGAGATTGATTTCAACAGTTAAGATAAGGTTCTTAGCAGCTGATGGTTTTGATGACATTGTAAAGGAGATTCTGTCTTCAGGTGACGTACAATACTTGTGCAATTTCTGATTGTAGCATTAACATATTGGGAAGGAAATCCTGACCTTTAACCTCACAGCTACACTGATGAGATGCAAATTGATTTCTTGTGTGTATTGAGTCTGAGCTGAGCACGAGGCTCCCAAAAGTTTGGCAAGCGAACATTTAGTTGAGCACAAGTGGTTGTCACCTTGAAGAGAAGCAACAAGTCTTACAGGTATCATGTACCTCCTCCCAGTTGCCCCGTTGCTGGCTTTGCCAGCACCTTGGTTTGCTAATCAGTAGAAGTGGGGAGTATCTCCGGCATTGGGGTCCACTGTAACTGAAGTGGAAGTTAGCCCTAAAAAACTACAATCTAAAAAGATGTTTCAAAGGCATTTGTCCTTTTTAGGTAAGTAATTTTTCTTAACCTAGTGGAGCTTGCTCTGCAAATCTCCACCATTGTTTATGATGAACTTGCAGCAAAACTAGTTACATAATTTACCTATAAAAGGAGGGAAGATGAGCTCTCCCCAAGCATGTATCACAAAATCATATAAAGAATTCCATATGCAGCAAACCAAAGAGGAAGGGGTGTAATTTAAATAAATTTTTTAAAAAAACCCAGCTTCTGAGAAACATGCACGTTCAACTTATTTTTATTATGATTCTTGCTGCTTAGGGTTTACATTAAAAATATTTTACTTCCCTGTATTTTTCCTCTATTTAGACACAACTGAAAGGCATAAATTTTAAACTAAAAAGCTTTCTGGCAATGAAATTTATGCTACTGAGAAATAAAGGTTTGGAAGTTTCACAGATTAGCACCTATAAGGCAAAGCTGGAAAAAATACCGGTGTAAGGTATTAGTGTAAGTAAGATCTGACCAAACCTTGGCAAATGAATGAATTTTTAGCTAGATACTTCTTTCTCCTGTACCTTCTCTGGTGCAAATGACTCAACTTAGACCAGTCTATATTTTTGAGTTATGTCAACATCTCTGAGAAAGAGCTCAAGTTCATGATTCCGGGATTATCAAAACAAGAAAATTCTAGAATACAAAGTAGAAAGACTCTTTCAATTGCAGTGGGGAAAAAAAAAAAAAATGTTCACAGGGCATTTATAGTATATCCAGTCATGGATTTTCATTTAAAAAGTTTGTTGGTTTTGTTTGGTTCTTTTTGATTTTTTCATAAAAGCAGATAAATTCTTGGTAAGTAGCTAATTTGTAGTATTTTGTAAATAGTACTTTTAGTGCAAACTTGCATTGTGATAAAAAATAGCAAATAGAAAATGTTTGGAGTCCAACTCGATTTTCATAAAGCAAATGAAACAAAACTTTTAACATAACAAATTCTACTTTCATTCATAATCTGTCAGTGTGACTGACATGCCACTGCCTGTCCTTAGTTTTCCACATCAGCTGTACAGCTTGCTGTATATCTTGCTGTAGTTAAATATAGCTCAGTAATTCTTTTCACCTTTTCTAAGCTTCAGGTCTTTCCATGATTTATTCTCTCATATATAATTTAAAAGAGTGAGTAAGTGTATATTATTTTAAATCTTCTCTGAAAATCTCTCGAAAAATAAAATAAAAAACCTAATGGTAAAACAATAACAAGTCATAGGAATCCAATAACCCACTTCCTTTTCTATGTCATTGTGCCAGCTTAAAAGTAAACATTTCTTTGTTTTTTTTTGTTTTTTTTTTTTTCCAGGGACACCTCACAGTGATTGATATTCTCAAAATGGTGCTGGTTCTATATCCATGTAGAATAGGCAGTTCGTGAGGTGAACCTGAGATTAGGTTTTAGTCAAGTGTCATATCAATAAAAGCAGAGAAATGTAAGAATTAAATACAAATAGAACTGCACTGAAATAGAACGTTTTAACCTGTTGTCTGGAGGAGCCAGAAACATTTTAGTGCCAGAGTACACAAGATCTCGCACATAAATATGTGAACAGGGTTAATCCCCTGTCCTTGATAATGTTTTGTGTAGCAACTTTGAAAACAAACTTTGCCAATTACAAAAGATAAGAGCTATCATTTTATCTGCCTTCTTTAAAGACCTTGTTTATGATTTTAAAGGCAGAATCCTTTCATTGGGATACTCAAATTCAGGCGTGTGAGGCAAACACACAGAGCACCCTGCAATACCGGGGCAGTGCATTTCTCAAATGGCAATTAGTTTTTCACTGTTACTGATTCACTAGGTAGCTTCTGTCAAATGGGGGAGCACAAATGGGGGCGGCTTATCGGCTAAAGCACTACAAATGAGAATGATAGATGTGCTTTAAAGGTAACCATCTGTACTAACTTTCAAAGGTGCTGAACTAGTGATCTTTTTCCATTTCCTCCTTTTTCATTTCTGATACACATTTGCACAAGTACAGAATCTCTAGTGAATAGAAAAGTGGGATGTGGACAAAGGTTTTCCTTACTAGGAAAGGATGATCATGGTGTAGAGTGAAAAGTTCATTGTATGATGGATGAGCCAGTGAGTATGAAGGTCACTCTGTCAATGGTACACAGGAGAGGATTATGGGTGACAACAGCTCTAAAGAAGTGGTGGATAAATTGTTTACAAAATACAATAATAGAGAGTTGTAAGAAACTTCCCCAACTTTGTTATTGCTAAAGGATCACCAGGACAAATAAGCTGAAAGGTATTTGGATATCTTGGGGAAGATTTTGAAAGTAGGGAGTGACTTACCCTGAAGACTAAGATCTAAGATCGTCTGTTCCTTTTCGAATGAAACTATCACTAAGAGACAAAGGAATTCCAGCCGAAAGCAACAAACGCACCAGAAAACCACCCTCTTATTCTGAAAAAATAACTTACCCCCAAAGTAAAATAAAGTTACATTAATTTTAAGTTACCTCTGGCAAAAAAAAAAAATTAAAATTGCAGTTTTACAAGATACCTCAAACTACTGTGTGCTGAATGAAAATAAAGGAATCTTTAAGGTTAAAATTGTGCAAAAGTACTCTTATTCTGTTTAATAGATTATCTTTTAAAGTCAATCAGTTAATGCTCTAATAAAAAATGACCATAAGCATAGCTGACAAAGTGACCCTCAAATGCCCTAGTATTTGCATATTTTATTTTCTGCCAAGTTAAAAATAATATAAAATAACCTGGGGTTATTATAAAATGTTAATCTCATTAACATTATAAAACCTTATATTTAATTACCACTTTCTGCCATTTGTGACTTGTTTTTGTTTCAAATGAAAACAATTTTGGGATATCTGAATTTTAAATGGATTAAAACTGGAATACAGAAAGCATAACATTTAATATGGTAAAATTTCATTATGGTTCAATCTTGTTCTAGAAATGCTTCCTTTGATGTCCCTTATTTTGGAAAGCAGTATATCTTAAAAACTTGAGCAAATAATATATCAAATTTCTGCACAAATGTTTTCCTACAGGAAAGAATACAGTTTTAAATAAAAAATTCATCCTGAAGATATACACCAACTTTTCTCCAGCTAAACTGTACCATATACTCATGATTTCCAGGCACCCACCGATGTGAGAATATGCCAGAAGCAATAGTTTCCATCCGTATCGAAGTAGTGTACTGGATGGTGTTTTTACACTGACTTAAACCTGTGATAACAGGCCCTTTCAGATATGCCATTTCTTAAATGAGGCACCCTTCATTTAACCAAGTGTTCAGTATTGCCAAATCTATAAAGCTAAATTGCTTTTTTATAAGGTAGAACCTTACCTGTTGGATAAAGTATGTGCAGTGAGGCTTATAAATGCTCATAAAGGGAAAGTATGGAAGGTAAATGTATCCATTACCTTTTGGAAAAAGGACGATTATTTCAAAGAAAAAGCCAGCAGTGGGAGACATATAATAATAATTTAGGAGGAAAAATAAAACTGACTTTTTCCCAGTACCACTGTTAATAATACAACTACTTCTTTTATATTAATTAAAAAGTGTTTCTTGCTTGCTATATATTTTTAGTTAGCAGCCAAGTATTTTGCACTTTATAGCAAACACTGGACTTCAACCAAATTGGGAGCAAGTGAGCTTTGGAAAGCTATTGGGGAAAACTTTATAACATAGTGTCTCTTAATGAAGGACAAATTAATTTAATAGATCTCCCTGTAAAACAACATCTGTTGGTAAATTGGCTAGCGGGGTTGCTGTGGGTGAAATTCACTTTTGTGTACTGAAATGACACAGTTAGACTTTGGAGTTGATTTAGACTTTTTAGTAA